>NC_138775.1:270371278-270681278 GCF_965119305.1 Pelophylax lessonae | reverse complement strand
ATTCAGTGTGAAGGGGAACTCTGCAGATTCTGATAAAGGGGCTCATTCAGATAGGCACTGATTCCTGCTCTCCATGCAGAGCGGCTGTGTGTCCAACCATCTTGGAGCTGTGGGCTGGCAGCAGTCAACAGCAGCTGCTTTCAGATCTGCATCTGCTCCTGCCCACATGTCAAATTCTGACATGTAGTTCTGAATGGGCCCTAAGGGGGAACTCTGCAGACTTATGTAAGGGGGAACTCTGTGGACTCTGATTTTAAAGGGGCTCTGGGGACCTTGATTGTAAGGCGGGAATGTTGGGGACTTTGATGTAAGGGAGGCTCTGGGAACCTTTATTGTAAGGAAAGAATGTAGGGGAACTCCTTTTGGGGAGAAATCTGTGCACTTTGATTTGAAAGGGAACTCTTATGTAAGTGGAGCACTAATGCATAGGGAATCCCGGGGACTCTGATGAGAAAGGAGGCTCTGGTGTAAAGCAGGAAAATTGGAGACAGAGGTGGGGCACTGATTTAAGGAGGGAAAGTGAGAGCACCTTGATGTATAGAGTAATGGTGGACTTTAGAGTAAGAGGGGACTCTGGGGATTCTGATGTGCAAATAGTGTATGCCATGTTGGGGAGGGGCTGTGGGAGAACTCTGGGAAGGGGGGGGGGGGCACCAAAATGCACCTTCACCTAAGTAGACCAAAATCCTTGCACCGGCCCTGATCTCATACACAATTTGCATTCTAATCGCACCTGAAATGCTGAACGAAATCCCACCAGAATGGGCTTTGAAATCGCACTGCAAACCGGCCCACACATTTGTGAACGGAGTATGATAGTATTGGTTTTAGTTTTGGAGTGTTTGTACAAGTACTCGTGCAAATGCTTATTGGCACCGATACCAGGCTCAGTATTGGTGCAGCGCTAGTTTACACACATGTAACATTCTTCTTGATTTCCTCTTACTCAGTTTGTATCCCTCCTAGCTCCATCTCAAATCCCTGAAATAGTAAATTTTGTGCTTGTACATGCATGTACATGAATTCGCCTAAATTACCATAGACGCAGATTTTTCTGCTTTGATTTTGAGCAGCTGAACGTCGGCTGCCTTTATAAACAGAAAATTGCTATTAAAATGGGATTCGTATGGTTAAAGGAAAATTCCACTTAAAATATTTATCTCATAATTCTGTAACACCAGCTATGTTAATGTTAATCTAAGAAAAAACCTCCATTTCATTCTGCAGCAGTTGGAATTTTCTAGACACCACACCACATTGGATTGTAGTTTTAAATCTAGTTGTTTAGGAGCCGTTTTGGAATTGGATGCTGCATAAACTGAGGTTAAAAGTGGAGCTCCAGCTAAAATGCATGGAAGGGAGAATTTGTCTTTGGCTTTTTAATTGCTGCTTGTGTCCCCATTAGGGAGGTTCTCCTTCAGTTCCTGTCTTGATGACAACCAAGGCATTGCTTTGACTGACAATACTGCCCTCTAGTGGCTTCTCCAAAGGAATATATGAAGCATGCACATCGGAGAAGGGAAATGGGGGAAGTATAAGCTGTTTCAGATGGGGACACTGATAATAAAAACCGGACTAGCATTAAGCACAAAAATAATTTGGCTGCAGTCCAGTTTTTAGTTTGGCAAGGTGCCCAACAAACCCAGCCACCTACACCTGCAGGTGCTGAGAACACACAAGTACTAATCATTTAATGTTTACCTGTTCTTTTGGAAATTTGCCCAAGGTTGGAACACGTCTGAGTTTAGCTTTGGGAAAATTTCCCACTATTGGGCCTCTTGCACACAACTCCTGTTTGAGCATCTACTTTTTTTTTTTTTTTTTTTTTGTATTTTCGTGCGCATGCGCGGAAACGTATTCTCATGTTCTTGTTTTGTGCATTATGTAAATGGCCATTTGCGTGCATGAGGCGTAGATTACTGACCAAAAATTTAGATTTTTCTATTTTGTTTTTACTGAAGAATTCACAGCGCTTATTTCCACGCCTGTGTGCATAGGCACATTACAATTAATGGGCTGTATTTTAGCTTGGTAAAAAAAAAAGCTGTACTGAGCTTTTTCAAGCTGCAGTGTGCAAGGGGCCTTAACTGTAAGTGCCAATTCACACTAGGTCGCTCCGACTTAGGGGGCGACCTGTGAAGTTGCGTGCAGCGCGACTTCGGTGCGACTTGCATGGACTTCATAAAATGAATGTCAATGCAAGTCGCCTCCAGATCACCCTGAAGTAGTACAGGACCCTTTTTCTAAGTCGGAGCGACTTGTGTCGCTCCTATTAGAACCGGTCCTGTACTACACAATGACCACGATGGTGCACGACTTGCCAGGCTGACCAAGTCGCCTGACAAGTCGTATTGGTGTGAACCAGCACTAAAGTGACACCTCTAATGCGTTTAGTACACAGGCTAGCCTTATAGAGGTTGTATACTCCTTTTAAAAAAAAAAAAAAAAAACCCTGCAGGAGAAAGGCATAATGAGCTAGTATGTATCGCTGACATGCTCCCTCGGCGTCTCTTACTGGTTCGGTGGCTCCGGCGCTGTGAGTGGCCAGAGCCACGATGACATCATTTCCGCGTGGGAGTTTCACTTTCAGGCAAGGAGCTCTGAAGGTCCGACGGAACTTCAGAGCGCATGCGCCGCAGACGTCAGCGGCGACATGCAGGTTGAATATCTCCTAAACCGTGCAGGTTTAGGAGATATTAATTGTACCTACAGGTAAGACTTATTATAGGTAAAAGTCAAATAGCGGAGTATACAACCGCTTTAAGCCTCGTACACACAATCGGATTATCGGAAGATCTTTCGTCTGTTTTTTTTTGTTGCATGCTAGTCTCATGTGGAAAGTGAAGAGGTTACTTTTCATACAAAAATTCTCGTATGACAGTATTCAACTTCAGAAGTGATGTCATGGGTTGAATTGTTTTGTTCTTTAGTCTCTGAGCATGCCTAGTCTTGCTCTTACGATTTTTTTCACACAAAAACTGTACTAATTAAACGAAAATCAGACGTTGTGTTGACGTACAATAAAAATGTTATAGCCTGCACATCCAGTTTTTGTCGTCCGAAAATTCGTAATCGGCTGTCGAAAGCACTATACTAACAATCTGAAAATCGGCAGATTGTTCGTCAAACTAAATTTTACTTCAGATTTTCATACCGTGTGTATGGGGCTTTTTAAAGTGTAAGTTCACCTTTTCACAATAAATGGAAAGGTGAAATGACGCTGTACAGTTTAACCCCCTCAACTGTCCGCTTTCCCCCCCACAGTCCTGCAGCTCTTAGCTCCATTAGCTTTCCCTGTCTATGCAGGAGGTCCAGGGATCTAATGGCACTTTTTCCACTGCAAGTACCGGCTTGGCCCGGTTTGCTTTTCCACTGCTGGTACCGCATGGTACGGTGTTGGAACGGTTCGGTACGGTATGGTTTGCTTTTCCACTAAAGTAGTACTAAAGTTAAGTGGGTGGGATTCTCTGACCAATCAGTGGCTAGTAGTGACTGCATGCAAAAGATTGTGGGATATGGTACCGGGTATGGTACCTCTTGGAACCACAATCGAGGTGGTACTGTTTTTGAGAGCCGTACCGTTCGGTTCCATGCAGTGGAAAAGTGCCGCCGTACCGAACCGTTCCTACACTGTACCATGCGGTACCAGCAGTGGAAAAGCACAAAAGCGAGCCGAACCGTTCGGTTCCATGCAGTGGAAAAGCGCCATAAAGCTGTGGTCTTCTGGGATAGATCAGAGCAATTCTGATTGGTCATGTGCTGACATGTGACCACTTGCACCAATCAGAATCACTCTGATCTGTGTTTTAGTCCCTTCTCAAAAGAAGGAAGAAAACAGAAGCTTTCAGACCCCCTGCATCACCTGGGTGGGCATTGCATGCTAATCATCCATGCAGGAAAATGCAGTGGGGACCAGGAAGTGGGAGAGGTGGGGGTATGGTGTGTTCACTACTACCGCGGTGGTAGACGGGACTTGTAGTTTCATAATTCAAATTCCTGCAATTTAGAAATGTGACTGCAGCTTTGGGGGGTGTAATACTGTATCTGTTTAAAAAAAAAAAGAAGAAATTTGACTTTAGGCCACTTTAACATCGTGATTGCAACACGTGATTTTCTGAACCTGATGGACCAGAGACAAAGGTTAACTCTGTTATTACTCAACTGCAATATAAGGTAATTATTGTCTGGATGTGGATTGACCTGAAATGCGAGGACGTTAGCTTTTTATGGTTTAATCAGTAATTATTCCTAAGAGAAATCTGCTAAGCTACGCATAAAGAGTTCTAAACTGTTTGGGACTTTAACTCCTACTTTTTATTTAGACCAAAGTGCTTCTTTTAGGTATGCATGAACTTTAAGCCCCCGTTCACATCGAGGCGACCTGGTCGCCGCAGGTCGCCTTCCATAGGGAAGCTGCGGACCCGTTCTAATAGGAGCGACACAAGTCGCTCCGACTTAGAAAAAAGGGTCCGGAGCTTCTTTGGGGCGACCAGGAGGCGACCGCCATAGACTTCAATGTTATGAAGTCCGTGGCGGCCGCTCCGAGGTCGCGGCGCGCTGCTCGCACCGCGATCTCGGAGGTCGCCACCCGAAGTCGGATCGCCCCTATGAACGGGGGCTAAAGGAGATGTACAGCCAAAGCTTGTTTGGCTTGTACGTCTCTTATGGATCACAGGAGTGAGGTTTGTTTTGCACTCCTGTGACCCATTTTTCGGGATCCACCCACATGCCTGGACTGACACCCGGCTCAGCCTCTCAGCAAACCACTGAAAGCCTGAGTCGGCCGCTCCCCGCCCCTTTACAACCCAGTGCTCCAATGAGTGAGGAGGGAGCAGAGAGCGGTGACTGACAGTCAGCAGCTCTCTGCTCGGGGAGCTGTCAGAACTGAGCGATCGGCGGTGTTCCATGACTCAGTTCTCAGTGTAGAGGTGCCAAAAGTAAGTACACCCCTCACATTTTTTTTAATATTTTATTATACCTTTTTCATGTGACAACACTAAGTCTCCATTCACACTAGTACGACTTGGTCACCCTGACAAGTCATGCACCATCGCGGTCCATTGACTGCTACAGGAACCGTTCTAATAGGAGCGCCACAAGTCGCTCCGACTTAGAAAAAGGGTCCTGTACTACTTCGGGGTGACCTGGAGCGACTTGCATAGACATTAATTCATTTTATGAAGTCACGGTGCACGCGACTTCACCGGTCGCCCCCCGAAGTCGTGCCGCTTCAGTGTGAACCGGCACTTAACTTCTTCCGGCCGGCGCTATAGCCGAAAGACGGCTACAGCGCGGGCTGTAATTTCCGGGAGGCCGTCTTTAAAAAACCTCCCAGTAACAGGCTCCCCGCACGCTCCCGCGAGCGCGCATCGGGGAAAATCTGTGTCGGCTGTGTTCCTTGGACACAGCCAATCATAGATTGTGGTAAATGGCCAATCACAGCGGCCATTTACCACGTGATCGGCCATGCAATGAGAGATGATCTCATATGTAAACATGAGATCATCTCTCATCGCCAGCTCTCCTTCCTCACACAGAGACTGCGTGTGAGGAAGGAGCAGAGCCGATCAGCCGTTCGGGGACACAGAAAAATGTAATCAGGGCACTGATCACAAGTGCCCTGATTACAACAGAGGTAAACGAAATACAATGTGCCCCCCATCAGTGCCCATAGTGCTGCCAGTCAGTGCCTGCTCATCTAGGCACTGATGAGCACTGACAGGCAGCACTATGGGCACAGAGTGTGGGCACTGATGGTGCCGCCTCTCAGTGCTCATCAGTGCGGCATATTGGTACCTCCTCATCGGTGCCCATCAGTGCAGCCTATCGGTGCCCATCAGTGCCGCCTCTTCAGCGCACATCAGTGAAGGAGAGAATTTTTATGTTTTCAAAATTTACCCGCAGAAAATAAACTTTTTTTTTTTTTTTTTTTTTTGTAAGAAATAAAAAAACCCAGAGATGATTAAATACCACCAAAAGAAATCTCTATTTGTGTGAAAAAAATAATAAAAATTTCATATGGGTACAGTGTAGCATGACCGCGCAATTGTCATTCAAAGCGTGAGAGCGCTGAAAGCTAAAAATTGGCCTGGGCAGGAAGGGGGTGAAAGTGCCCGGTAGGCAAGTGGTTAAGAAATTACACTTTGCTACAATGTAAAGTAGTGAGTGTACAGCTTGTATAACAGTCCCATCAACACACCTCAACACACAGCCATTAAAGAGGTTGTAAACCCACTTTTTTTACATTTACATATAGGTGCTTTAAATATCTCCTAAACATGCACAGTTTAGGAGATATTTACAATGTATGCAGCCGATGACGTCATCTGCGCATTCGCTCTGAAGGAACGGCCACCCGCGCCGTTCCTTCAGAACCCTATGCCGTGAACAGCGGCTCCTGCGCGCTTGCACGGGAGTGATGTAATCGTGCCTCCGGCCAATAAGATGGCCGGAGGACACGAGCAAGGAAGCAGGGCAGCCGGACATGTCGACCGCCCTGTTGCTGAGCGGGTGACACTGTGGGGGCTTCGTTTTTAGGTAAATATTTCAAAATGAGCTAGTATGTGATGCATACTAGCTCATTATGCCTTTGGCTTTACAGGCTTTTTTTTTTCCCTGCATTTACTTCCTCTTTAATGTCTAAACCGCTGGCAACAAAAGTGAGTACACCCCTAAGTGACCATGGTCCAAATTAGGCCCAAAGTGTCAATATTTTGTATGGCCACCTTATTTTCCAGCACTGCCTTAGCCCTCTTGGGCATGGAGTTCACCAGAGCTTCACAGGTTGCCACTGGAGTCCTCTTCCACTCCTCCAGGATGACATCACGGAGCTGGAAGATGTTGGAGACCTTGCACTCCTCCACCTTCCATTTGAGGATGCCCCACAGATGCTCAATAGGGTTTAGGTCTGGAGACATGCTTGGCCAGTCCATCACCTTTACCCTCAGCTTTTTTAGCAAGGTTGGGGTCATCTTGGAGGTGTTTGGGTCATTACCATGTTGGAATACTGGACTGCGGCCAAGCCTCCAAATGGGAGGGGATCATGCTCTGCTTCAGTATGTCACAGTACATATTGGCATTCATGGTTCCCTCAATGAACTGTAGCTCCCCAGTGCCGGCAGCACTTGTGCAGCCCCAGATCATGACACTCCCACCACCATGCTTGACTGTAGGCAAGACACACTTGTCTGTACTCCTCACCTGGTTGCTGCCACACACGCTTGACACCATCTGAACCAAATAAGTTTATCTTGCTCTCATCAGACCACAGGACATGGTTCCAGTAATCCGTGTCCTTAGTCTGCTTGTCCAACAAACTGTTTTGTTGGCTTTCTTGTGCATCATCTTAAGAAGAGGCTTCCCAATTTGATGTAGCGTATGGTCTGAGCAACGACAGGCTGCCCCTCACCCCCCACCCCCTTCAACCTCTGCAGCAATGCTGGCAGCATTCATTTGTCTATTTCCCAAAGACAACCTCTGGATTTGACACTGAGTGCGTGTACTGAACTTCTTTGGTCGACCATGGTGAGGCCTGTTCTGAGTGGAACCTATCCTGTTAAACCACTGTGTGGTCTTGGCCACCGTGCTGCAGCTCAGTTTCAGGGTCTTGGCAATCTTATAGCCTAGGCCATCTTTATATAGAGCAACAATTATTTTTTTCAGATCCTCAGGGTTCTTTGCCATGAGGTGCCATGTGGAACTTCCAGTGACCAGTATGAGGGTGAGGGCGATAACATCAAATTTAAGTAAATACATATTCGCCAGCACACCAAGGATCTTGCAAAAGCAGTCCAAAAAACTTTATTCAGGTTACGATCACATCAAAAAAATAGTGCAACGTTTCGGAGCCGCAGAGGACCCCTTCGTCATCACATGCCTGACGAAGGGGTCCTGTGCGGCTCCGAAATGTTGCACTATTTTTTGATGTGATCGTAACTTGAATAAGGTTTTTGTTTTTGTGCATGAGATGGAATGAAAGAGGGGCTGTTGAGTAAGGGGGCTGCATGAGATGGAAGAGGGGCTGTTGAGTAAGGGGGCTGCATGAGATGGAAGAGGGGCTGTTGAGTAAGGGGGCTGCATGAGATGGCATGGAAGAGGGGCTGTTGAGTAAGGGGGCTGCATGAGATGGCATGGAAGAGGGGCTGTTGAGTAAGGGGGCTGCATGAGATGGCATGGAAGAGGGGCTGTTGAGTAAGGGGGCTGCATGAGATGGCATGGAAGAGGGGCTGTTGAGTAAGGGGGCTGCATGAGATGGCATGGAAGAGGGGCTGTTGAGTAAGGGGGCTGCATGAGATGGCATGGAAGAGGGGCTGTTGAGTAAGGGGGCTGCATGAGATGGCATGGAAGAGGGGCTGTTGAGTAAGGGGGCTGCATGAGATGGAATGGAAGAGGGGCTGTTGAGTAAGGGGGCTGCATGAGATGGCATGGAAGAGGGGCTGTTGAGTAAGGGGGCTGCATGAGATGGAATGGAAGAGGAGCTGTTGAGTAAGGGGGCTGCATGAGATGGAATGGAAGAGGAGCTGTTGAGTAAGGGGGCTGTTGACCTTGGAGGCTGCATGAGAAGATTATGACCTGCACAATTCGCTAATGTTCCTGAACTACATCCTATAGCACTTGGTGAGCTCTAAGCACAGGCACCTGAAACTTGGCCTTTTTCTCTGTCGGAGTCAGGAGTGGCTTTTCACATTGTTCTCGTTGCGCATGATGGGAAGCCCTTTACCCCCTCTCCTAAGTGATTGATTGATTGTATTTGGCCCCTTCTAGATTGTAAGCTCTTAACGAGCAGCGCTCTCTAAATCCTCCTGTATTGAATTGTACTGTAACTGTATTGTCTTCCCTCATATTGTAAAGTGCTGAGCAAACCGTCAGTGCTATATAAATCCTGTATAATAATAATAATAATTAATAATTGCACACTTGGAGAGTTGACAGTTTTCTTCCATGTTAACCCTCCAGGGCTTTGAATATAGCCGCAGTGGGAATCCAACAAGAAACTGCCTGGAGAAAGCTGTTGCTACCTTGGATGGTGCCAAATACTGTAAGAAACCTTTTAATTTTCTGTAAGAAGCGAATTCCTAGAGAAATATCCACTTTTTTTTTTTTTTTTTTTTTTTCCCTTCTCTTAAAAGATTAACTCTAATATTGGCTTTTCTCTTGCCAGGTATGGCGTATGCTTCTGGTTTGGCTGCAACTCTTAACGTTGTTCACCTACTGAAAGCTGGAGACCAGCTCATCTGTACAAGTGATGTATATGGAGGTAAATGCGAACTTTGGGTGACCTTGATCCAGAAAACGAATGACCCAGTTAGATATCTGGATGCCTCTCTTTAACAAAGTAGTCCTACGTCGCCAGACGATAACGAGCCACTTTGCCGCAGTACAGTCAACGTGACTGGTCGGCAAGTTAATATCTCTCAGAAGAAGTAAACCTCCGTATACTGATTGCATTTCATTTGATCATCCTCTAGTTGTGTAAAATTGGTGGGAGTGCCACCTCCCTGAAATTCGTTTTTGCAGGTTGGGATGCATGTTGTCCCCATGGGGCCCCCACCCGCGGGTGTGCAGACTAAGATGCCACGCCAGCCGGTAATTGAGGCCGTGTTTTTGGGGCCTATAGGGGAGACGCTTACAGGAACTAGTGCCCTCTTGTGGTGGCCTGGGCTGCAACAAGCAGTCACTGGCGGCCCTGAGGGTTTCCCCTGCCTGTTCTCACTGTTCAAAGAAGAGGTTGAAGATGTCGAGGGCTTTATCTGGCACCCTGTCCTTACTGGCTTTATCTGGCACCCTGTCCTTACTGGTAAGTGGACAGGGAGTGTGAGGCAGCTGGTCAGAACAGCCTCAGTTCCATTTGCAACCCCACAAAGATGGAAACAGGTGTGTGTTGTGGTTTATTATTCTCTCCGTCATGCCACACAGCCGAAGGCCCCTTTCACATGGGCTGTCTGTTCAGGTCTGCCTGTCAGTTTTTCAGGCGGACCTGAACGGACCCTTCAGTCTCCTCTATGGAGTGACAGATGTCTGCTGACGAGCACTGGCATGTCATCCTGTCGGCCAAAAACAGACGGATGGTGGTCCTACTTTCCATCTGTCTGATGGATCGAATCAAATGGCATCGGATAGAAATGGACAGGCAGTCCATTTCCATCCGACTGCCCCATAGAAGACAGCTGGACTGTGTCCATGTTTGATCCGCATAACGGAGCAGACAAGACCTGTTATCCACCTGCTCAATGGGGATTAGCAGAGAAATCCCAGCTGAGCAAGCAGATTCCGCTTAGCGGAGGTGCATGTGTGAAAGGGGCCTAAGGTGGCATGAGTTACTGGATCTCCTATTGCCTCCAACTTGCTGCACTGTCCTTCTCTAGTGAGCCACTGCCCATCAAGCCAAGTACACACGGGCTGAATGCTGGGCAACATCAGGCAGTTTATTAAAAACTGGCCCCAATTTGGCCTGTATGTATGGCAGTCAATTAAACAAACGCCGGCCATTCGGCATGTGCAAAAAAACAGGCTCCTAACTTTTTTCTTTTTTTCTGGCTCCTAGATTTTCAAGCAAATTTGTTAAGACCTGACATAATTGATAGAATGTCCCCGTGTTCTTTAAAAAGGACTATCGCCCTACTGTCCATACAGTAATTGCTTTATTAAAGTCATGCAAGGCCTCATGCACATGGGCACACAATGCCATGCAACCTAAATTGCAGGTGTATTTCCATGCATAGCGGACACAGCTGCAGTGTAAGCCGCCTATAGTAATAAATGACTGTGTGCTACCTTTACCTGGGTACACACCATACTTTTGAAAACTTACACAGGCCCTAATCCCTGAATGAGGCTTGTATGCGTCCACATGCATGGATTTATGCGGCTACATGCATTAGTACAAGAAGTGTATAGCCATTAATTACTATGGGGGCTGTACGCTGCAGCTGTGACTCCTGGGTGTATTTGCATTGTATGGCCTCATGCGCCTGTGCACATGGGTCAATAGAGGCAGTTAGGTGACATGGGGTGTGGTGTACTGACACATTACATGGGTGTAAATGAGAACAAAAAGCATCCCATTGCAAAGAAAATGTAGTCTTGCCTAGCAAATTGGATTGGGCATTGCTAAGCACACTGCACTGCAGCAAAGATGCACAGAAGAGCTTTTTTCCTTGAGATACAAACACTGCTATGTACATGCTATTAGTCCAGCCTTATGAAAGTGTCTCACTCCACTTGAAACCTATTTTAGTGTTTTTGGACCATTTTCTTCTATCTCTCAGGAACTGGAATGATGAGAGCTCCTCCTGAATTCCCCACCTGCTAAGACGATTATAAGGGGGTTCCCACTGTCCTTGCTGGTTTTATTTTATAATATGTAGAAATCCACCCCCCTACCCTGCTGGTGAAGATAATTGCAAGGCCTTGCATTCAGAACACTATCCTTTTATTCCTAAAGGGGACACGTCACTGGTACTCAGTCTCTCATCGGGATCAGAAGTATTATAGGCCGGCCCAGGGTTCTCCTTTTAGTATCAGTGGTGGTATTAACATCTAATGATCCTTTGCAAATCCATTCATTTAATGCTTGTCACTGTGTTTTTTTTTTGTCACTCGTGTTTTTTTGCTATTTTCATTTAGCTGCCCTGAGAATTGCCTCAAATGAGTCCTGATTTGTTTCAGGACTTGGTTGACTCTAAAGCAGGGATTCCCAAAGTACGGCCCTCCAGCTGTTGCAGTACTACACATGAGGCATTGAAAACTCTGACACTCACATACATGACTAGGCATGATGGGAATTGTAGTTCCTGAACAGCTGGAGGGCCGTAGTTTGGGAATCCCTGCTCTAAAGCCTTGTACACACGATCAGATTATCGAACAATCTGTCGTCCGTTTTTTGTGGCATGCTAGTCTGATGTGGAAAGTGAAGAGGTTTTTTTCATACGAATTCTACTTCAGAAGTGATGTCATGTGTTGGATTGCTTTGTATGTGTTTCGTCTCTGAGCATGCCCAGTCTTGCTTTAAGATTTTTTTTTTTTCCCAGTCAGTCTGTACTAATGAGATGAAAATGGGACGTGTGTTGACGGGAGGACAAAAATTTTATAGCCTGCACATCAGGATTTTGTCAGCCGAAAAGTCAGAGTCGGCTGTCGCAAGCCCCATAGTAACGAACCGAAAATCGTCAGATCGGTCGTCGGACGAAATTTCCCTTCTGAATTTCTTATCGTGTGTACGGGCCTTTATTTGGCCTCTTTTCCTGCTTAAGTAGAATGTAATGCCTCGTACACACGCATCGATTATTGGCCGGGAATTTTTGGCCAACGTCCGATCGGCCGATTTTCGGCTTGTTAGTATGATGCTTTCAACAACCGACTCCAGATTTTTTTCGGCCGAAAAGTCGGTGTGCATGCTATAAAATTTTTGTTGGCCGCCAACACAACGGCCGATTTTTCTGTCAGTCACAAGAAGGGAGAGCGCCTCTTGAGTGTGGTAAAAGTTTGTTTATTACAACAAGACTGTAGTGACTTGCATATAGGCAAGGAAATGTGCGGGTGAGACGTGTGGCTCCAAGCGGCAGATGGTGTGTGCGGCTTCCAGGCAGTTGCTGGGTTCCGGATGACTGGAGAAGTCTGCTCTGTCTTTTGGATCTCCAGGGCTGACTGTACGGAGGCTGGTATGGCGGCTTGAGGCGGCGTCTGACGTCACGGGAAGGTGGGTAGGAAGTGTGGGCAGTCTGGGCTCAACGCGTTTCGGAGTCTGCGCAGTGGTTCGATCCTGGACATGCGCACTCCTTTGTCCATCCATCCCTGGATCCAACTCGGACCTGCTCATCCCCCACTGGATTCCAGGTTAATTTAACTGTTTCCATCTTTCAGGGACTCGCACATGGACTTCCAATACTCCCCTTGTGCAGATCCATTACATTCACTAGCTGACCTGTATCCGGGTTCCCCCAGGATACACGTCCTATATACCCCCATTGGAGCTGACACTTCTCAGCACAACCTATGAGCGCCAACCACCCACCATTGATTTTCTGTCAGTCAGTACAGATTTCGGCAGACAAAAATCTGATGAGCAAGACTGGGCATGCTCAGAGAAGAAAAATACAAGGAAAGTAAACCAGCACATGACATCACTTCTGAAGTTGATTTTTGTTGGGTGAGAAAATTCGTGTGCAGTCTAGGCACATTCCAACCAACAAAACACAACTCTGGACAAAAGTCGGACGATCGGTTGGCCGATAATCGTTGCGTGTGTACGAGGCATAAGAAGGCTGAATTCTGTTTGCATTGTGTTGGTGTCTTATTTAAAGATATACACATGTCGGAACCCAGAGTGTCAGGGGGGCTGGAAAGTTCACGGGGGGCAAGGCTGCACAGAAGAACATGCAATTCTAAGCAGCCCCTGCGGGGGAGGCGTTACATACACCACTTCATTTCTGAACCTATTTGTTTTGGTTTCTTTGTATGTATGGATTGTTATCGACATGTAAAAATGTCATGCCAATAGCACCTTCAGAAATGTATTTACCTAGAAAAATTGTGACATGTTCAATATTTATTTTTACGCACTGTAGTGGAGCAGTTTTTGCCGTGCGTTGTGCTGATGTGCATTGGCCCCCCTCTTCTTTTTTTTTTTTTTTTTTTTTTTTTCTCTTTGTGCAGCCCATTTAAGCAATACTGCAGAGCACATTAAACACAAGGGGGGGGGGGGAAGCTTGGTGAAAAAAGTATTCTAGCACATGTTAAAATCCAGTGAAGCCTGCCAATGCACATCAAGGCACATGCATTTCCCTATGGTCAATGCACGCATTGTGGTTTGAATTGACCCTTAAAGGGTAACTCCAAAAAAATATAGCATATAATTGCTATGCAGGTCATATTGTAATAGAATGTTCTTAAAATGACCTTTTCCCTTTCAATCTGTACTGCTGTAACTTGTTGCAAGGGGTGCCGAAAATCTGACTTCTCTATCTTAGTGACTTCTGGGAAAATCGATGAGCCAATCACACAAGTAGAAAAATGCATAATTGGGAGGGGGCGTCCAGGTGGCCACATTGTAGTTTGCGGTAAATTACAGCGCTGCAGATTGAAAGGGAAAGGGCGTTCTTTTTGTGAGGTACTCCCATAGGGAAATTACATCTAAAGGGATGCAGACCCTGCCACTTTCCTCATTAGAGCCCTGCAGGTGCAGTAGCAGAGTGATCATTCTAAAACCACTCCCATACGGATTCACTCTGCACATGGCATGGACACAGACAAAACGCTATTTCTTCAGAATAAAGAAGGTATGAATCTGCAACAAAGTTTGTTAAAATCCTGCAATGTGCAGAAATCACTCCGATGGGAATGTTTTTGTGTTTTGTTAAAGAAAAAAAAGTGGAGATGCGCTTTTAAGTAGGTCAGCATTTTGCTTTATGGTTGGATGTAGTTTGGCAGGTGTAGAGAAGTCCCACTTTTTTATGAGCGTTGGGTAGTGTGCAGTGATGCTACACTGTTTTTTATTAGAACGTGATTTAAGGAGCAGACCGGTTTGATGTGATTCTGTACTAAGGATCCTTCATCTGCACTGTTGACAGGTACAAATAGATATTTTAGAAGAATTGCAGCAGAAATGGGGGTGAAAGTGGCATTTGTTGACTGCTCCAACCTGAAATGTCTGGAGGCCGCAATTACACCCGAAACCAAAGTAAGTATGACAGATCGGGTAATGAAACTCTAAACATACAGCAATTGTGTGGGAGCTGACACTTCATCTGTTACATCATGTTAATGCTTGGGTGTTTTATGAGGGATTTTCATGAATCCATAAATCCATAACTCTATGGAACATGCTGATGCTAAACAAGGTAAAGAAATACCAACCTCCAAGGAGAGCTCCAGTTTTGCATTGTTGGGTGGTGTTTTTTTTTTTTTTTTTTTTTTTTCTGGAACTGACTGCACTGGTGTAAATTATGCCATTGAAATCCATGTGTTTTCGATGCAGAAAAAATTGCACTGGATTGCATGTGGTGTGAACTGGCCCTGACCTCATGCAACTCTGTACCCAAAATTTAATTTTTTATTTTTTGATCTGGAGACTGGCAAAGGGTTAAACAATCCACAATCAGGTTACCCTCTTGGCACCTGGCCTTTAATGGCACTTTTCCACTGCAAGTACCGGCTCGGTTTGCTTTTCCACTGCTGGTACCGCATTGTACGGTGTTGGAATGGTTTGGTACGGTTTGCTTTTCCACTAAAGTAGTACTAAAGTTAAGTGGGTGGAACGATTCTCTGACCATTCTCTGACCAATCAGTGGCTAGTAGTGACTGCATGCAAAGGATTATGGGATATGGTACCGGGTATGGTACCTCTTGGAACCACAATCGAGGTGGTACTGTTAGAGAGCCGTACCGTTCGGTTCCATGCAGTGGAAAAGCGCCACCGTACCGTACTGAACTGTTCCTACACCATACCATGCGTTACCAGCAGTGGAAAAACACAAAAGCGAGCCGAACCGTTCGGTTCCATGCAGTGGAAAAGCGCCATAAGAGATTTGACACTGGGAGGCTGGACTTAAGATCACATGACCATTGTGATTTGTGATCCAGAAACTGATTGCAAGGAGCATTTGGGAACTTTCGGTTAGGCGACGGTAACTGTACCAGGAGCACGCACGTGCTCTCGGCACAGGTGTATTGGCAGCAACTCACGCCAATATGCGGCCCCTCTGTGCTATTGACCTGGAGGCAACATATTTGCATACTGCTGGTGCCAAGGGGAATGGAACCTTTATTCTGTAGATGTAAAGTGATGTTTCTGCTCAAAGTGTGCAGATAATTTTATAGTTCATTTGGCAATGTAATCTTTCAGCTTGTGTGGATAGAAACCCCAACAAACCCAACACTGAGCGTCATCGACATTCAAGGGTGTGCTGATATCGTCCACAAACATAAAGATGTCCTCCTGGCAGTAGACAATACTTTTATGTCAGCATATTTCCAGGTAAGTAGAACTGATCTGTAAAAAAAAAAAAAAACTTGCGTGTGCAAAGTTTTTTAATTATGCAGAAGAATTGAATTTAATGCAAATTATCGTGTGTGGGTGGTGTGTGTGTGGGTTTTTTTTTTTTTTTTTTTCCCCCCCATAATGCCTGATTCCCATCCTCCTATGACTTTAGAGCTCTTTTACTAGCTGAGCTTTTAATGCACTTTTTGTCCTGCACAGCGCTTTACAATCAAGAGGGAGGATAGTACAGATATACAATACAGTTCTTTTTTACGTGTACCGCTTTTTACTGAAGATTAACACAGAATAGATGAAATGATAGGTACTCTATACTACAAGCTGTAATGTTCCGGTACCTTTGGTACCCTAAATTACACTTTCCACAAGTGTATGCGCCCCACCATTTACTTTTGGAAAGGTGCGCATACACCTTTAAGACTGGAGCTGTCATCACCCAGCGCCGGACTAGATGGCTATTTAAATCGCCGGTTCTCACTCACATGTGTTTGTTCAAACACCCTTACCTGGATGCTATCCTTGCTTGAAGCTTCCATGCTTGCAAGCTTACCTCGCTGACGGAACCTCGCTGCGCTGATCCCTGTATCCCGCTACTGGATCATCCGCCTCTCCTGAACCACCCTTCGGCTGTATCGCTAATAGTGCTAAGTACCCCGCAGGGGAATTCTCTATAAACTTATACTAAGCTTACACTATCTAGCTCTGCATAGTAAAGACTGTTTATCACATCTGCATAACTAGATTGCTAGCTCTTGAGACTACTGCTACTTTTCTGCACTGGGTTGATCTCTTTTGTATGTCCACCTGCTATTCTGTCATCTGCTACCATACAACATTGCTAAACCTTCCTGCATCCATCTGCTACTGTCTCACCTTCAAGTGTCTTATCACCTACCACCTCCACTCAACCTATCCCTCAACCTTCATCATTGTGTTACCACATACATAAAGTCACTCTAGGAACCAGCTTGCTAATTGTGTGTATTTACTGGCTGTAATAAGACCTTCCACACATGAGTCATTGAGGTTGGGAATGGTATCTCAGCATATCTCTTACATGACTACTGACGTGGAACTATTTCTGCAGCTGAAAATCCACACCATATAAGAAACGCAGGACCGTTACACAAGCCCCCCCCATGCCTCCTTTTGCACTCCAGTGCAGTGCTTAAACTTTGTTTTTCCTAGCTAGAGCCACTAGATTTGATTGCTCTGAACCCAGCTAGAGCCACTAGATTTATGACTGCTCTGAACCTGGAAGTGCTCATCCTGGAAATGCTTCCAGGTGCAGTCATTGTAGAGCAAATTGGGGAATAGATTGTTTTTTTTTTTAACTTTTAATCCCCCATCCTCCAAAGTATTTGTCCCCTGAAGAGCGAGAGAGCCCAGGAACCCAATAATGGGTCTGGCAGTGAAGGGGTCTGCACTCGCTAAGCCCTTTCTTGGGCTCTCCCGCTCCTCCTGGGACCACAACAAATACCGTGTGATTTAGGTGGCTCTACATCGGCTTGGATCACTTTTTTGGGGGGGGGGTCTATTTATATTTGAAAAAAATGATAAAGGGGTTATAAAGTAGGAATAATTCCCATGCATCAATGATTCAAAATATTCAAGGGTCTGCAATTAATCAATTGATTGCCATGAAGTGTGGAAGATGGGGCAGAAAAGGGTGGGCATATCTGGCACTTCAGTACCCGTCACAGGTGCAGCTGCTCATATTAACACCCACCGCACTGGAAAATCACTGCTATACAGGAGTTTCTGGGGCAGAGTAATTCAGATATTAAATAAACACAGTACCCACCTGCACACGGTTATATTTATGGTAAGTGCCAACCATGATGCTGTTTAAAAAAAGAAAAAGAAAATTGCTAAACTTCAGTTTTAGGAATTTTGTAATCTGCCATACAACAAAATCCTGTCCTATGATCCAATACTGACATTTCATGTTTTTTAGACTCTTCATATGATTGTAGGCAAAATATTTGTTCTTTGTTTCTTCCAGCGTCCACTTGCCCTGGGGGCAGATATTTGTATGTATTCAGCAACTAAATACATGAACGGTAAGTGTATTATCGCTTTGGTATATTTGCTAGTAGCTTGCTGTTGCATGCAGTTAGCTCCTTGTCCACTAGAGGCTGCTATTGTGCTTTGCTTGAAAACCTTAAAACCAATTGTCCGAATATGCTGTATAACTTGAAAATGATTTATTATATCAGAACTCCAGGCAAAAGCCATACGTTTTAAGGTCTTGCTTATATGCTCTACATATGCATGATGACTTACACTTAGGTTGTATTCCTAATTTTTGATTTGGGTCAAAGGAAAAGCTTTAAAGTAGAACTATAGGCAGCTTTTTTTTTTTTTTTTTCTTCTTCTCCTGTCCCCCTTTGGGGAGAATTGCCTTCACTTTTTCCATAGCAAAAAAAAAAAACTGGAAGTGAGCGGAATTCCTGAATACTTTTTTGGGGACATCCCAAAATTTGGCTTTTCCTTTACTTTCAGTTAAGCAGGACAAATATAGGGAATCTCTCTAACAGGTGCAGATGTAGTAACAAAAACATGACAGGGGTCCAAATCTATCTTCAATCTATGCAAAACTATAAAAAAAGTTATGTCCTTAGTTCTACTTTTTTAAATATTCATCTTTTCACAAAAAAGCATCCCCCTTTTCCCCACCTTGTAATATTCCCATCTACCAACACCTTCTCCTGCCGAAATAACAGACCAGTACCTTTAGAAAAAATTATTACACAGTGCTGGAGGCAGTGTATAATGCAATAGTGGTAATTGGCACTGGCCACATGACAAATACTTTTTTAAAGCCGCCTTCTGGGGTGGTGTCACAGAACAAAGGGGAGATTCTCATTGGTCACATGGCCAGTGCTGACCAATAAGTGCGTGCCATTGGGATCAATATGCAGTGCTGAACCGTTAGACAGGCTGGAGAGGGTGTCAGAAGATGGGGGGATTATAGAAGTCATATGCAAGGGGGACTCTGTTAGTTAACCTCTGCAAGGTGAACAAATTTTTATAAGGGTCACATTTCTACCGGTTTATATTGGCTGCTCAGGTGAAGAAAAAATGGTAATGGATCTCAGTGGCTCTAGCCCAAATTTACACACAAGATGATCTGATTGCAAAGCTCAGTCTATAAAGGGTTAAGACAAACGGAGCCTTAGGTCAGGCCGCCATTGCTGTGCAGTCTCTTTAGCTTTCCTAATAGTGCTCTGGAAATTCTTGGTCATGTAAATTTAAATGTGGTTCCCTCCTATCTTATGGGTTACTGTAGATACATTTTATTGTTGGTCACCTCTCCATCCCCATCCTTTTGGCTGATACGGAGCTGCTTTTATTTAATTTTTTTTTTTTTTGTCTGCTATATATTTGTGGAATGTGATTCATTTTAAATATTGAAAATTTGTGGGTTTTTTCCACTCCCCTCTAGGTCACAGTGATGTCGTCATGGGGCTGGTTTCTGTAAAGTGTGAAAAACTCTACGAGAGACTTAAATTTCTCCAGAATGGTAAGTTGGTATATAGCTTCTGGCACAAGGGGTGGGGTAGCTGAGCGCAGATTTGGAGATGTCTGGATTGGGTGAATTCTTCTTATACGTACAGAAATTGCTCTTGTGGCTAGGCTTGATTTTCTGCTTTTCACAAATTTATTAGCCTGTTAATCCAGTTACAGCCACCAGTATACCTAGATGGGTGGTATGAATGGGGGAGACTGACTATTTGGAGTTGGGGGTGGGTGATGGAGAGAAAATAGGACTTATGTAATTTTAAAAAGCGTGGTGTTTTTTGAGGTATTCTGTAGTCCTTACACATTTTCTGTCCCATGGTGACAATGCTGCTCCTCTACAGATACAGTGCAGTGAGCATTGTCACCCTAAGACTTAAAGTGTGTTTCTGGTAGAAGTAAAAACAAAGGGGAAAAATCCTATGAAAACTACTGCAGCCACTACCACTACCTCTAAGGACTGGTAAGCTGCAATATATTGCATTTTAAGTTTGGGGTTTAGATATGCACATACATGGCTTTTTTTTTTCTCAGAGAATAGGTTCAGGAATTCCCCCCCCTAAGTTCTGAGTCACCCCTTGTCTCCAAGAGATTATTGTATGGAGATTGAGAGATCACAAATGGACTGATTCTTCATTTGTGAACCTTTTTTTTTTTTTTTTTTTTTTTTTTTTTCTTTCTACTTTATGTATTTTATCTGTAGGAATTTGCACTAATGTTATAATACTCGGTGTTGCAATTTTTGCATCTACATTAGATGCAAAATTAAAGGATTTCAGTGTAAAATCTCCCTTCAGACGGGTAGGTTGCATATTGCCTGCTAATAGCAGGCCATCTGCTGACAAAGTGATCCACTGAATATCACTAGGTATAAACATTATTCATGTAAAAGGGGCCGATGTCTGTCTGATGTTAAACTAGTGACTCTGCCTCTTGCAGTCCTACTGGTGGCAGTTTGTTTAAATTGCCAATGGCAAGATCGCTAATGCCCCGTACACACGTGCAGATTATCTGCAGACTTTTGTCTGCAGACTTACCTTTTCTATGTAGTGCAAGGGCCTGCCGGATTGCATACAAATTGAAAGTGTTTAGGTGTGACCTCATATTATATGGTTTTGGTAAGTCTGCAGATAATCTGCACGTGTGTATGGGGCATTAGACTACCTTGTTTGCCTATGAATTGTTACCTCTGTAGCTGAGGCAGTGCAGTGTCGCTCCCATTGCTAGCGATCAAAATTCAACAGTATTTGGACCAGTGAAAGAGCGGCATATTGCTGTGCCTGCCTACAGAGGGCGCCATTTACAGAGACAGCCAGGCAGCCTCTTTAAAGGGATTATAAAGGCTGAAGGTTTTTTCCTTAATGCAGTCTGTGCAGCAGCACCCCTAATACCTGAGTCCGTCACTATCCAGCGATGTTGCAGGAGTGTCTCAACTGCCCAGGAACCCCCCCTCATTGGCTGAGACAGAAGCATGGGGCAATTGACTCCCGCTGCTGGCAATCAAAATCAGCCAGCCCATCAGGAGAGAAGGGGATGGGACCGGGTCGCGGCTCTGTCTGGATACAGGGAGCTGTGACTCTGCTCAGGTGCCCCCATTGCAAGCTGCTTGCTGTGGGGGCACTCAACAGGAGGGAGGGGCCAGGAGCACAGAAGAGGGACCCGGGAAGAGGAGGATCTGGGCAAAACCAACTGCACAGAGGAGGTAAGTATAACACGTTTATTAATTAAAAAAACAAAAAAACTTTGCAATCCCTTTAACAATCCTGCCGTTGACTATTTTGTCTCTAGTGGCAGAATTGCCCGTCTGAGATCAGCCCAAAGAGTAATAAATCTATCTCAGTTGCAGTTGGCTGCCCAGAAATACAGGCGCATGGGGCACAAATATACTCTAAACCTGTTGCAGGGACTTTGCTAAACTCGAGGAAGCCTGATTTACGTTTAGCTGTGTCACTAATTTGCTTGACAAATGTCCCCCATGTATGTAGACCTAATTGCCACAATTACATTTCTAACTATTTTGCTGTACAGGAAGCAGAGTGGGATGCGAAGG
This sequence comes from Pelophylax lessonae, assembly GCF_965119305.1. Classification (NCBI taxonomy): domain Eukaryota; kingdom Metazoa; phylum Chordata; class Amphibia; order Anura; family Ranidae; genus Pelophylax; species Pelophylax lessonae. The sequence goes on along the minus strand of NC_138775.1, from coordinate 270,659,712 downwards.
TCTACAGAGCGTCTAGGATTCTACTGTAAGAATAGATAAATGGGATAATGATATTAATATAAAGTCTTCCTTTAGTGTTTAATGGGTTGGAGAGCAGGAGATATCCTATTATGATGATATTTTCTTTCTTGTGTCCAGGCTACATATGACCTCCCACTGTACATCATACATATATTTCTATGATGATTGACTGATAAACATCTGTCTGTTTCAGCACTCGGCGCCATTCCGTCCCCATTCGATTGCTACCTCTGTAATCGCGGTCTGAAGACTTTACCTCTGCGAATGAAGCAGCACTTCCACAACGCGCTGGCTGTAGCCATGTTTCTCGAGAAAGACCCTCGTGTTGACAAAGTTCTCTTCCCAGGTAGGAAGTCAAACTATATAGTCAGTTCTGGTTCTAGAAATGAGGTGAATGATTTTTGGAATTTTTTGTTTGGGGTTTTATAAAAACTCTGCAAAGCCATTTGCCCAGAGAGTGCATGTACATTTAGTTCTGTGTGAATTTAAAAACAAAACCAGCTTCTGTAAAAGGTACATGGGCACTGATTATCAACAGTGCCCACCAGTGCTGCCTCACCAGTGCCCACCAGGGATAGAGAAAAATTGCTGCAAAGGCCGGTTATAGGTGAGGGCAGTAACCTTTTTTTTTTTTTTTTTTTTTTTTTTTTATTCGACGGACACAGCACTTCTTAAATAAGAACTAGTGGGTTATATTGCCTCCTCCAGGAGTAGGACTAGGCAGAATAAACACCCGGCTACGCTCATGGGCTTTCCTCAGCTGGTATATAACCCCCCCCCCCCCCCCCCTTCTGCTCTAGGTAATCAGTGTGGGGCGGACCAAGAAAAGGACTGGCTGCTTCAACTACCATCTCCAGATGGATCAGACAGACGGTGACTCAGCTACCATCACCAGACCAGATGGATCAGACAGACGGTGACTTCAGGCCTATTACATTAAAGGTCAGGTTCCACTTTTCCCTGTAACGGCGCATTCTACTCGGAAGGCCCAAGAAGCACTCCGCACCCGAGTAGAATGGGCCATGACAGGGAAAGATGGAACCTGACCTTTAATAGACTAGGCCTGAGTCACCGTCTGATCCATTTGGCGATGCTAGCCGAAGAAGCGGCCAGTCCTTTTCTTGGTCCGTCCCACACTGATTACCTAGAGCAGAGATGGGGGTTATATATCCGCTGAGGATGGCCCATGGACACAGAGAAATGGATTTTACGGTGGGTACAAAAATCCCAGCTCCTGATCTTCATAATCATTGGGTTATACTGCCCCCCCTACAGGTGTAGGACAGTAGGCAGAAGGAATTGGCTACGCCTATGGGCAGGGGATATACTCCTTCTCTGCTATACTCAGTGTTTTTTTTATTTAGTTTTTATTTCCCTGTGAGATCCACATTCAACTGCTGGACTGGATAATCTAAATCCAGTGGTCACCCCAGTGAGCGAGCGCAGACAACTCCACGCTAGGTCGGTCGCGACATAGCCCCACTGGATGGGGGCTGGCCTGCGAGTTAACGCCTCGCAAAGTTGCATATAACTGGGTCTCGGCCTGAGTGGCAGCGTTCCTTCTGGCCATCAGCCCCCCCCCCATTTAGATGGCGAGAGGTTCTGTCTGGTGCCCTCCTGGTATTGTGAGTAGCTGCCCTCCTGAGGGGTTTTGGGGTGGACGTCAGACCCCTGGGTTCTCCTCCTTCCCATCAGGCAACCCCTTTGTTTGTTCCCTCATCCTACCCCTCTCCACTTATGCTGAGGCTGTGTGGGTGGTCTGGTCCACCTCCTAGGGTGGGGGCAGTTCGCTATACTGGCGATTGGGGGGGGGTGTGCGCCGGTGATCGGCTGTGTGGCTGCGGGAGGGGGGTTGTAACTGGTGGGGGGTCCTCCCAGGGCCCCCCTGTCCTGCTCCTGGATCCCTGGGAGCCTTGTGGTGCCACCATTTTGCGGGTTTAAGTGGGCTTTACTGTCAGGGAGCTTCTGTATCATTTGATCATTGATGATTCTCCCAGTAGTCACATGATCAGTAGCCTGTCCCTCTGGCTCCTGATTAGAAGACTTGAGCGAGCACTCCTGGGGAGAGAGCTTGGTCGGTGTGCTGGTAGTGGGCAATGAGGGCATTCTCTGCACACAGCCTCCTGCCATCATTGACGCATGTTCGGTGGCTTGGTGTTAAGGTTCACCTTTCTTACCACTGCATATATTTCTCTGCTCAGCAAGAGGTAATAAACAGCATAGAATACAACTTACAAATGCTGTCTCAAGTGAAATGTGTAAGTGTGAAACGCGTAAAAGCTGTTTTAAATAAAAATATACAAATATAGCCTATTGAAAGAGCCAAAATCCCGTTGTGTGTTTCCTCCCCCCCCCCCCCCCCCCCAGTGTAAATTATTTTATTTTTTTTTATTTTCTATGTTTTAAAAAATGTTTTCTTATTAAAGGGCTGCCATCCCACCCACAATACGAACTCACAAAGCGTCAGTGCACTGGTGTACCTGGTATGATCACATTCTACATCAAAGGCAACTTGGAACACGCCAAGATATTCCTAAAGAGTGTGAAGGTGAATATGGATTTAGACTGGGATAATATGTGGGAATATATTATTGACTTGCATTCTGACTCTATGGAGCTACATATTCTATCAGCTTGTGGAGGCCAGTTGTTTGTCTGGCCTTGGTATACAGTGTGGCCGGGACCCACAGACCTATCCTCACTAGTTACTAAGGTGTATGTAGGAGCATAAAGCATGGTAGCTGTCAGAGCAACATACTGTAGTATAGTTTAAAAAACAAATTCCTTTTAAAGTGTTTGTTACCCAAAATGAGGGGAAAAAAATAGATCAGGTTACACAGCACAGTACCTGTAATTTGGCCCCTTTGTATCACCAAAAAAAAAAAAAATATGGAGTCGGAGCAGTACAGCAAAATTTGATGAAGCTTATTCCTAATTTTTTTCCTAACTAAAAATTGCATTCCGCACTGTAGTCACAGTACTTTAGTTGTACACACTGTGTGTGTGTGTGTGTGTGTGTGTGTGTGTGTATATATATATATATATATATATATATATATAATATAATATTCGCTTATGTGGTCTTCATACAGCTAACAAAATATGTCTTAATAGGTGTTTGCTCTGGCTGAAAGTCTTGGTGGATATGAAAGTTTGGCTGAGCATCCGTAAGTATACCCCATTATAATTTTTTTTTTTTTTTTTTTTTTTCCATTCCGTTTTTAATGCATTTAGTTATTATTTAAAGCAGCTTAGCAGATCTTTGTTTTACTATAATGGAGTAAAACCTCTAATCTTTCAAAGTAAAACCCTGGATCATAATGGTGTTTGGGGATAGAACACATTTATAAAAGAGCAACCTGCTAACCCGAATGTCCATAAAGCAGCATATAAATTCTCTTTTTTTAAACCCTCTTGAGTGCCGCAAAGGCCTGCATACCCGCCATGTGGAAAGACTGATCACTTTGTACACATTAGCGCATGATATGTGACTTATTTGGTGCCAGAAAGACTGATCCACCTAGAATAGGACAATATTCAGTTATTAGAATGCAACTTGCTGTGAAATTAATGATGGGCTGAAAAGTATTTTCGAGTCTAGAACCTGTATAGTCCATACCATAGAGATGGGACAGGGAGTGATAGAGGAGAACTATACAGTGGGTACGGAAAGTATTCAGACCCCCTTAAATTTTTCACTCTTTGTTATATTGCAGCCATTTGCTAAAATCATTTAAGTTCATTCTTCTTCCTCATGAATGTACACATAGCACCCCATACTGACAGAAAAACACAGAATTGTTGACATTGTTGCAGATTTATTAAAAAAGAAAAACTGAAATATCACATGGTCCTAAGTATTCAGACCCTTTGCCCAGTATTTAGTAGAAGCCCCCTTTTGATCTAATACAGCCAGGAGTCTTTTTGGGAAAGATGCAACAAGTCTTTCACACCTGGATTTGGGGATCCTCTGCCATTCCTCCTTGCAGATCCTCTCCAGTTCTGTCAGGTTGGATGGTAAACGTTGGTGGACAGCCATTTTTAGGTCTCTCCAGAGATGCTCAATTGGGTTTAAGTCAGGGCTCTGGCTGGGCCATTCAAGAACAGTCACGGAGTTGTTGTGAAGCCACTCCTTCGTTATTTTAGCTGTGTGCTTAGGGTCATTGTCTTGTTGAAAGGTAAACCTTCGGCCCAGTCTGAGGTCCAGAGCACTCTGGAGAAGGTTTTTGTCCAGGATATCCCTGTACTTGGCCGCATTCATATTTCCCTCGATTGCAACCAGTCGTCCTGTCCCTGCAGCTGAAAAACACCCCCACAGCATGATGCTGCCACCACCATGCTTCACTGTTGGGACTGTATTGGACAGGTGATGAGCAGTGCCTGGTTTTCTCCACACATACCGCTTAGAATTAAGGCCAAAAAGTTCTATTTTGGTCTCATCAGACCAAAGAATCTTATTTCTCACCATCTTGGAGTCCTTCAGGTGTTTTTTAGCAAACTCCATGCAGGCTTTCATGTGTCTTACACTGAGGAGAGGCTTCCGTCAGGCCACTCTGCCATAAAGCCCCGACTGGTGGAGGGCTGCAGTGATGGTTGACTTTCTACAACTTTCTCCCATCTCCTGACTGCATCTCTGGAGCTCAGCCACAGTGATCTTTGGGTTCTTCTTTACCTCTCTCACCAAGGCTCTTCTCCCCCGATAGCTCAGTTTGGCCGGACGGCCAGCTCTAGGAAGGGCTCTGGTCGTCCCAAACGTCTTCCATTTGAGGATTATGGAGGCCACTGTGCTCTTAGGAACCTTAAGTGCAGCAGAAATCTTTTTGTAACCTTGGCCAGATCTGTGCCTTGCCACAATTCTGTCTCTGAGCTCTTCAGGCAGTTCCTTTGACCTAATGATTCTCATTTGCTCTGACATGCATTGTGATCTGGAAGGTCTTATATAGACAGGTGTGTGGCTTTCCTAATCAAGTCCAATCAGTATAATCAAACACAGCTGGACTCAAATGAAGGTGTAGAACCATCTCAAGGATGATCAGAAGAAATGGAAAGCACCTGAGTTAAATATATGAGTGTCACAGCAAAGGGTCTGAATACTTAGGACCATGTGATATTTCAGTTTTTCTTTTTTAATAAATCTGCAACAATGTCAACAATTTTGTGTTTTTCTGTCAGTATGGGGTGCTATGTGTACATTCATGAGGAAGAAGAATGAACCTAAATGATTTTAGCAAATGGCTGCAATATAACAAAGAGTGAAAATTTTAAGGGGGTCTGAATACTTTCCGTACCCACTGTATATCCATCCAGAACTTATGCGTCCTTCTCCTTCCCCCTACCCCCCCCCCCACACTTTTTGGGCTTTGTCAACCAACTCCTCCCTTCCCTTGGAATCAAGATGCCTCTCAGCAAATGGCTTGCGGCATCTATTTTACTAAAGGGGTCATTTTGGGGGGTGTTTGAATGGTCCTGGCATTTTATGCCCAATATTAGAAGCTTATGCCACACCTCACGCACTCTTCTAACCACTTGAGGACCAAGCCTTCTGACACTTTTTTTTTTTTTTTTTTTTTTTTTATACAGAAGTATTATTTATTTATTTTTTTTTTACTCAAATTACTTTGAATCCCCAAACATATTTTTTTTTAAAGCTAAGGCCCTACGGAACAATATGGTGGGTGTTGGGAGTCCGACTGCTTTGTAAAAGCAGTCTAGTGGCTAATAATCTGCAAGGATTGCATATGATGAATTGGGTCAGTGGACCAATATGACCGCAACCCACTTTTTAGTAATGCCCATGAGGAGGGATGAAAGGTTTTAAATTCGGAAACCGTGATACGTTTCCATGCAAATTCTCTAGCAAGGGTCAAATTTGGATTTGCGGGGATGAATTGATCGGCAAACAAATTGCTTTGGTCCACAATAGATCTGTACAGATCTTCAGTGAAAACGGCTCCTAAAAACCAAGTGGAGTAAAATCGGCTGTTTCCACCTGAGTTCCGGGCTGGCAGTATGGGCTCTATGGGCCTGTCTTCGAATTCTTGGTGGCTGCGGGACACAGCTTGAACTGCACTTATGGGGCTCTCCACGTCACCAAGTGTTAATGCAGTGCTGGTTTGACTACGACCAGGGTGTACTAGGCAGCTGGTGCTTGTCGGTTCACCAGAAGGTTGAGCGGCACTAGTACCAACACTCTGCTGACGAGAACCCTGCGGTTGTTGCACCTCAGCAACAGAAGAACAGGGGCGAGCACGCCTGACCTTAGCTCTGACGACGGAGTAGAGGTCCCTGCTATCAGTCAGGGTGCCGCTGCTCTCTACAGGTTCGAATACTGAGCCTGATTCTGACCGTGAGGCTTTCCCATTGCTCTCATCTGTCATGCTCTGCATCGTGTAGGCCTCTTCACTAGTGTATCCCTGTTTTGGACATTTTGGCCAATACATTTATAGGTACCTAGTGTAGCACTGGCCCTTGGACTGCTGGATTTTCACACTTTAGGGTCCCCCTGGATTACCGTTATTAACTTTGACATTCACAGTCTATCACTTTACTTCTTGGCTCAGTCAATAATTAATCCAGTCGCCTGACAACTCGCGCTAGTGTGAATGGACCCTTAGGCTGCATTCACACTTGAGCGTAGCGGTTTCGCGCGATTTTTACCGCGTTTTTGGAGGCAGGCATTAACGACATCTACCAAAAAACGCTGGTAATCAGCCCAAAAAGAAGCCCATGTACTTTTTTTTTTTTTTTTTTTTTTTCAGCTACAGGCGTTTTTGCTTCAGGCGTTAAAACGCTCAGATGTGAACAGGGGCCATTTAAATGAATGGGGTTTTACTTGTTGGGTGTTTTGGAACGTTTATTTTTTTTTTTTTTTTGAGCGTTTTTGGAGCTGAAAGGTGTGAATGGAGCCTGAACAATAAAATGGCTGGAATATTTATCCAGTAGAACAATACAAAATATTTGAATGTGACACGAAGGTATGACTAAAGGCAAAACTTTTTTGATCATAGTGGAGAGGGATTGGAACATTAGTTAGGTTTTTATTGCTGCCTTTGTTCCCGTTGGGCAGAGTCGCCCTCTATTTGGCCGAATGTCAGAAGTATTTGTGCAAATTGGCCAAAATGTGGTATATTTTCTCATTGGGCTGTTTTAGAAGAATAGACCACATTTTAGCCAGAAGATGGGAGCTGACGATATAGGAAGAATTCTTGTTGAAAAAAATCTGTGGAAATTTCGAGAGAACATGCAGAAATGCTTTTGACAATTGTCCAATTAATGTTTTGTAAATGGACCCCTTAGCCTTCATTCTCTGGTGGTTTTTGTATGTTATTTAATAAAGTGTGTGCGTGTGCACTATATTACCAAAAGTATTGGGACACTTGCCTTTACACACACATGAACTTTAATGGCATCCCAGTCTTAGTCCGTAGGGTTCAATATTGAGTTGGCCCACCCTTTGCAGCTATAACAGCTTCAACTCTTCTGGGAAGGCTGTCAACAAGGTTTAGGAGTGTATCTATGGCAATGTTTGACCATTCTTCCTGATATGCATTATGCATTTGTGAGGTCAGACACTGATGCTGGTCAGGACTCTGAGTGGAGGAACTTGACTGGTCTGCACACAAACTCATTCAATTACTTCATGGACCTTGTTTTGCGCACTGGTGCACAGTCATGTTGGAACAGGAAGGGGTCACCCCCAAACTGTTCCCACATAGCTGGAAGCATGAAATTGTCCAAAATGTCTTGGTATGGTGACTCCTTTAGAGTTCCCTTTACTGGAACTAAGGGGCCAAGCCCAACTCCAACCCCACACCATTAACCCCCTCCCCCCCCAAATGATTTGGACCAGTGCACCAAGCAAGGGCCATAAAGACATGGAGGTGTGGTGTCAAACTTTGCTGGCCTGCACAGAGTCCTAACCTCAACCAATACAACACCTTTGGGATAAATTGGAGTGAAGACTGTGACATGTCTGTGTATTCTAGGTCAGAAATGTTCCTTCTGGGGGTTTCAAATCTCTTGGTATTTTTCCACAGAGCAATAATGACACATGCCTCTGTCCCAGAAGAAGACCGGGCCCTCCTCAACATCAGTGACTCCCTTATCCGTCTCTCTGTTGGCCTAGAAGACACAGAAGACCTTATTGAAGATGTGGATCAGGCATTGAGGGCTGCTGTAAGTATTGCCAGTGGACAAAGCCTTGTGGCTACATAGACAGTGCTGTAAGACTTTTTGCCAGTGAAAAGGTGCATTAATATGGTTGCTATGCTGATGGAATATAGTTTAGGTCTTTTAAACTATAAAAATAAATGCGTATCCCCAGCACAGCTAGCCTGCAAACAAACCAAATTGACAACTTCCTTTAAAAACAGAGTGGGTTTTGTTGCACACCTTCTGTGTCCAGAAAGTAATGAGAATATTTAAAACTTTTTTTTTTTTTTGAAAAACTTTACAATTGGATATTCTCATTGAAAGTGTACGCCACGCTTCCAGCGGTTTCTTCATACCATCTCTGGGAATCTTAAAGTGGGATGGCATTCAGAGCCTGCATAGGTGCTCTTTGGACGTTATCCACCCTACCAAATGCTGTCCTTTCAAACCCTTCATCTTTGGGAATGTGAAAAAGTTGCAAGGAGCCATGGCTGTAGGGTTGATGGGGGAAGCACTATGATGTGTTTTTCAACCAAAAACTCTAAGGCTTGGTTCACACTAGTGCAAATTGGATGCGGGTTTTCCCCTACATCTAATTCGCATGGCAGGAGACTGTGACTGGCTCTCAATGGAGCCAGTTCACACAGCCCTGGGACAGGTGTGGAGCGGTTTGCAGAAGAGTCGTGTGGCTTCTGGTCCATTTCAGGCCCAAATCTAGCCAAAAAGTTGGGCCTGATTTGGTTCTGAATTGGAGAACAGGGACGTGTGGAAACACTGTGCATTGTTGTGATGAAGGATCCAAGTTGAGCCGGCCTCAGGACACACAAAACTGTCTTCCAGGTAAAATCTTTGATCACACTTTGACCAATAGGTATAAATTCCTTATGGATCACTGGAATCCTCTCTAGTGATCACTCGACTCAAATCAGGCTCTTTCCAAATGGGCCAACAGGTCTTGGGGCAAACGAGTTGATGTTGTTCCTTTTGATCAGGTGACAAGTTCTTTGGAACAAGTTTTAAACACACTTTCTCTATTGTTCATCAACAGACGCAGCTCCATCTTCATTAATAGTAGGGTTGTGTTCCTCCCATCAGGAATAAGCACTAGGCAGGCAAAAAGCTTAACCACACCTATGTGGGCTGTCACTGCATGCCTAACCCCCTCACACTTCGCTATCATTAATCAGTTTGTTCTGCCTAGTGTTAGGAATAGGACCTAGCCCTTCTGGGACTTTGGTCTTGGCTGTAACAGGGAAAGTTTGTGTTTTTTTTTTTTTTTTTCTTCACTAGTTTGGTCCTGAGGACTAAGATCCACAGCAACTACAAGCAACAGCCGGCTGTGGTTTTTGCACTGAAAAAAATCTAGATCCTTAATGTCTCCCGGCCTGGCCATCGAGCGTGAGCAGGTTATAGGCCAGAACTAAGCCTTGCCACAACAGTGCCCTGATGGATGGGGATGAGCCTGCGAGTGGACAGTCTCGCTGGGATGCACACGACCTGGAATGCCCTGAGTCGCAGCTTCCCTTTGGCTGACAGCACCCCCCATCCCAGGTGGGAGGTGATCTGTCTGGGAGTGGCTCCCACCTGGTACCATGGTATGGTGAGAGTGCTCAGGTTGTTCCTGGTTGAGCTCCATGTTACTTGATTGGCTATGTTTAGCCTTTGGGGGGGACTGGTTTTTGCGTTGTCTTCCCACCCCTCATAAATGTACTGCTTTGGGACATCCCTACTAGTAATGAAGATGAAGATGGAGCTGCGTCTATCGCTGAACGATAGAAAACCTGGATTTTTGTAAAATCCTTTTCTCTGCAGTTCATCGACAGATGCAGTACCCACCCCTCCACTGCTGGGTGAATGGGTTTTTTTGTCTTCTAAACACTTCTTGCAACTAAACTGATTGATAGCAGAGTGTCAGGTAACCTGCAGGGACAGCCCCCATTGGTGTGTCAGGTAACCTGCAGGGACAGCCCCCATCGGTGTGGTTAAGTTTTTGCCTGCCTAGTGCCTATTTCTGATGGGTAGCAGCATAACCCTAAGGTTAGTTCTACAAAAATCCATTCCCCCCCCCCCCCCCCATATTTTCAAATCCTGAGTCATGATTTCATGAACAATTGACGTGGTAATTCATGTTTCCTTTGCAATCATTCAAATAGTAAGCTGCCGGTCACGGCTGAGAACAGACCTTACTCATCCATATTCTGTTCCATTTTTGACAAAGAGGGGCCTCCTGATCTTTGTGCAGCTTCAACACATTGTCCTTCTTTGAAGGCTTTTTGCCATCGTTGCACTTGCAAATGAGGGGGCAGCTTCTCCATAAGATTTCCTCACAATGTCCAGTTTCTTATACACTTTTACCCTATTTCACACAAAAATGTATCATGTACTGCTGTTCCAAACTTGTTTGCATTTTTCTTAATATGAGGCAGTTGAACAGGGTGTCACAAACAATGTCTTGACTCTGACAGGTCTGGCATTCAACTGATCAGTGGTCTATTGTATATCTAGCACTCCACATGACATTGGCCAGCGTCTCCCTTCACAGTCCTTTTATTCTGTAGGATCTTCACCCTCCTTTTATTGTGGATATACCTCGTATGTGGAAGCTGCAGTGCCTACGTTAAGGCTTCTCTGTATACAACAGCCCTAACTCTATCATTTTGAGAATCTCCAAGTTGAAGTGCATATAGCAGTGGCTAAATGAAGGGCAGGTGTGCCCAGAGGGAGTCCATTTTGTCTTAAAGGCACAGGGACACATTGGATGACCAGCAACAGCACAATGGCAGCTAAAGGCATCCAATGTGCCCCTACATCAAATCAGCGAACAAACTGCAAAAAAGATGGCAACCACCCCAATTTATAACTAGCCTTTGCAGTAAAGTGAACAATGAAGAGCAACGCACATCACAAAAAAAAAAGCAAATCAAACTTATGTGGGTAAAGTTAGGAGTTGATTGCTGTAGAGCAGTGGTTCTCAACTCCGGTCCTCAGGACCCACTAACGGCCAGATTTTAAGCATCACATTGGGGAGATGCAGATTAGAATACTGCAATCACTGAGCACCAAAATATATCACCTGTGATGTATTTCAGTTATCTTGCAAACCTGGCCTGTTAGTGGGTCCTGAGGCCTGGAGTTGAGAACCACTGGCTGTAGGGCCCCCTAAACTGGTCCATAGTTATTGCTACACTTGATCTGAGCCAAAAGGCCATGAAGCAGTGGTCCAAACAGGGCTGGATTGATGCGTAGCCAACCAAAGCCATGAGGCTCAAAACCTCTGGGGAAGGAATACGGTCACCTAAACATCATGTAATGTCATCCCATGCCAACCAGTGAAATCTGGATACATCCTCATTGTTTATGTCCCAGCACAGTTTATGTTGGTGGAAGCAAGTACTGTATACTTTACGCCTAGATGCAAACTGCAGATAGGTTGACAGTTTTCCTAACTTTCCAGTGATCAGATACAGAGAAGAAAAATGCTGTCCTGGTAGAGTACATATCCAGCCTTGGGTCTATATGGGCCTCTTAGAATGATATCCTAATAGTTCCTATCTACCTTCCTGGACAGCTTTTATCTATCATCAAACAATCATAGGTAACTTTTTTTTTTGCTGTGTGCTGTTTTTTTCTGGTATTGATGCACTTACACTCAATTCAGGGGAATTGGAAAATCCTCACTTGCAGTAGGGACTGCACCTGCACTGCAAGGTTTATTTGCTCATTTAGTCTAGGGGAGAGGAGAAGCACTTTACCTCACTGATCCTCCGGCAGACGCTCCTCCATGCTCTGACAGTTGACTGTCCTGTAGCATCATCCCATCCAGTGCAGGGTTAAGAATCTTGCATTGGTCTTGATGACATCAGGACTGCTGGAAGGAAGGGGGAGAAGACTCTACAGCAGGGGTGTCCAAACTATGACCCTCCAGCTGTTCAGGAACTACAATTCCCATGAGGCATTGTAAATCTCTGACATTCACAGACCTAACTAGGCATGATGGGAATTGCAGTGTCTGAACAGCTTGAGGGCCACAGTTTGGATATAGCTGCTCTACAGGGACCAGTCTAGCAGTGCAGAGGATCAGCTAAGTAAATCTTCAAGTCCCCTAGAACTACATGTGCAGCTCCACTGCATGGGATAATGCTTGTTTCCTTTTATTTAAGTTGGGCTTAAAGATCCTCCTTTAGGCATGGCAATACAGTTGTACATTAATGCTTTTCCACGTGATAAATGCGCATTGAGCCATTTGGAAGATCACATTTGCTAACTCTAAATAGGACCAAGCAGGAGCATGCACCAAAAACTCTATATACAACACTGTCTACCAACCAGCATGGTAGAGAGCACTGAAGAATACTGTGGATTATTGCTAGTCTGTTAGATCCTTTTTGTGTTTTGGAACATTTTAAAATAATCTAAATATCTCTTCTTTGCTTTTACAGCACCCAGGCCTTAAAAACCCGACCAAGGTGGAAGACTTGCTGGAACATTTGAAGTTCAACTGTTGAATTCAAAAAACGGCCACATTCTTGAACAGCTTACAGAGAGCTAGACCTAATTAGACTTTTCATCCTAATAAAATAATAAATCTAAAGGCCTACCCTTTGAAAGATTTACACTTTAACCCTTTATAAAGCTTTATTAAATTTTGTCTGAGTGACATTTGGAGCCAAGGGTTAGAGTTAAGAAGCCTGCTGGTGTTTGACAGTTGCGGCCCTGTCCTAATCGCAAATAAGTACGGTAACTTTAATCGAAAACTGAGAACCTTGCTTTTGCTTACATTCCTTTTTATCTTCCATTTCCTTTAATCTACAAGATACTGTTATGCAGACTCAGGCCATATGTGTGTATTATCAAGCATAAGCTCTGTAGGTGGCAGAGAAACAGCTGTCAAATTTTTTTAGATCATTCCCTACTTCTGACTCCCAGAGTCCCAGCCAAGCTGTTCCAAGCAAACTATTTCCTTTGCTAACACATGTGCCCACTATCAGCACTGTATGTAGCCTTAGCTATGTAGCTGTTCCAGGGACAGGAAGTCCCTGTACTAAACTGTGTCGGACTGAGTGCTGCTCAGCCATTCACAGGAAGCTTTGCATTTTTATGAATGAATACAAGGCTTCCTGTAGATGACTGAGGTGGGCAGATGACATCACAATCTTAGAATCAGCCAATCGGAGGAAGCCTTGTATTCATTCAGAAAATCCAAAGCTGCCTGTGAATGGCTGAGCAGTGTTGGTTTTGTTCCAGAAGGGAAAGTCCCTGAACTGCTGCTGGAAAACAGCAGTGTTTGGCATAGTGGAGCTCTGACAGCAGTGTCTGTAAAGGAATAAAACCACCAAACTACTCATTCTCTCCATTTTACATAGGCCTACCTCTATGCAGGCTCTTCCATCTTCAGTCTTTATTGAATGCTGCTGTCAGACTCCTCTACCTTATCAACCGTTCAGTGTCTGTCATCCCTCTCTGCCAATTCCTCCACTGGCTTCTGATTGCCCAGTGAATTAAATTCAAAATACAACATACAAAGCCATTCACACCTCTTCGCCTGAGCTACATCACAACACTTATCTCTGAATATCACCCAAACCGTCCTCTTCACTTCTCCCAAGACCTCCTGTGCTCTAGCTTGCTTGTCTCCTCCTCTGCCCCCTATGCTTATCTCCAGGACTTCTCCAGACCCTCTACCATGCTCTGGAACCCTCTTACTTAAATCTGTCTTTCAGTTTACTATGCTGGCCACCTTTTAGATGATCCCTGAAATCTCATCCCACCTCCACCTAACAACTGAACTTGTAATTCTTCCATCAGCGCATACCTCAACAGTTCTTACCTTTTTTGTACCACTTGCCCTACCTTTTTAGATTGAAGGCTCTTTTAAACAGGGCCCTCTTTACTCCTTTTGCATTTTATTTGATTGCATCTGTACTGTCTCCCTTTTTTAAATTGTAAAGCGCTGAGAAAACTGTTGGCGCTATAAAAATCCTTTATAATAATTTGTTTATGCTAGCTTGGCCCAAACAAAGTATTTTAAAAGGATAGTCAAGCTGGAGTTAGGCTTTAAATAAGGGGAAATGTATACATTTTTCATAGGGAGGTCTGCACTCAGTGATAAAGTTAAGGTGATTAATCACAATTCTGCATAAATCAAAAGGCACTGTGCTAGGGAATTTGCTCCAGTTGAGTTTTCTAGCAAGGCACATTGCTAGTAGACAAAGAAGTGGTGAAATGCTACAACCCAATAAGGTGAGGGAATTTCCCAAAGCGGTCAGGTGCTGAAGTGTAGTCACACAGCTGCAATGGAAATTATATTATGAAATGGGATGGTCTGCATCTCCTTGTTGCTGTTTAAAGCTGGGTTCACACGGGTGTGAACACAGACATTGCATGTGATTCGCACCGTGGTGCAGATCACATGCTGTGCAATGCAAATACAGCCATACAGTTTGTATGGCTGAATTTGCATCCCATTTGGACCAAAATAGTTTAGGAGTTTTTCTTTGGTCTGTGCTGAAATCGGATTGCATTAGTGTTCACACCCATGTAATCTGATTCCTGTACAATATCACCGTTCTCACTGCGAACCGATCTGGGGGTGTCATTAACTTTATATTGACAACCTGCAGTGGTTTGCATAGGGCAGTGTGAACTGCCAGCGAGTTATATGCGATGCGGGAACCCACACTGGAATTGCGCTGGTTCCTGCATCGCACAAGTGTGAACCCAGCCTAAATCTTCAGCATTTATTGGTCTAGACAGCATTGCTAGTAGATCCTTTATGAAAAGATTGCAAGTGAGAATTTAAAAATTTAGATTTTTACATGCACTTTTTAAAGTTATCCACAGGGCCTCTTTAAATCAAATTCCAAAGTCACCAGAGTATAGTGGAGAAGTGGAAAATAAGAAATTGGACTCACCAAATCGGGTCCAACTTGAGGTTTTAAAACGTTTTTAACTGCTGTTACCAATTGTGGTCTTTGTTGAAGGTACTGCTAGTCCCCATTGCTGGCCTTGCCAAAGGTACCCCTTTCAGGCTTTACCCCTGTCTTGGCTAGGAAGGAGATGTTCCAAGTCCACAACCATCACAGAAATAAGTTGCACACCGCTACATTCCAGAAGGTCAGGCATCTTGTAAAAAGATAGATGGATCTCTTGTCGATCGGCTCTGCTCTTGACATCTGTCACACTCCACAGGGCTTAGGCATAGAGGTATTATTTGTGTATTCTTTGGTAGGTGACTCAGCCACATTAAGAATGGAATGCATCAGGGTCAGAGCCTTCATCCAGCAGGGGATGCCTTTATCTTTTTATTGAGAGAGCCATTTTTCTTATCCTCCTTTTTTTTTTTTTTTTGCGCTCTGTGGGTTGTTTGGGTTGATCGATGGGGCTGTTGGGCCTTTTTTATGATCTAAAGGGCCACCACCTGAATCTGTCTATTTCCTGGGGGAAAAGTGGAGCATAGTATTGTAAGCCGATGAGGCTGAGCGCTGTGTTTTTTGGTATTTTCTGATTTACCACCCATGCACTTTTGAAAAGCAAGGAAAAGTGAAGGAATAATAAACTAAAGTTTTCTTGGCAAACAGAATTCAGCTTTCTGTAAGTTAAACTAGAAAGTCTAATGGAAGCAGATTTTCTGTGGGCTGCCATTTTTCGCCACTTGTGATTGGTCTCTTATGAAGTACCTGGTATTGTTGCAAAATGGGTTTTTAGAAAAAAATAATTTATAAGTATAATAAAGTATTAAAGTCAATGTAGCACTGGTGTTTTCTTTCTCAATATGAAGAGAACATTTATTGTGCAAATCCAAGACTTGGGATAGGTGCTTATTCCAGAATTTTATGTAGATACTATATTAAAACACACAAGAGGGCACACATGCCTAGTGCATTACCACCATAACCATTTATTGAAAAAAATATCCTACTCGCAAACCTAAATAAAATCTGGCTTTTCAAAAAGAGAAAGAAGCTTATGTGTTGCCCCCCGCAACCCTACCTGTGACCTGTGACACCCTTCGCTATACCATCATCCCTTTCAGTGGAGACTGCTGAGAGGTCTTGAGATATAGCAGGGGTAAACCTGAAAGGTGAGAAGAATTGTGAACCTTTTGTGTGGCTTTTAGGTGCTCTTGCCAATGGGCTTAGTGGTGGAAGGTTAAATGCCCTGTCATGCATGTGGTACCCAAACGGCTGGTGCTTTTGCCATGGTTAATCTGCTTGAGGCAAAGTTCGCAAATTGCTAAAAAAAAAAAAAATATGCTGCGGCTAGGGGAACATGACTGCTAATTTCTTGTTCTGCAGTAAAACTTCACTGATGCATACTACAGTGATTTTCAGCTCCCACAGATATATAAACCCTATTTCGAACTAACCCAAACGTGCAATGAGCAGGGTTTGTACGGTCATTAAAAACCTGAAAAAGTTATGGACTTTTAAAATGGCAATTTCCAGGCCTGGATAATTTTTGGAAAATAATTTAAGCCACCAAGTTTTGGAAAAGTCATGGAAATTTGAGAGAAAGGCGCCACTCAGTGTAGCAGATGTAAAAAATATTATTGACACATATTAAGAAATTACATGGAGGTGTAAGCGTCTGAGGCTGGCCAGGAGATGACACTAGGGGAGAAACGGTTACCGCCCCCCTGCGTCCTCACGTTTGTGCGGCCCTCTAGTGAGGTATGCGCTTCACTGCCGTCCCCTGATTGGTTCTCCCCTAGTGTCCTCTCCTGGCTGCTGGCCAGCCTCAGGGACGGAAACACTGCAGGCCCGGAAGGACGCCGAGCTATGAATATAGACACTTACCTCCATGTAAGTTTTTAATATGTCAATAAAATGATTTACATCAGCTACACTGAGTGGCACCTTTCTCTCTTTTCTGCCTGTGCGTGGGACTGTTGTTTTGGCCTAACAAAGAGCTGCCCTCGATGTAAGTGCCGCATCTGTGCCATCCATACCAGTCCGGCTGCACTTTATCCATCATGACTGCCTGAACTGAAGCTTTATCTCCAAGCAGAAGTGCCCATCAAATCTTTTTCTTTCTATAGTATATTCAAATATAGTTGATAATATTGGTTAAATTACAACAGTGGGGTAACCTTTTTTACAGTCTATGGAGGGTAACACAGTTGCAGCTAATGTTAGTGTGTAGCAATGCTAGGGAAATGGGTGTAATGTGGATTTTCTTCTTATTTAACATGTAGACATTTCATGAAACATTAGGTCATAAATATTTACTTAAAGTCATGGAATTTTATTGGTAAAAATGTGTACGAACCCTGAATGAGCCACTATTTGAGTGTTCACACATCAAAGACACAATTGGCTGGGACCACCCCTGCCTGGTGACAATCCCCATCACCAACTAATCCCCCCCCCCCCCCTCAAAAAAGTAAATTCAATAACCAACTAATTTTGGTATGCATCCCACAACCACATGAATGCACAAAAAACAGTGAGAAAAAAATCCATCAACTTCAATGGAAAAAGCACATCACAAAACCACATGTATGTGTATAATGTATGATCCTCTTACCACATATACTCCAGCCCAAAACAATGGTCAAGATTGCATCAAACACTTATGTCTGGTAGTGGCTCTCCAACCACCATGTTGTCCAAATGGAATCAGGAATCAAGTCTTCATGCTCAGTGATGAGCTGCTGGACGCACACTCAATACTGTGGAATGCAAATGTAGCAGTGCGGGCCAGATTCCACAAGTGTGTGTGTGTGTGTGTATGTGTGTGTATATATATATATATATATATATATATATATATATATATATATATATATACACACACCATATCTGTGGGAGCTGAAAATCACTGTAGTATGCATCAGTGAAGTTTTACTGCAGAAACAAGAAATTAGCAGTCATGTTCCCCTAGCCGCAGCATATTTTTTTTTTTTTTAGCAATTTGCGAACTTTGCCTCAAGCAGATTAACCATGGCAAAAGCACCAGCCGTTTGGGTACCACATGCATGACAGGGCATTTAACCTTCCACCACTAAGCCCATTGGCAAGAGCACCTAAAAGCCACACAAAAGGTTCACAATTCTTCTCACCTTTCAGGTTTACCCCTGCTATATCTCAAGACCTCTCAGCAGTCTCCACTGAAAGGGATGATGGTATAGCGAAGGGTGTCACAGGTCCTTGCAGTATGTCTGCCAGCAGCACATCACCAGCTGTAGAGTATACCAGGCAAATTTCTCTGTCCCAGCTGCTGCAATTGCTGGTTTTACAATGCCTGCCTTTCCGTCTGGTGGATTCTGCCCCTACCATGAATTTGCAGAATGTGCTGTACCACAATGGTAGGTTCCCAGGTTCTATTTCTTTGCACATAAGGCCATTCCAGCTCTGTACTATCACTTGAAAGGCAATGTTGTGGGATTGTTGGGCAAGGCAGTCAGCAGCAAGGTCCACGGTACTGCTGACGTGGTCCAACAAGCATGGTCATGGACGCTATATTTAATTTACAGCACACAGGGTATCTTTGCTTGCAGCTAGGAAGGATGCAGGACTGGGCTCAGTGCTGCAACTTGTTTTGCTTCCATGTCTCCATACAGCTGGTGGTGATGATGCAAGATTTGTCAGCTCCACCACTTCCTCCTTATCCATGACCTCCTCTGCTGGATTGTCCTATGAACCACCAGTACCCCCTAAGCCTTCAAGGGGCCATTGAATGAGTCCAGCTAAAAAATGCCATGCTGGTCTGTCTAGGGGATAGGGGCCGCACCGGAGCAGAGATTCTTTCAGCTCTGCAGGGGCAGGCCCAGAGGTGGTTCATGCCACACCAGCTTAAGCCAGGAATGGTTGTGTGTGATAATGGCGCCAGGCCTGACACGTCCTCAATTTGGTGAAGTGTTTCTTAAACTGCTACCCATGGTTGTAAGATCTTCGAAAGCAGGCCATAAAAGTTTGTAGCCATTTCAAGCGGTCATACGCAGCCAGTGTTTGGTTGGCTAAAATTCAGTGAGAATTCCACCTGCCTGTAAACCGCCTGATTTGTGACATGCCCACCAGGTGGAACTGAACTTTTGCAATGCTGCAGCAACTGCACCTGCAGCAGAGGGCCGTCAACGAGTACCTGTGTGAGTATGGCACAGCAACAGGCTCAGGACAGCTTGGCTTTTTTTCCCCCACGTCAATGGCTGCTGATAAAGGGTGCACAAGGATGGTGAGCCGTGACATTGCATGCATCAGTGACACAATCCCTGTTGTGTTCCTGATGGAGCATACTCTGTGTGGCATTATGGACTTCCTTTCCTCTCAAGGCCTGCTTTATGCAAACACCATTCTTGTGCCTGCCAGTTTTGGAGGCATTGAAGCAGAGGAAGACATATTTTAAACCTTAAGAGAGGGTTTTCTGTCCCGAGAATCCTAGGGAGTAGTTTGTGGCTGGGAGGAGGCAGTTCCAGATACTGTAATCCTCAGTGGCCCCGAGCACTCTGCTTCTCATGCCTCTGTAAACTTGTGGTGCATGGCCTCATTTATGCTTCAAAGCCAGCAAAAGGTCCCAAGAATTTCCAGCATCAAGGAGAAGGATTCTAAAGAAAAAAAAAAAGAAGCATTTTCACTGTAAAATCTAGGTTTTGATCTATAACCAGGTGGAGAAAAAAAAAGTTACCTCCCCTCCACTGGTCGTTACACCACTTCCACCCAGTTCCTTCCCCAGGAAAAAAAGAGACCACACTGAAGTGGGGTTACATGACCATAGCCGCCTTTTATTGCAAAAATATTTTTTACATAACAACAATAGATCAGTGTGAGGTTGCAGGACTTTGAAGACACTATAGGAACTAATCTCAAACTTTGTAATGGTGGAACCAGATACATGGGTAAGCCATGTAGTTTGACCATATGGCCTTAAGGACAGTCTCAAGCACAAACACATCATGATCCACAAATCCCAGCTCACTACCAGTTGACTGCACTGAATAGAAGAAGCCATACCCAAGATGGGTCCCCAACCACTACACATCACCATCAAAATTGGCTGCCCTAAAACCGTCAGTCAGCTGCTGAGACTTCTATACAACCGTTTCTATGTAACCAGAGTAAAGGGCAAATGCAGGGTTTCTCAACCAGGGTTCCTACAGAGATTGCTAGGGGTTCCTTTGGCAACAAACAATTTCTGCCCCTCAGATAAGTTCCCGCTGATACCAATGATTTTTTTTTTTAACCATCTGTAAGAGGATAATTCTTCCAAATCACCACAACTGTAAGGGACATTCTTCCCACTAACCATCACACTATATTTTTAGCAAGGTTTCCTTGAGATCAGAACGTCCTCTGTGTTAAAAAGGTTAAGAAAGGCTGGGCTAATTGGTGGGAAGTTACATAGTAGTTGAGGTTGAATAAAGACAATAGTCCATCCAGTTCAACCTGTGTAGGTGTGTATGGCTGTAATCATCTCTCATACCCCTTAATGTTCTGATCCTTGAGCTGTATGTCCAAGAGTCTTTTGAAAGTAGCCATACTTCCTGCAGAAACTACCCCTTGTGGTAGAGAATTCCACAATCTTGTAGCCCTAACAGTAAAGAACCCCCTGCGTTGCCTGAGGTTAAAACGCTTCTCCTCTAATCGCAATGTATGTCCTCACGTCCTCATGCAATCCTTGCGACTAAATAGCTTTTTTTCTATGCTGAGATCACCATTGAGGTATTTGTAAATTGCTATCATGTCCCCTCTCAGGTGTCTCTTCTCCAGGGAGAATAAATTAAGCGATTGAAGACGCTCTTCATAATTAAGGTCCTCCAATCCCCTAATTAGACTATTGTGGGATAGACTCAACAAAGGGATGAGACAAAAAATGAAGGTACAATCCCCTAATTAGTTTAGTTGCCCTTCTCTGGACTCTCTCCAGCTCCAACACATCCCTCCTGAGGACTGGCGACCAGAACTGGACAGAATACTCCAGTTGCGGTTGGACCAGATTTTTATAAAGTGGTAGGATTATAGTTTTATCTCTGGAATACATCCCCTTCTTTATGCATGCTAATATTCTGCCGGCTTTGGCAGCTGACGCTTGACATTGCATGCTATTGCCTAGTCAATCCGCTATCAAGACTCTCAGATCTTTCTCTATTTTTGATTCCCCCAAAGGGTCCCCCCCTAAAGTTTATTGTGCTTTTGTGCTTTTATGTTTTTAGTCCCCAAGTGCAAAACCTTACACTTCTCCACATTAAACCTCATTTGCCATGTAGTTGCCCCCTCTGTTATTTTGTTCAGGCCATTCTGTAAGATATTTGCCTCATGCTGTGCAGTTATTGCCCTGCCCAATTTTGTGTCATCTGCAAAAACTGATATAGAACTAATGATCCCGTCCTCCATGCTGTTTATGAATAAATTGAACAAAGTTGGTCCCAGGACTGAGCCTTGGGGGGGCCCCACTTACCACCCCAGACCAGTCTGAGTATGCACTATTTATTACCACCCTTTGGACACACCCTTTTAGCCAGTTCCGTATCCAAGAGCAAACCTTGTGGTCGATGCCTGCAGACCTTATTTTATAAATTAGGCGCTTGTGGGGAACTGTATCAAACGCCTTAGCGAAATCCAGGTACACCACATCCACTGGTCTCCCCCTATCTAGCTCACAGCTCACCCCCTCGTAGAATGTAGATTGGTTTGACAAGAACGCCCATTTGTAAACCCATGCTGATTACTGCTGATGATGTTGTTGTCTTTAGCAAACTCTACGATATAGTCCTTTATTATCCCCTCCAGAAGTTTACATATTATCGATGTCAGGCTGACCGACCTATAATTTCCCGGGACATGCCTCTGCCCTTTTTTGAATATCGGTATCAAGTTAGCTTTCCTCCAATCCCCTGGTACATTTCTTGTAATAATACTGTCAGCAAAGATCAGGAACAGTGGTCTAGATAAAGTTTTACTAGTTCTGCTAGTTCTCTCTGCGTCTGCAGATCTTCAACAGAACTTGCCCAGGCCACAGCCACTCAATTTGGTGAGTAATCCCTCTACTGTATTTGACACTTCCAATGGAGGAGCTAACTGTGCATAAGGCCATAAAGTATAGTGGACTGCTATTCCCACAGATGTTTAAATATGCCTAGTCAAACAACTTCTCCCTATTCACTTTACTAAGTCAACAGCCTCTATTTCTTAAGCTGGGTTCACACTATTGCGATGCGGGAACTGCTGTGGTTGTCAATACAAAGTTAATGACACCCCAGATCGCAGTGCGAAATGTCAAATGGTGCAGGAATCAAATCTCACGGGTGTAAACACTTCCAGTGCAGACCAAAAAAGGGTCCTGCGCCATTTTTGTCCAAATGCAATGCAAATTCATCCATACAATCTCTATAGCTGAATTTGCATCACACAGACATGGCGTGTGATCTGCACAGCAATGTGTTTCAAATCAAATGCGATGTCTGACATTGCAATAGTGTGAACCCAGCCTTAAGGCTACATTCACACCTGCATTTCTGGCCTACAGAGAGTAGATGCAAGAAATCAACGGGGGGTTTGTGACAATTAGCTGCAGAAGGCAGCCCTATTAAAAGCAATAGGAGGCTGCTGGATCCCGCAGCTAATTGCAGCCACTTGCATGTAATCACTATGAGGGGATTACTTGCGAGTAGCTGCAATTAGCTGTAGGAACCAGTAGCCTTTCCTTTGCTTTCAATGGGGCTGCCTCCCGTAGCTAATTGCCCAGACCCTTTGTTGATTTTCTCACATCTTGTCACATACCTGGTGGAAGAGCCTGATATGATGAAGAAGGCCTCTCTTACATCTCTGACTCGGGGCCCCTGGGCATGTGTGCCTATTGGTCCTACTAGCAGCTGGGTTGGACGGACTCTCGGGATCAAGCAGTGGAAGACCGTCGGTTGACCGCTGCGGAGCAGGAGTGCTGTAGGGACACCACAGAGCAGGAGACAGGAACAGGCTGAGCCCGTCAGTAGATCGCAGCAGGGCAGGAATGCTGGATGGACACCAGTGGAACATAGGCAGGGGCTTGCAGCAGTGGAGACAGGAGCAGAGTCAGACATACCCAGGGCCAGACTGGCCTACCGGGATACTGGGAAATTTCCCGGTAGGCCGACAAGTCCCCCTGCCATGGGGCTGGCTGAAAGTCAATGGCACCTGTAAAAAAAACTGGCCTACCGGGAAATTTCCTGGTAGGCCGACAAGTCCCCCTGCCATGGGGCTGGCTGAAAGTCAATGGCACCTGTAAAAAAAATAGCTGCGGCCGGCCCGACATGATGTGATGGCGCCGGGCAGCGCCATTTTTAAATGTAAGGCGCCCTACCAGAAGGGTAAGTGAGATCCCTCCGCAGCCCTGCAGAATCTCCTGTACCATGCCCGCAGCACTGCATCTCTTGTACTATGCCCGCAGCACTGCCTCTCCTGTACCATCCCCAGCGCACTGCCTCTCCTGCACCATGCCTGCAACCCCTGCATCTCCTGCACCATGCCCGCAACCCCTACATCTCCTGCGCCATTCCTGCAGCCCCTCCATCAAGCCGGCCCCCCCTGCATCTCCTGCACCATGCCCGTGGACCCTGCATCTCCTGCACCGTGCCTGCAGATCCTGCATCATGTCAGCAGCCTTTGCAACTCCTGCACCATGCCCGTGGCCCCTGCATCTCCTGCGCCATGCCTGCACCCCCTGCATCTCCTGCGCCATGCCTGCACCCCCTGCATCATGCCCGCAGCCCCTGCATCATGCCCTTAGCCTCTGCTTTTCCTGCACCATGCCTGCAGCCTCTGCATCTCCTGCACCATGCCCCTGCATCATGCCCCCAGCCTCTGCATCTCCTGCTCCATGCCTGCAGTCCCTGCATCTCTTGCACCATGCCCGCAGCCTCTGCATCTCCTGCACCATGCCGGCAGCCCCTGCATCTCCTGCACCATGCCCGCAGCCCCTGCGTCGCCAGAACCATGCCCACAGCCTCTGACACCTATTGTACCACGTCCGCACTTGTACCACTTTTAATTGGAATTTGCTCATGTATATATATATATATATATATATATATATATATATATATATAAAGCCGTAAATGCTTTCATATCTGTCTTATCTTTATATAATACACTCTTCAAATGTGCTTTAAAAATGCATGGTTTTCCCTTTTGTGAACAAGAAAGTAATGACGTTATGCTGGTATAATAATGCTATGAGGCTGGTATGAAATTATTCCCAGTCCAGCTCTGGACAAACCGGGTCATACACAGTCAGACGGATCATGTGAAGATGCGTAGGCAGAAGCATGGTCAAAGGCAAGCCGGGGTCAATGCAGGCAGAGTTCAGGAGAAGTCAAGCAAAGCCGGTCGATAACAGTGATCAGATGCAGAGTAACAGATTGCAGGTATACAAGGAAACACTGTAGACAAGTCAGCACTGAAGCACAGGCTCAGTTTAAATAGCTCTCTTGGCACCAATGCGAGCAACAGGCGCGCGCACATGAGCAAAAGACGTTTGTGCATGCACAGGAATACGGATTAGCCTGTGCCTATGCACAGGAGGCTGTCTAGAAGAGCCATTCTGTCTGCTGGAATATCCTTCCTGACATTGACCCCTCCCAATGAGCAGCCTTCGGATGCCCAACTGGAACATCTTCTCTGGGTGAATATTGTAAAAGGTAACTGATGCTAAAAAACGTCAACCACCCGCCCGGCGCTAAAATATATATATAAATCAGTGTAAGGTATAAAGAAATAAATATATCTACTCAAATCGTGAATAAATAGTAAATAAAATCATGTAGATAAAATCATGTAAAACATGTCACTCTGTGCATCCTTTTAATGCACTAGCTGCCACTGTAAACGTAAAACTTGCAAAATCAAATGTATAATAATAGCCCAATCTGTGCGTCTCAGTTCGTTATATCATACATTCAGCGGCGCTTCAGCACACACAATGTATGTGTGCAAGTATATTAGTCAGTTCCTGCAGTGCTTCAGAGCCTGCAATTGCAAACTAGTCCCAACTCCACAGGATGTGCAGTCACAGCCAGCAAAAAGATTTCTCCTCTGATGTTCAGCACCAGTGATTGTACACACAGTATCACTAATCCTTCACCACACCGACTGTGCACCCCTATGAAGTGGCCACTCACCGAATTGCCCTTGAAATATCGCCTTTATGCATAAGCTGCATGAGCCCTTGCTTCTAGTTGGTCTGTCGTCTCTTAGGCACGTCCAGATCCTATCCGTCCACCAGGGGTCACTATCAGGCTGTATATCTCCTCAGTGCAATTTGTAAGCAAACGACATGAAGCAAGAGAGTAGTGTAATACTGTTTCGACTTTATTAATTAAATAAAACTTCCCTCCCCTTCAGCGTATATGCTTACATTTCAATCACCCTTTGCACGCATATCATAAACACAAAGGCTTTGAAAGGTACCGCCGCTCGCCGACCGCGAGCTAGTCCCTGCTGTGGATTACAGCGCTCCTGCGGCTAACAGGCGAGATCCAGAACAACATCGGTATCCTCCCTTCGTCTCCTCAGCAGCAGCGTACGTGCATCCTGACCGGTTTCGTCTGGTAGACTTCAACAGAGGACTAACGTGCGCTGCTGCAATCAAGATTAATGTATGCAGCCGGAGGACCTCCCTCCCATCATGATTGGTTTACACCACTGATGGGTTCAAACACCTCTTCATTGCCATTACCTGGCCTGAAGGAAATTCAATATGGACATACCATAGAATCATTTTCTAAATACCGGAAAAACAAGATTAATCGATACAAAACAAAGTTTAATACCGCTATTAACTCTCTTATTACTGCAACCAGTATCTGAATGGGTATTCCCCGGGTTTGAATCACACAGAACCCCAGTTTTTTTCAGATTGGCCATCTTTGCCCGATCTGAGCATGTATGTTCAAAATTTCCAAACCTATCGATTTGTAAAAATTGGTCATGGAGTTCTTTCTACCCCTAATTCTACATGCCATCTTGCCCTATCCGGATGCATACATCTTAAGTACTACTAATATTTAAAACGGTTATGCTAAAATCGATATAACCAAAATTTGACACAAAAATAAACCTACAGCACCTGGTATTCCCAGGTGGTCTCCCATACAGGTACTAACCAGGCCCGACCCTGCTTAGCTTCTGAGATCAGATGAGATCGGGCATGTTCAGGGTGATGTGGCCATAGGTAAAATGTAAAGTGCATTCTAATGGTGAAACCATCATGTATGACCACTGTCCTCAAGATGTCATACTTATTACATAATTAGCACATGTCATGTAATTTCTGATATGTTTTAAAACCAGTAAATGTCAAATCTTAAATAAATCATTTCATAAATAGTAGATACATAATAAATAAATACATTAACTTCATAAATAATAGGTACAATTCATATGTTGAGATTACAAGAAAATGTTGTTCATAGAGGCCAAATCGCAAATATAATATATAAAATTCGCTCTAAAATATCTTAGTCCATAACCAATGGTACTAAAGGTTAAAATATATAAAAAATAAAGGCGTGTTGCCATAAGGAATCAATGGTCGAGGCATAATCATAAATTCGAGTAAAATTGGAGAAGGATAAAAGTATATATAAAATTTTGTATATAAAAATCTATATATAAAATGGAATCCATAAAACGTCCTGTCTAAAAAATATACTTAATAGTTGCTTAAAAAACAGTTCAGGTCAAGTTCTATATTTAACCCGTTGGGCGCCAAGGAGTTTGTCTTGTAAATCCATTCAGTTTCCTTTTTGGACAGTTCTCTTACTCTATTGCACCCTCTCCAGTTGCTTGGCATCTTTTCTATACCCCAAAATTTCAGTGCTGAGGGGTCTTTATCATGCTTTTCCCTGAAATGTAGGGGGACACTGTGTTCCTTGAAGCCTGTTGTTATTTTATAAATGTGCTCAGAAATCCTGATGCCCAATTTTCTCTTTGTTCTTCCTATATACAACATACCGCAAGGGCACTCCATTCCGTATACCACGTGGGTCGTGATACACGTGATACACTCCTTTATTTCAAAGGTCTTCCCATTTGCTCCTGAAGTGAACTCCGTTAGACCCCGAAAGTGTGTATTCACTTGTCTGCAAGCCTTACACCTTCTGCATGCGTGAAATCCAGACAAGTCCCAGAACATCTTTGGTGGTCTGGGAGGGTCCAAAACTTTCCTCACCACTCTGTCTCCAATAGTGGGAGCCTTTTTGTATATAAATATTGGGTTATCCGGAATCACGGGGCCCAGAACCTTATCAAGCTTCAATATTCCCCAGTGCTTTTTCATGATAGATTCAAATTCCCTGAACTGGACATTATAATTTGTTATGAAGCCCCATTGGTGCGATTCATTTGGAATCTTATTAGTTGGAGCCAGGCAGGACTCATGTGAAACCGCCAGTACTTCTTTCACTGTCTCCTCCAGTACCTCCGGTCTGTATCCCTTATCGGTAAATTTGTCTGTTATCACGCGTGATTGTTCCAAAAAATCCTCCTCCAAGGTGCAATTCCTCCGTATCCTCAGCAATTGCCCCTTGGGGATGTTCCTTAGCCAGCACGGGTGATGGCCACTGTATACTGGAAGATAGCCGTTTCTATCTGTAGGCTTAAAATACGCCTTAGTGATGATCCGTCTGTTTTCGATCCGCACAGATACATCTAGATAGTTAATTTCTTTTTTGTCCCATATACATTCTAATTTGATGTTGTGTTTATTTATATTTAAATGCTCAGTGAACTCTGCTAGCGATGTCTCTGTACCAGCCCAAATAAAAAATAGGTCGTCGATGTATCTTTTGTAGAAGACGAGCTGCTCTTTTCTGTGGGCATATATACTCCTATCTTCCCACTCGCCCATAAATAGGTTGGCGAGGCTGGGTGCATATTTTGCACCCATCGCCACACCTTTCTGCTGCGTGAAGAATTGTCCCCCATACCAGAAATAGTTGTGGGTTAAGCAAAAGTCCATAACTATCCCCAAGAATTTTTTCTGGGTATGTGGTATGTCCTCTCTCTTACTCATTGCCCAATTAAGGGCTAGTAATGCATCCTCGTGCTGGATAATTGTGTAGAGAGATGCTACATCAGCTGTTACAAGATATATCTCAGGGGCATCAGGCAGAGTTAGATTGTCCAACAAGGTTAAAAATTCCTTCGTATCTTTCAAATACGCTTTTAATTCAACCACACTTTTTTGAAGGAATACATCCAAGTATTCCCCAATTCTTGAGGTCACTGATCCGATACTGTTTACTATCGGTCTTGCTGGAGGGCAAGACTGATTTTTGTGGATCTTCGGGAGCGTATATATGGTAGGTACGCGATTAAAACTTGGGAATAAATATTTTTTCTCCTTCATAGTTAAAATGCGTTCATTAAAACCAAATTCAACCAAATTGCACAAATCCCTTCTATACATCAATGTGGGGTCCTTAGGTAAAATCCTGTACGTGGTGACATCATTAAGCATGCCTATCAGTTGCTCGTGATAGAATTCTTTCTTTAAAATAACCACTCCCCCTCCTTTATCTGCTGCACCAATGGGGCTTCATAACAAATTATAATGTCCAGTTCAGGGAATTTGAATCTATCATGAAAAAGCACTGGGGAATATTGAAGCTTGATAAGGTTCTGGGCCCCGTGATTCCGGATAACCCAATATTTATATACAAAAAGGCTCCCACTATTGGAGACAGAGTGGTGAGGAAAGTTTTGGACCCTCCCAGACCACCAAAGATGTTCTGGGACTTGTCTGGATTTCACGCATGCAGAAGGTGTAAGGCTTGCAGACAAGTGAATACACACTTTCGGGGTCTAACGGAGTTCACTTCAGGAGCAAATGGGAAGACCTTTGAAATAAAGGAGTGTATCACGTGTATCACGACCCACGTGGTATACGGAATGGAGTGCCCTTGCGGTATGTTGTATATAGGAAGAACAAAGAGAAAATTGGGCATCAGGATTTCTGAGCACATTTATAAAATAACAACAGGCTTCAAGGAACACAGTGTCCCACTACATTTCAGGGAAAAGCATGATAAAGACCCCTCAGCACTGAAATTTTGGGGTATAGAAAAGATGCCAAGCAACTGGAGAGGGTGCAATAGAGTAAGAGAACTGTCCAAAAAGGAAACTGAATGGATTTACAAGACAAACTCCTTGGCGCCCAACGGGTTAAATATAGAACTTGACCTGAACTGTTTTTTAAGCAACTATTAAGTATATTTTTTAGACAGGACGTTTTATGGATTCCATTTTATATATAGATTTTTATATACAAAATTTTATATATACTTTTATCCTTCTCCAATTTTACTCGAATTTATGATTATGCCTCGACCATTGATTCCTTATGGCAACACGCCTTTATTTTTTATATATTTTAACCTTTAGTACCATTGGTTATGGACTAAGATATTTTAGAGCGAATTTTATATATTATATTTGCGATTTGGCCTCTATGAACAACATTTTCTTGTAATCTCAACATATGAATTGTACCTATTATTTATGAAGTTAATGTATTTATTTATTATGTATCTACTATTTATGAAATGATTTATTTAAGATTTGACATTTACTGGTTTTAAAACATATCAGAAATTACATGACATGTGCTAATTATGTAATAAGTATGACATCTTGAGGACAGTGGTCATACATGATGGTTTCACCATTAGAATGCACTTTACATTTTACCTATGGCCACATCACCCTGAACATGCCCGATCTCATCTGATCTCAGAAGCTAAGCAGGGTCGGGCCTGGTTAGTACCTGTATGGGAGACCACCTGGGAATACCAGGTGCTGTAGGTTTATTTTTGTGTCAAATTTTGGTTATATCGATTTTAGCATAACCGTTTTAAATATTAGTAGTACTTAAGATGTATGCATCCGGATAGGGCAAGATGGCATGTAGAATTAGGGGTAGAAAGAACTCCATGACCAATTTTTACAAATCGATAGGTTTGGAAATTTTGAACATACATGCTCAGATCGGGCAAAGATGGCCAATCTGAAAAAAACTGGGGTTCTGTGTGATTCAAACCCGGGGAATACCCATTCAGATACTGGTTGCAGTAATAAGAGAGTTAATAGCGGTATTAAACTTTGTTTTGTATCGATTAATCTTGTTTTTCCGGTATTTAGAAAATGATTCTATGGTATGTCCATATTGAATTTCCTTCAGGCCAGGTAATGGCAATGAAGAGGTGTTTGAACCCATCAGTGGTGTAAACCAATCATGATGGGAGGGAGGTCCTCCGGCTGCATACATTAATCTTGATTGCAGCAGCGCACGTTAGTCCTCTGTTGAAGTCTACCAGACGAAACCGGTCAGGATGCACGTACGCTGCTGCTGAGGAGACGAAGGGAGGATACCGATGTTGTTCTGGATCTCGCCTGTTAGCCGCAGGAGCGCTGTAATCCACAGCAGGGACTAGCTCGCGGTCGGCGAGCGGCGGTACCTTTCAAAGCCTTTGTGTTTATGATATGCGTGCAAAGGGTGATTGAAATGTAAGCATATACGCTGAAGGGGAGGGAAGTTTTATTTAATTAATAAAGTCGAAACAGTATTACACTACTCTCTTGCTTCATGTCGTTTGCTTACAAATTGCACTGAGGAGATATACAGCCTGATAGTGACCCCTGGTGGACGGATAGGATCTGGACGTGCCTAAGAGACGACAGACCAACTAGAAGCAAGGGCTCATGCAGCTTATGCATAAAAGCGATATTTCAAGGGCAATTCGGTGAGTGGCCACTTCATAGGGGTGCACAGTCGGTGTGGTGAAGGATTAGTGATACTGTGTGTACAATCAGTGGTGCTGAACATCAGAGGAGAAATCTTTTTGCTGGCTGTGACTGCACATCCTGTGGAGTTGGGACTAGTTTGCAATTGCAGGCTCTGAAGCACTGCAGGAACTGACTAATATACTTGCACACATACATTGTGTGTGCTGAAGCGCCGCTGAATGTATGATATAACGAACTGAGACGCACAGATTGGGCTATTATTATACATTTGATTTTGCATCTTCTCTGGGTGGGCACAACGGAATGCTTGAATAAGTCTTTTGGCATGGATATTGTTTTCAAGCCCACACGAGTTCTTCAGGGCCATACCCCTTCCATTTAATCAGATACTGAATTTGATTCCTTTTTTTCTACAGTCCAGAACTGCTTCAACTTCATATTCCTCTTCCCCATGAACTACTGGCTCAGGTGGACCAGTATTTCCGTTAGGAAAAGGATCTGAAATTGCAGACTTCAATAATGTTACATGAAAGATGGGGTGAACCTTGAAGGCTTCTGGCAACGTTAATTCATAAGCAACATCATTGATCTTCCTTTTCATGGGAAATGGCCCCACATATTTAGGTCCGAGTTTCCTTAAAGGACAGGCCAACTTTACGTTTGGGAGGCATTTCATACATACAGGTCCCTCTCAAAAAATTAGCATTTTGTGATAAAGTTCATTATTTTCTGTAATGTACTGATAAACATTAGACTTTCATATATTTTAGATTCATTACACACAACTGAAGTAGTGCAAGCCTTTTATTGTTTTAATATTGATGATTTTGGCATACAGCTCATGAAAAACCAAATTTCCAATATCAAAAAATTAGCATATTTCATCCGACCAATAAAAAAAAAAGTGTTTTTAATAGAAAAAAAATCAACCTTCAAATAATTATGTTCAGTTATGCACTCAATACTTGGTCGGGAATCCTTTTGCAGAAATGACTGCTTCAATGCGGCGTGGCATGGAGGCAATCAGCCTGTGGCACTGCTGAGGTGTTATGGAGGCCCAGGATGCTTCGATAGCGGCCTTGAGCTCATCCAGAGTGTTGGGTCTTGCGTCTCTCAACTTTCTCTTCACAACATCACACAGATTCTCTATGGGGTTCAGGTCAGGAGAGTTGGCAGGCCAATTGAGCACAGTAATACCATGGTCAGTAAACCATTTACCAGTGGTTTTGGCACTGTGAGCAGGTGCCAGGTCGTGCTGAAAAATGAAATCTTCATCTCCATAAAGCTTTTCAGCAGATGGAAGCATGAAGTGCTCCAAAATCTCCTGATAGCTAGCTGCATTGACCCTGCCCTTGATAAAACACAGTGGACCAACACCAGCAGCTGACATGGCACCCCAGACCATCACTGACTGTGGGTACTTGACACTGGACTTCAGGCATTTTGGCATTTCCCTCTCCCCAGTCTTCCTCCAGACTCTGGCACCTTAATTTCCGAATGACATGCAAAATTTGCTTTCATCCGAAAAAAAGTACTTTGGACCACTGAGCAACAGTCCAGTGCTGCTTCTCTGTAGCCCAGGTCAGGCGCTTCTGCCGCTGTTTCTGGTTCAAAAGTGGCTTGACCTGGGGAATGCGGCACCTGTAGCCCATTTCCTGCACACGCCTGTACACGGTGGCTCTAGATGTTTCTACTCCAGACGCAGTCCACTGCTTCCGCAGGTCCCCCAAGGTCTGGAATCGGTCCTTCTCCACAATCTTCCTCAGGGTCCGGTCACCTCTTCTCGTTGTGCAGTGTTTTCTGCCACACTTTTTCCTTCCCACAGACTTCCCACTGAGCTGCCTTGATACAGCACTCTGGGAACAGCCTATTCGTTCAGAAATTTCTTTCTGTGTCTTACCCTCTTGCTTGAGGGTGTCAATGATGGCCTTCTGGACAGCAGTCAGGTCGGCAGTCTTACCCATGATTGCGGTTTTGAGTAATGAACCAGGCTGGGAGTTTTTAAAAGCCTCAGGAATCTTTTGCAGGTGTTTAGAGTTAATTAGTTGATTCAGATGATTAGGTTAATAGCTCGTTTAGAGAACCTTTTCATGATATGCTAATTTTTTGAGATAGGAATTTTGTTTTTTCATGAGCTGTATGCCAAAATCATCATCATTAAAACAATAAAAGGCTTGCACTACTTCAGTTGTGTGTAATGAATCTAAAATATATGAAAGTCTAATGTTTATCCTAAACCCAGGGTGGGTACGGGGAAAAATCAAGAGAGCAGCCTAAAAACATCAAATGAGGATAAATGTAACCAATCTAAATTACGAGGCTTGTATACCAATGCCAGAAGCCTGGCCAACAAGATGGGAGAGCTGGAGCTGCTGATGTTTGAGGAGGACTTAGATTTTGTGGGGATAACTGAGACTTGGTTCGACAGCTCTCATGATTGGATGGCGACCATTCAGGGGTATTCCCTTTATCGCAGGGATAGAGAGGGTAAAAAAGGGGGAGGGGTATGTCTGTATATTAAGAACAGTATACAGGTAAATATGAGGGATGATATTAATAATGGAGCTATGGACGAGGCAGAATCCCTATGGGTAGAGCTTCAAAGGGAAGGCACGGTGGGGAAGGTAATATTGGGCGTATGCTATAGGCCCCCCAACCAGAGTGAGGAGGGGGAGGCGGACCTCATGTTACAGATAGGATTGGCAGCAAGGATGGGAAATGTCATTATAATGGGGGACTTTAATTATCCGGATATAGACTGGGCAGAAGGAACCGCGCACTCAGCCAAGGCTAGGCAGTTCCTAAATATTTTGCAGGACAATTTCATGGGTCAGATGGTGAATGCACCGACAAGAAACAATGCGGTACTTGACCTACTGATTACCAACAATGCAGACCTGCTCACGGATATAGAAATACGGGAAAACTTAGGGAGCAGTGACCATAGGTCAATTGGTTTCAGTATTAATCACAGTAATAGGAAACACAAGGGTAATATTAAGACGCTGAATTTCAAAAGAGCCAATTTCCCTAAACTGCGCTCACTGCTAGAAAATATAAAATGGGATAGAACCCTGGGAACAAAGAACACGGAGGAAAAATGGGAGTGCTTCAAGAGCATACTTAACAAGGGGGTGGGCCAGTGCATTCCACTGGGAAATAAATTTAAAAGAACAAAACTAAACCCTGGGTGGCTAAACTCCAACATAAAAATGTATATTAGAGCTAAAGAAAAGGCCTTCAAAAAATACAAGACTGAGGGGTCAGTGGCAGCATTTAAGCATTATAAAGAGTGTAATAAGAAATGTAAAGATGAAATCAGGGCGGCTAAAATAGAACACGAGAGACATATAGCGGAGGAGAGTAAAAAGAACCCCAAGAAGTTCTTTAAGTATATAAACAGTAAGAAAGCGAGGCCAGAACACATTGGCCCCATAAAAGATGATAAAGGAAAAATGGCCACTGAGGACAGAGAAAAGGCGGAAGTGTTAAATAATTTCTTTTCTTCAGTCTTCACAAAGGAATCGGGGGTCTACACGAACCCAGCTTGTAAGGCCGAACTAAATAATACACCTCAGGAAGTGCCGCCATGGCTAACAGAAGATAGACTTAGAGCTAAACTAGAGAAGCTTAACATAAATAAATCCCCGGGACCGGATGGCTTGCACCCGAGGGTTCTTAAAGAGCTCAGCCAGGTGATTGCCAGACCATTATTCTTGATCTTTAAGGATAGTTTACAGACGGGTATGGTGCCAGCTGATTGGAAAAAAGCCAACGTGGTACCAATATTTAAAAAGGGGCCGAGATATATCCCGGGTAACTATAGGCCGATCAGCCTAACATCTGTAGTCTGCAAAATATTGGAGGGGATGTTAAGGGACCACATACAAGACTTTAGTAATGAAAACGGTATTATAAGTATTAATCAGCACGGATTCATGAAAAATCGTTCGTGCCAAACCAATCTATTAACCTTCTATGATGAAGTGAGCTGCCACCTAGATAAAGGTAAGCCTGTGGATGTGGTGTATCTGGACTTTGCAAAGGCCTTCGACACCGTTCCCCACAAACGCTTACTGTACAAACTAAGGAAGATAGGTATGGACCATAAGGTGAGTACCTGGATAGAGAACTGGCTCCAGGGGAGAGTACAGAGGGTGGTGATTAATGGGGAGTACTCGGATTGGGCGGGTGTGGAAAGTGGGGTCCCCCAGGGTTCTGTCCTGGGACCAATCCTGTTTAATTTATTCATAAATGATCTAGAGGAGGGGATATCTAGTACAATCTCAGTATTTGCGGATGATACTAAATTAGGCATGCCAATATCTTCTATGCAGGATGTGGAAACCTTGCAAGCGGACCTGAACAAAATAACGGAGTGGGCAACTACATGGCAGATGAGATTTAATGTTGAAAAATGTAAAGTAATGCACTTGGGGGCCAGAAACCAGAAAGCAAGCTACTCGCTAGGGGGGGAACCTCTGGGTGAGTCTAGGATGGAAAAGGACTTAGGGGTACTGGTAGACAACAGGCTTGGCAGTGGCATGCAATGCCAGGCCGCAGCAAGCAAAGCCAACAGAATACTGGGATGTATAAAAAAGGGGATTCACTCCAGAAATAAAGAGATTATTCTCCCGCTCTACAAGACTCTGGTCCGGCCACATCTGGAGTATGCTGTCCAGTTCTGGGCACCGGTCCTCAGGAAGGATGTGCTGGAACTGGAGAAAGTCCAGAGAAGGGCAACAAAAATAATTAGGGGGATGGAGGACATCAGCTATGAAGAAAGACTACAAGCCCTGAACTTATTCTCTCTGGAGAAGAGACGATTGAGGGGGGATATGATATCAATGTACAAATACTGTACTGGCGACCCGAGCATAAGGAACAAACTATTCAGAGAAAGGAGATACAATAAGACTCGTGGCCACTCACTAAAACTAGAGGAAAGGCGGTTTAACCTTAAAGTGCGTAAGGGGTTCTTCACTGTAAGAGCGGTAAGGATGTGGAATTCTCTTCCACAAGCAGTCGTATCAGCAGGGAGCATTGATAGTTTCAAAAAACTGTTAGATGGACACCTTAAAGACCACAACATACAGGGGTATACAATGTACGGCTAAAAGCAAACACACACACACATCATAGGTTGAACTGGATGGACTGATGTCTTTTTTCAACCTCACTAACTATGTAACTATGTAACTATGTTATCAGTACATTACAGAAAATAATGAACTTTATCACAATATGCTAATTTTTTGAGAGGGACCTGTATTTAATGACATTATGGGGATGTAGCCACCACATGCAAGGACAGATAAGCTGCAATATATTGCATATATGTTTGGGTTTATATATTAAATTGTGTATTTGGCTGTTTGTCCAGCTCTGTTTCTGCATACAGAACCTTTGTTTTTCTAAAACAGCATTAGGGTTTTATTATCAGGCCACCTTAGATGTAAATAATGCTGACTCATGTTCTTTAAACATTTCTGGGAAATGACCTGGTTGCAGGTGAGATTCAGTTCTGATGTTTCTATGCATACAGCAGGTGTTGGGTGCTGCATTCACAGTTCCTGGTAATGCGTCACGTTGCTGGGAACTGTGAACATCCTACAGCAACGCCGCCCAGCTTGTATTCCCCACTCCTCCATCATACTTCTACTACAGATTTGAATTACTTCCAACTATGGCCAGCTCTGTTTGTGGACTTTTCAAATATCTCTGCATTGAGCTGTGCAAATTATTTATGGCAGTCTCACATTCGAGGAAAAGCGCTCTCTGTACTTTATTACTGCGCAAAGTGTTTTCTATGATAAGATAGACCTTTATGATCACATTTCTGCAAATCTCCATCGCCTAAAGAAAAAAGCAATATGAGAGAAGGAATTACAGTAGGCTAGGAGCATCTGAAATTGCTGCCAAAAGTACATAATATAATATATACTGTGTGTGTATATATCTATATATATATATATATATATATATATATATATATATATATATATATATTTATATTTATTTATTTATTACATTACCAAAATGTAGTATTTACACGCACGCACATAAACTTTAATGGCATCCCAGTCTTAGTCTGAAGGGTTCAATATTGAGTTGGCCCACCCTTTGCAGCTATAACAGCTTCAACTCTTCTGGGAAGGTTGTCCACAAGGTTTAGGAGTGTGTCTATGGGAAGGTTTGACCATTCTTCCAGAAGTGCATTTGTGAGGTCAGGCACTGATGTTGGACGAAAGGGCCTGGATCGCAGTCTACATTCTAATTCATTCCAAAGGTGTTCTATCAAGTTGAGGTCAGGACTCTGTGCAGGCCAGTCAAGTTCCTCCACCCCAAACTCTCTCATCCATAGAAGATTTAGATCTCTATCTGCATATCAAGAGTATGGGTTTTGCCATCGTCCCTATTTAAGTTTTATTTTTGGGTTGGTACCTCAAGCCAAGTTATTTGGGTGGGGACTTTTAAGGCAAGTAATAATAATAGTAGTATCAATACAAAATAGTAAAATAAGACAGGTATTTATTGTCTTATATCAATTGGTGTATATACAAATTACATAGTAAATCGTGAAGGGTTATAGACCTGGGTGAAGAGGTGTAGATAGTTGAGAGATTTGTGACAAGTGTTTATTTTGTGACTGTTTAGGATAGATCTCTGTCTTGTCAGAGAGTTTCTCCTGTGTTTTTTTCCAACGCGTTTCGGCTCTGTTGAGCCTTTGTCAAGGGTAGTAGTCACCAATTCTGTAACGGTTATACAGATACATTCATTAATAATCTTTTAGTAAAAACCACTGATTTTATCCAATGTGGTATATAAGGAAAATATATACATACATCTATTTTTTTCTCTCCATGTGTGATTGTATTTATTTATCCCTTTGGGAACATCGAGAACCTGAGCCGCATCCTGAAAAATATGGTACTGATTAGGGTGGGTGTGGAGATGTGGTTGTGTTATTTGGTCATGGGCAAGTAACGTTTTTTTGCACTTACAATCAATATTGGACGAGTGTTGCCAATTGGAGCATACACCTGTTCAATCACTACTGCCGATTTGTCAATTGGCAACACTCGTCCAATATTGATTGTAAGTGCCAAAAAACGTTACTTACCCATGACCAAATAACACAACCACATCTCCACACCCACCCTAATCAGTGCCATATTTTTCAGGATGCGGCTCAGGTTCTCGCTGTTCCCAAAGGGATAAATACAATCACACATGGAGAGAAAAAATAGATGTATGTATATATTTTCCTTATATACCACATTGAATAAAATCAGTGGTATTTACTACAAGATTATTAATGAATGTATCTGTATAACCGTTACAGATTTGGTGACTACTACCCTTGACAAAGGCTCAACTGAGAGCCGAAACGCCTTGGAAAAAAACGCAGGAGAAACTCTCTGACAAGACAGAGATCTATCCTAAACAGTCACAAAATAAACACTTGTCAGAAGTCTCTCAACTATCTATACCTCTTCACCCGGGTCTATAACCCTTCACGATTTACTATGTAATTTGTATATACACCAATTGATATAAGACAATAAATACCTGTCTTATTTTACTATTTTGTATTGATACTACTATTATTATTACTTGCCTTAAAAGTCCCCACCCAACTAACTTGGCTTGAGGTACCAACCCAAAAATAAAACTCTCTCATCCATGTCTTTATGGACCTTGCTTTCTGCCCTGGTGCACAGTCATATTGGAACAGGAAGGGGCCATCTCCAAACTGTTCCCACAAAGTTGGGATCATAAAATTATCCAAAATGTTTTGGTATGCTGACGCCTTAAGAGTTCCCTTCACTGGAGCTAAGGGGCCAACCACAACCCCAACCCCTGAAAAACAATCCCAAACCATAATTATGCTCTACCAAATGATTTGGACCAGTGCACAGACCAAGGTCCATAAAGACATGGATGAGCAAGTTTGGGGTGGTGGAACCTGACTGGCCTGCACAGAGTCCTGACCTCAACCTGACAGAACACCTTTGGGATGAATTAGAGACTGTGATCCAGGCCTTTTTGTCCACATCAGTGCCTGGGGGGGGGGGGGGGGTCCAGATGACGAAACCACAGAGTAAACACATTTTAGTGGCCCATAGCCACTACCATATGTCAGCATACTACAGACCAAAAATAACCTGATGCAGTTCAATAAAACAGATCTATCCTAAAGTCATTGTCCATAGGCATTGAGCAAATGAGAGCAGCGAGTGATGATGTTGGAGTAGAGACCACCCACCTTCCTGAAAGGCAGAAGGCCTAGCAAGGTATTGGCAGTCACATAAAAATAAAATAAATGATAAAAAATGATGTAGCCAAATAGGGCAAATCATACAGTTCTTTGAGAACCAATCTTGGCTGGGCTTAACCTCCCTGGCGGTATTCCCAGTGTGGCTCTGGGTTAATATACAGTGCCAAGAGCAGTAACCCAGAGTCACACTCGGGATTACCCCGCAATCACACTTACCTTCCGATACAATCCCCCGCTGTCCTCCCGCTGTGTGCTCCGGCCGATGCCGTCACCTGTCTTCCAGTTCACTTCCCTGCGAGCGCCGTGACCCAGGGGGGTGGAACCGGCGGGAAATTCAAAAAATAAATAAAACAAATGGCATGATACAGTGTAATCAGTTAGCATTACAACTTTGTATCATGCCATTTCCCCTCAGGATTTCACCTGGTGACTTTCCCAGTGCCCTGCCTGTACTTCTGTTCTTTGTGCCTGGAAAATTGAGAATGACCACGGCATCCAAAAAGCGTTCTTTTTGCGCAGAAGCGCTTTTAGACGAACTGGAAAACAAGGACAGAAAAACTGAGTTACCTGAAGAACTGGGCGATAGTGATTCATGGGAAAATTCTTTATCGGGTACTGAACGTGACGACAGCAACGATTCTGCGACTGAGCTCAGCGATGTGTGGACTTGGTGCTCTATTGATTGCGGTACGGATCAGGCAGCGCCTTCAATATTCCTATTTACTGGAGCACCTGGTATGAAAGTTGACATTGACCATGACAACCCCTTGGCATAGACAAATATGTATACAGCGCTATATAAAATCAAATAAAGTGA
The DNA here is from genome assembly GCF_965119305.1 of Pelophylax lessonae. Taxonomy (NCBI): domain Eukaryota; kingdom Metazoa; phylum Chordata; class Amphibia; order Anura; family Ranidae; genus Pelophylax; species Pelophylax lessonae. The sequence continues at coordinate 270,619,727 of NC_138775.1, read as the reverse complement.
CAATGTGCATCATATAAATCAATAAACTCACTTACAGTGCAATATATATTCCTCTTAGGTGCAATATATAATGTTCATAAAGTGCATTCAAAGTAAAGTGCATAGGAGTCCACTAAAATATAAATTTAACCGTGGTTTAAAATTCAATAAAGTGCTTGATAGATGTTTCCATATAAAAGTGCAAGTGACACCACCACCGTTTAGCCATCAGATGGCCTCTCACCTCACTGAAGCATTAAACCAGCATTGAATCCTCAAAAAAATGCCACTTCCTGGATCGATCTCTCACCATCCCATGGACATGATATGTGAATAAAGATAATGAGGCATCTCATGCTATTATCCTTTAATTGATTCACATCAGTGTTAATTTCGTCGACTAAAACATTTTCGTCGACTAAATTAACACAATTTTAGTCGTCTAAAATACGACTAAAACTAAAACAATTCAGATGACTAAAATACGACTAAAACTAAAATGGCATTTTAGTCAAAAGACTATAACTAAAACTAAATCGAAATTTGCTGCCAAAATTAACATTGCTGCATGCTCAAAGCTTAATACCATAAATAATAACATATTAGATTTTTCACTCCAGGACCAGCAGTAGTATATAATGAGTTTGGAAATTGTAGAGAAATGCTTAAATAATGCATTACAAATTACAATTGAACTACTCCCATTCGATTATAGATGACTAAGATAAGTTATAGTCGACTAAAATGTAGCACGTTTTAGTCGACTAAAATGTAGGACGTTTTAGTCGACTAAAATGTACTGGAGTTTTAGTCGACTAAATACGACTAAAACTAAAACACTTGCAGAAGAATAAAATGGGACTAAAACTAAAATGCCATTTTAGTCCTAAGACTAAGACTAAAACTAAATTGAAATTTGCTGCCAAAATTAACACTGATTCACATTCAAAGTAGAATTGCACTCACATGAATCGGCACAATGGGCTTGTGCGGACTGTACATGGCAAAAAACCAGTAGCTGTCGGGAGCCGTGCTGGTGGGTCGCCGCTCGTCCGTCCAGGTCCTTGCCAAAAACAGTAGCTGTCGGGAGCCGTGCTGGTGGGTCGCCGCTCGTCCGGAACCGACGGAAAATTAAAAAAATAAATAAAACAAATGACATGATACAGTGTAATCAGTTAGCATTACAACTTTGTATCATGAAATTTCCCCTCAGGATTTCACCTGGTGACTTTTCCAGTGCCCTGCCTGTACTTCTGTTCTTTGTGCCTGGAAAATTGAGAACGACCATGGCATCCAAAAAGCTCTCTTTTTGCGCAGAAGCACTTTTAGACGAACTGGAAAACAACGACAGAAAAACTGAGTTACCTGAAGAACTTAGCGATAGTGATTCATGGGAAAATTTGTTATCGGGTACTGAACGTGACGACAGCGACGATTCTGCGACTGAATTCAGCGATGTGCGGACTTGGTGCTCTATTGACTGCGGTACGGATCAGGCATAGCCCTCCAAGATTCCCATTTACTGGAGCACCTGGTATGAAAGTTGACGTTGACCATGACAACCCATGGCATACTTACAATTATTTCTGACCAATGAGGTTATTGAAAAAATCTTTACCGAGACCAACCGGTACAAAGAGCAACAATTGGCTACGCATTGGAGGTTTGCAAGATGCAGAAAGTGGGAACCAGTGACCAAAGATGAGATTTGGACATTTCTGGGCCTAATAATTCTTCGGGGAGTGGTGGGGAAACCCCTGCAGAAGTGGTATTGGACAACCAATTCATTATTCGTCACTCCATTCTTGGCACGGTCATGTCAGAGTACAGATTCTCCCTCATAGTGAAATATCTCCACTTCCAAAACAATGAAGAATTTTATGAAACTACTCATCCTGCACCAAAACTAAAAAACATTTGGGAAGTATATAAAATGATTCTTCAGAATTCCCAACAGAACTATGTGCCAGAAAGATACATCAGCATAGATCAGAGGTGTAACTAGAACCTTCAGGGCCCCGTGCAAGAAACCATGAAGGGCCCCCTGGACCCCTGGCCGGGGGCCCTTCCTTCAAGCCTGGGGATCTTCCCACTTATCCTGGGGCCCTTTACTCTCGTTGCGGGGCCTTTATTATGGTCCCACAGCGGGACCCTTTCACAAGTTCTGCAGTGGGCCCTCTTCCTGCCATCTTGGGGCCTCCCCACGGTGGTGAAATGCCAGGGTCCGGTCGCAAGTGTGACCTTTGTGATCCTGGAAGTTCACCCACTGGTGTCAGTAGTTTTTATTTTTTGGTATTTTATTTGTATTATTTTTTATCATTTTTTTTTACAATGTCACTGACTATGACTCTGTCCATTCAGAAAAGCAAGGAGCTGGTAAATTACATATTTACTGACCTCTTCCTGGTTCTCTATTGTGACACATCCCCTGCAGGGGAGCACACAGGGGCCCAGAGACAGCAGAACACAAGTGAACCGGATAGGAGTGGCGGGGGCAGCATACAGGGGAACCAATCTCCTCAATTTTCCTCTTGCGGCTACAGGAGGAAAAAGGAGGACAGTGATTTCTCTACATGCTGCCCCCCCCCCCTATCCAGGTGTACAGGGGAGCCGCACAGGCCCCCTCGAGCATGGGGCCCGGTTGCAATTGCAACCCCTTCAACCCCTGTAGTTACGCCCCTAGCATAGATGAAAGTCTAATGGCCTACAAGGGAAGGCTCAGCTGGATACAATACATTGCATTTGGCGTCAAATCCTACATGCTGTGCGAATCGTCAACTGGCTACATTTGGAATTCAGTGATGTATACTGGAAAAGGAACAAAATTTGATCAAAAATACAGCAATTATTAAATGGCAACATCTTCTGATCTTTCACTAAAAAAATATAAAACAACAGATTTCTATGCAAAACAATGTACCGCTTTGGGATCAAAAATTATGACGTAATCAGACCGCCAGGGAGGTTAAACAAGAATTATTACCCTTAAAAAGTGCAGGTCCTAGGGCTACACTCACAGATTTCCTTTAAAGTGAACCCATCCTCAGCTCTCTACTGCCCCCATCTGCCCTCAATGGGAAATGAGGGGAAAGCAGCAGCACTGGAAGGATCAACAGGTGAATATTTAAAATGATGGGGCTATTAACCACTTAAGCCCTGGAAGATTTTACCCCCTTCCTGACCAGGGCCTTTTTTTGCGATTCGGCACTGCGTGACTTTAACGGACAATTGCGCGGTCGTGCGACGCTGTACCTAAACAAATTTGACGTCCTTTTTTTGCCACAAATAGAGCTTCCTTTTGGTGGTATTTGATCACCTGTGCGATTTTTACTTTTTGCGCTATAAACAAAAAGAGAGCGTTTTTGCAAAAATAACAATATTTTTCACATTTTTTTATATGAAATTCCCAAAAAAAAAAAAAAATGTAAAAATCTAAATTTTTTTAACATTTTGTTTTATGCTACATATGTTTGGTAAAAAAAAAAAAATCGCAAAAAGCGTATTTTGATTGGTTTGCGCAAAAGTTATTGCTTTTACTAACTAAGGGAAAGATTTTTGTCATTTTTATTGTTTTTTTTTTAACGAGTAATGGCGGCGATCTGTGATTTTTTTTGCAGGACTGCGACATTGCGGCGGACAGATCGGATCCTTGACTGACATTTTTGACACTTTTGGGGGTGCCAGTGGCATTACTACAGTAATCAGTGCTATACATATGCACTGTTACTGTAAAAATGACACTGGCAGTGAAGGGGTTAACTTTTTTTGAGAGGGAGGGGTTATGTGTGTCCCTAGGGGCGTGATTCTAACTGTGATTGGCTGTGGCTTGAGGCTCATACACAGGGGAGAATGACAGGCGGCTTTGTTTACATTAGCTGCCTGTCTTTCTCCCGCTCTAACGGACGATCGCGAGTGACCGCCGGGCACACGCGCAGGGGGGTCCGTGACTGCGCGGGAGTGCGCCTCCGGCGGCACGCGCTCGCTCCCTAGACCCTCACAGACTAGCGACGTAGCCCTACGTCGCTTTGCCTGTGAGGGGCTGACTGCCGACGTAAATAGTCGTGCGGCGTTCGGCAATCGGTTAAAAAGTGCAGGTTCTAGGGCTACACTCACAGATTTCTTTTGAAGTGAACCCATCTTCAGCTCTCTACTGCCCCCATCTGCCCTCAATGGGAAATAATGGGAAAGCAGCAGCACTGGAAGGATCAACAGGTGAATATTTAAAATGATGGGGCTATTAATAATGGCAAGATTTTTTGTCATCTAATAAAAGCATGATGTTTATTTCAGTAAATTTTGCTTTTTTCCTGGAGTTCCACTTTAAACCCCAACACAAAACTTTTATATTACAAAGTCAACATTTTCATTTTCTGGAAATATGATTCTGAGTGCTGACAGCTGTGAAAAGCAATATTTGTACCTGTTCTGTGCCCTGCTGTGTGTTCTCTCTGAGCCGCTAAAATGACATGATGGAAGAAGCGTTGAGTTGTTTTTTTTTTTAGCAGTAATCTGATTGTATCTGTCCACGGTGTCCTCATATTTACCTAAAATCAGAATGGAGGACGTACGCTCAGTGACCTGCTTGTGGTCCAATTTCTGGCTTGTATGATTAAAGTGATTAAAAAAGAGGGCTATCATCTGCTTCTGAAAATGCTAGTTGCCTGGCTGTCATATTAATCCAGTGACTTTATTACTTTCTGAGGCACTAAAAAGAAACAAAGCAGATTAGGATGATTGATTGTGGTCTGACTTTGTAACCAGCATGCTTGCTCAGGTTAGTAATGGAAAATGCAATAGACCTTGTTCACATGCACTGCTGCCCCTCTGAAAAGCAATCCACGGTTGATCGCTTTTTAGAGTGACAGGCAGTGGGAAAAACCAATCCCCCGTCCCACCCCGCCGACTGTGTGAAAAATGTCCTTTAGGCCAACTGGTTTAAATCTGCTAAATAGATTCCAGGTGCATGAAAAAAAGGTTTACAAAGTCGTCCTGTTCTGTTGCAAATGCTGCTTAACCCTCTCACTGCCAGAGCCTTTTTTGCGTTTTTTTGCACACATACTTAAAAAAATCATTTTAGCCCTGAAAATTACATAAAATCCCAAAATATTATATATTTTCTGATAGCAGACACCCTAGAGCAGTGTTTCTCATAGTCAAGGCACCCTTAAAAAATATGCACAATCTTGAGGCACCCCATTCTAAAATGTAAAAGAAACTCCTTGTTTTACATAACGCAGCAGCAGCATTGACACACATCGGACACTCAACATTAGAGGTGATTTATTTTATACACCTTAGCACAGTGGTACTGACTAGGGATCGACCGATTATCGGCAAAGTCAATTATCAGAGGGCCGATATTCACTTTTGCCGATATATATGTATCGGCCCCGGAATGGCCGATATTACCAATATTCCAAATATTGCTCATGTAAGCGTAAAATAATGTCACATAGCATAATACTGTTTAGAAATGTTATTGAATAGAATATGCCACTCACATATGTACAAATTAAAGATATAAGCAATTCCACATTAGCAGATCTGCTGGCAGATCGGCATCTCTCACCCACTTGCCGTAAGTGACAACCGGATGATACTGCTCCGTTCGGCATCCACTCAATAACGCTCTGTCCCTCACCCGCTCCATCTCCCACTGACCCGATACCGCTCCGTCTCTCACCCACTTGCCATAAGTGACACCCGGGTTATACCACTCCGTCCGGTATATGATCTCGGAGGTCACGTGACCACGGTGTGACCACGGTGTGAACATGGCGTGACCACGGTGTGAACATGGCGTGACCACATGACCTCCGAGATCGTATGCCGGACGGAGCGGTATCACCCGGGTGTCACCTATGGCAAGTTGGTGAGAGACGGATCGGAATCGGGTGGGTGGGAGATGGAGCGGATGAGAGACAGAGCAGTATTGAGTGGATGTCGAATGGAGCGGTATCACCCGGGTATCACTTGCGGCAAGTGGGTGAGAGATGCAGATCTGCTAATGTGGAATTGCTTATATCTTTTGTACATATGTGAATGGCATATTCAATAACATTTGTAAATGGAATTCTGCTATGTGACATCATTTTACCCTTACATGAGCATCACCACCTAATGGTTGGAGGATGAGAAGACTAGTCTCGGATCCTGATATAGGATGTACAAAATATCGGCCGATACTGATACATTGTGACCAATATATCGGTATCAAGATAAAAATTCCCCTATTAGTGGGACATTTTTTAGGCACTCACATATACACAAAGTTTTTAAAAAAGTTTAAATTTTATTAGAAAAAACAATTTCACAAAATTGTATAAAAGGCAAGTAAAGTAAGATACATCACATATGCAATTAGAAGTGACCACACCAGTTCAGGGTGAAGACTCAAAACCCGACTAGTTTCGGAGTTAAACAATTACTACTTCTTCAGGGGGGAGACGAGAGCCTGGGTGGTGGTATTCTATGCAGTGATGAATGGCACTATAAACCTGCCGGGATGTGTTAAAATCTGATGCTGTATATGCTCTGCCGAACCTACACTCTGCCCTCGGTGTTGACAGCAACCGAACCTTGCTCGCTTGCTGTCAACACCGAGGGCTGTCTGTCTGGCATGATCCAGGCTGATTATCATCTGAACAAGCTGATCAGCCACTAATTTGGGATCCAGCTGTCTTTACCTGGTGCTTCTTGAAGGCCATCCACGACAAATTGGCATATTCTTTTCTTCTATGTGTATGAGGTCTTAGTACCTCAATCATATTTCTGATACAGCCAGAGTGTAGTTTCGGCAGAGCATATACAGCATCTGATTTTAACACATCCCGGCAGGTTATAGTGCCATTCATCACTGCATAGAATACCACCACCCAGGGTCTCGTCTCCCCCCTGAAGAAGGAGTAATTGTTTAACTCCGAAACTAGTCGGGTTTTGAGTCTTCACCCTGAACTGGTGTGGTCACTTCTAATTGTATATGTGATGTATCTTACTTTACTTGCCTTTTATACAATTTTGTGAAATTATTTTTTCTAATAAAATTTAAACTTTTTTAAAAACTTTGTGTATATGTGAGTGCCTAAAAAGTCCCACCAATAGGGGAATTTTTTTCTTGAGTCTTTATTGGGATGTGGCACCACCAATAGCACTCAACACAGGTACCTCTCTTTGAATATATCGGTATCGGCCCTGAAAAAACCATATCGGTCTATCCCTTGTACTGACTAGTATTCCAGTGTTTCTACTCCCCCTCATTTTCCCTCCTTCATTCAGCAGTGACCCCAGTGCAAATGGAGAAGGGAAACAAGGACATCCTCAGGTGCTCAATGTCTTCCTTATCAATTTATTACATCATCATTTATTAGAATCCCAACAGCTGGCTCACATGGTGCCCAAGGTTGCAATGATGCACACATTAAAACCTGTGGCTTTGTGTATTAAAAAAAGAATAGAAAATGCAGGCGAGATCCACCTTAAAATTCCCCCTGAGGAAGACATGTGACCCTGTGTCGATACGCGTAGGGGAGGGGCCAGGACGGTTACGACACCTAGAAACCAACATGGTGCTGGAGGCTAGGTCTGTTTGTGAGGCTGCTGTTCACACTGGATTGTCCCAAAATGATGTATCTTTGGATTGTGAACGCTTGTGTTGGTTTGGTGCGCTGCAAGCACCTGTAAAGAGTGAGTACCCTGTGATCTTTTTAATAAATGCAATTGTAAAAAGGGTATAAGCACTATTGGCTTTTCTTATCTTTCATTCAATATATCTGGATACTACAATCTGTAATGAGAGGAGCCTAGAAGGAGGTTGGAGAAGTTGGATATAGCCAATAGTGGGCTAAAAAGCTGGTCTGGATCACGCTTAATCGTGGTGATCACATTACCCCAGGTGAGAATACTCCTGGTGGGGGGAGGGGGGGGGCACATCAAGGTGGCACACTATTGTTTTTTTGCACTGAGAAGCATTTGCACGGCAGATCAAGCACTGTGTATTTCTTGATTTTTTATTTTTGCTTTATATTTTCATTGCAAGCAATCATTTACATGGACTATTTTGTTGTTATATGGTGATTGCACGTTTATGTTGCACAATTTTTCACTATATTTATGAACTTTTTAATATTATTTAATATAGTTATATTATGATTGTACAGGCATTTATCATTCACATAGCTCAGCATTTATTGTGTATTGATTTAGTTATTGATTTAGTTAGCACATGAGTGGGATTGTGAACAATGCTAGCAGCCTAAATTCACTTAATTTCACACAATTTTTTCACTTTGCAGTTTCCAATAGAAGAAAATATCCTGAAAAAGAATTGGATAATTAAATTTTTTTTTCACTTACCTTGTTTTTAATAAAAGTATAGTATACTTACCTTCCTTCCTCTTCCTCCCTCTGCGGCCGCGGCCCCCGACGTCACTTCCTGCTTGCATTGACTCCTGGGAGATGAGTGTCATCAATCCCAGGAGTCAATGCAGCTGCACCGGCCCTGCTCGTCACTTCCTGTTCAGGCACCTCATTCCCTGCTGAACAGCTTCTGGGCATGCCCAGAAGCTGTGCAGGGATGACACGCCTGCACCGGAAGTGACGAGCAGGGCCGGTGCAGGGCATTCTGGGACTCCGACGTCACCGAAGAGGACACCGAAGAGGACGCTCTGGCTTCAGCTGCCCACACCTGTGATGGCAGCGGTGGACAAGACATTTTCAAGGTAAGTATTCCTTCTAAAAGGTAAGTGAAAAAGGGGACAGTTCAGAGGCTATCGTTGCTTAAATGCACTAGCCCTGACTGTCCCGGGGGTATTTTTAGGTAAAAAACATTTTTCAGGGTGGAACTCCGCTTTAATTTCATAGATAGTAGCTCACAGGATCAATATATTTAATTTAGGCGAGATCCACCTGCCAGCATTCTGCCAATTTTTGGAAATTTTATGCATTTTGCAAGGCACCTCTGAAGAATCCAGAAGGCACCCCAGGTTGCCACAGCACCCTGGTTGAAAAAGGCTGCCCTAGAGAATAAAATAGTGGTACTTCCACTTTTTTATGTAACATTATATGAACGCTAAATTTCAGTAAAAAATACACTAAAGTTAATTTTAGGGCACACAGACATAATAAATTACCCAATTTATTGGTAAAATATAAAAGACAAGATTTTACCGAGTAAATAGATACCCAAACATGTCAAACATTAAATTTGCATGCACCCGTGAAATGGTGACAAACTTCAGTACCCTATATTTTCCATAGGCAACATTTTAAAAGCCCCCTATAGGTCATAATTTTAGTGTTACAAAGGAGGTCTGGTGCTATAAATATTGCTCTCACTCCGGCGTATGCAACATGTGTAACGCAAGCAACATTTTCATACGTGGCGGGGGTGGGGGTGTATTTGTGGGGGTGGGGGGGGGGGATTTTTTATGCTTGGGTGTAACTTTAATTTTTTACTATTACTTTTTTTTTTTATCACATAGGGGGACAAAAAGTGACAGGTTCTCTTAAATGAGACATCCAGGGTCTATAAGATCGTGGGTGTCTCCCCTGTGCTCCACTGAATGTATCAGGGACACTGATAGGCTCACCTGGAAGTTTCCGGATCAGTATCTAAGAGGGAAGGAGAGCGGACACTCTTCTCCCTCCCTTCTACCAAGTGGCACCTGCTATGCCAGTCCCGGGCCCACAGATGGGCAAGCAAATACCATACATGGTGGGGGTGCACACAGGGGAGAGGACACCCTTACCAGGGGTGTGTGGAAGCTGCAGCCGCCTGAATGCTTCCATCTGACAGGCAGGAGTTTACTTGTCGGATCTACACATAATCCTGGTGGCCGTAGCCACTGGGGATGTGTGTAGAACTCCCGCTGTTGGGTCTGTACAACGTACTTTTGTGTCTGGAGCCTCCAAGCTGTTAATCAGCAGTATGAGATCCAAGGCACTGCTGCCTTTGACTGCTAGTCTCATGATAGTTGTAGTGATATTTGTTGATGTCATTACTGTGCTGCTTACGGTTTTCCTTGCTGGAGAGGATTGGTTTCGTATGTATTTGCCTGCTTTCACATCGTCCATTCTATGAATCTGTGAATCTGTGTATCCTCCACCTATTGCTGCTCTTTGATTATACCTCCTCTAGTCATCATGTCGTCAGTCACTGGACAGCTCTGACACAGGGAAGCAAATCCCTGCTCCTCCACAAGTAATACTGGCAGGGCCGGGACAAGGAGTGGGCAGGAGGGACGGCTGCCCTGGGCACAGCGGTATCATGTGAGATGGAAGGGCACCACAAGGAGATTGGGGGGGGGGGGACTTGGGGCCGCAGGGGATTGAGTGTGCTAGGAAATGGGATTTGGGGGAATTTGTGTTGGGTGGAGGGATGGGGGAAGAGGATTTGTGCTAGAAGTGGGGATTTGGGGTGTTCGTGCTAGAAGAGGTGAAATGGTAGAGGGGGAAAGGATTTGTGCTAAGAGGGAAATTTGCAGTGGCGGCCGGCCCATAGGGGGTGCAGGGGCGCCGCCCCCCCCCCCAAAAGAAAAAGAAAAAAAAAGATTAAAAAAAAAAAAAAAATTTTTGCCCACAAGGGGCGCTCGTCTCATTGGTGCCTATGGGGGTGGGGTTTTCCACCCGCAGAGGCGCCGATAGACGGCCTTCTGGGGCGTAACTGTAGCGCAGAGCTCTGCGCTACACCACCCCCCTTTTGCCGTCCGCCACATTGGTGCCGATGGGGGGTGGGATTTTCCACCAGCAGAGGCGCCAATTGGCGGCCTTCTGGGGCGTAACTGTAGCGCAGAGCAATGCGCTACACCACCCCCTTTTGTGATGTCTTGGATCATGATTGGTCCAGACTCCAGCCTGGACCAATCATGATTCAGGACATCCATGGTGACCTCGTTGGGGGCGGTGCCGGTGCGTGCATCAGTCACTCACCGTCACCGCCCGGTCACCTTCCCGCCGCAGCCCGCCGCAGAAGAGGAGTCGCAAGGAGGGGAGAAGCCGTCGCCGGGAGCCGAGCAGAAGAGGACGGACGTCGGAGTCGCGAGGAGGGGAGAAGCCGCCGCCGGGAGCCGAGCCGTCGCCAGGTAAGTGCCTATTGCATCACCTGTGCCATGCCTGTGCCATGCCTATTCCACTACCTGCGCCATGCCTGTACCATCTGTGCCATGCCTATTCCACCACCTGTGCCATGACCTTACCATCACCTGTGCCATGCCTGTACCATCTGTGCCATGCCTATTCCACCACCTGCGCCATGCCTATTCCACCACCTGCGCCATGCCCTTACCATCACCTGTGCCATGCCTATTCCATCACCTGTGCCATGCCTATTCCATCACCTGTGTCATGCCTATTCCATCACCTGTGCCATGCCTGTACCATCTGTGCCATGCCTATTCCATCACCTGCGCCATGCCTGTACCACCTGTGCCATGCCTATTCCATCACCTGCGCCATGCCTGTACCATCTGTGCCATGCCTATTCCACCACCTGTGCCATAACCTTACCATCACCTGTGCCATGCCTATTCCATCACCTGTGCCATGCCTGTACCATCTGTGCCATGCCTATTCCATCACCTGCGCCATGCCTGTACCATCTGTGCCATGCCTATTCCACCACCTGTGCCATGCCTGTACCATCTGTGCCATGCCTATTCCATCACCTGTGCCATGCCTATACCATCTGTGCCATGCCTATTCCATCACCTGTGCCATGCCTGTACCATCTGTGCCCTGCCTATACCATCACCTGTGCCATGCCTGTACCATCACCTGTGCCATGCCTGTACCATCTGTGCCATGCCTATTCCATCACCTGTGCCATGCCTATACCATCTGTGCCATGCCTATTCCATCACCTGTGCCATGCCTGTACCATCACCTGTGCAATGCCTGTACCATCACCTGTGCCATGCCTATACCATCACCTGTGCCATGCCTATTCCATCACCTGTGCCATGCCTGTACCATCTGTGCCATGCCTATTCCATCACCTGTGCCATGCCTGTACCATCTGTGCCATGCCTATACCATCACATGTGCCATGCCTATGCCATCACCTGTGCCATGCCTGTACCATGACCCGCAATTTTTTTACCGCGTTTTTTGCCGCGAAGCAATACCTATTACATTTTTGTTTTTGCGCCCCCCCAAAAATTTTGAGCACCAGCCGCCACTGGAAATTTGTAGGAGGAATTTGTGCCAGTAGGGATGAATGGGGGATATTTGGGGGGGAGGAAAGATTTGTGCTAGGAGGGGGGGATTTGGAGTGGGGGAAGAGGATGTGTACTGGGAGGGGAAATTTGAGGAGTAGAGGATTTGTGCTAGGAGGAGTATTTTTATTTTAGGGGGGGGGGGGGTTGTTGCTGGGGGGATTTTGGGAAAGAGAGAATTTGAGCTGGGAGGGGTTTTAGGGCCAAAGATTTGTGCTGGGAGGGGATTTCAGCAGGGGGTTGAATATTTGTCCTGGGAGGAGGGGTAATTTATGCTTAAGTGGTAAGCATGCAGATTAGTGCTCAACTTCTTTTGGAGGGGTGGGGGATCTTTACTAACACATAATGCTCATACATCTTGGGGGGGGGGGGGCGCAGTTCGGCATATTCGTCCTGGGCTCTAGATGGCCTTGTCCAGGCACTGAATACTGGAGATTATTTTTTATTTGCTTTTTTTTTTTGGGCACAGCACCCACAGTCCAGGTCCTCTTTAGTTTGAACCTGCTAAATCCATTCCAGGCTGCATGCTGCAGAGAAGGACCCTTGCTCTCTGTATGTAGGTTGCAGTCTTTGTGCAGAGGCCCCCTGCTAAGTCAGAGCACTAGCTCTCCTATCTGCAGGACCGTCTTTAACACAGGGCATAAGGGGCAGCTGCCCCGGGCCCAGTCAATGTTGTGGGGCAGAAAGCAGCTCCCCCTTGAGCCAGCACTGCCCACAAAAAGTTGACAAGTGGATTCGGGAGGGCCCTAGAAAATTTTGCCCGGGGTCCAATCAATATTAAAGATGGCCCTGCCTATCTGCAGGGAGTATGAAATTTGCTGACTGCAGGTCTGCAGAGAGACCACTGCTTCCACACAAGGAGCGAGGGCCTTTCTCTACTGCATGTTAGCAGTGGGCAGGCTTTATTACTCAGGCTGTAGCTGCTTTCTAAAGAATACCAACTGTAAGACTTTGCACTCCTTTTATTGTAATGCATCTGGAATGTGTTCATCCGATTTCACCACTTTAGCCCTGAAGATTTACCCCCCTTCATGACCACGCCATTTTTGGCGATACGGCACTGCGTTACTTTAACTGACAATTGAGCAGTCATGCAAAACTGTACCCAAATGTATGTCCTTTTTCCCCCCACAAATAGAGCTTTCTTTTGGCGGTATTTGGTCACCTCTGCGTTTTTCTATTTTTTGCTCTATAAACAAAATAAATAAATAAATATTTTTTACTTTCTGCTATAACACATAAAAATTATCTAATAAAAAAATTTAAAAAAAAAATTGAATTTCTTCATCAAAACAAAAACCCAAAAGGGATGCAAAAGGGAATTGGGACTGTGCGATACCCAGAAGGTAATAGAAGAAAATAGAAGAAAATGGAAAAGAAAATAACAATAATGTAAAAGTAAAAATATGAAGTTCATTCAAATTCCTTCATCAATTTAGGCCAATATGTATTCTGCTTTTGGTAAAAAAAAAAAAAAACCCCAATAAATGTATATTGATTGTTTTGTGCAAAAGTTATAGCGTCTACAAACTATTAAATATATTCATAGAATTTTAATACATTTTTTTTACTAGAAATGGTGGCAATCAGCAACTTATAGCGGGACTGCGATTTTGAGGCGGACAATTGGACACTTACTAACACTTTTGACATTCGTGATGTCCTCCTAAGATCGTGCATGCACCATGGGTCATGCTCTGGCACAATCTTTCACTCGCTGTGTCCACCGGACTCAGCCGATGACAGATCACAGCAGGTCACATGACAGTTGTACTATTGGGATGAGCTCTGTGATTAGTCACAGTCGTCACATGGTACAGACAGCGCCAATCACAGCCCATCTGTACCATGTGATTAACTATGGCCAATTACAGCTAATCACAATAGTAAACACTGAATAAGTCGTTTTCATTCAGTTGCTTATAACTATAAATTGCACAGTTATACTGTAAGCACCTATAGCGTGCAAAAAAATAAATCCTGATTACTATGGTAACACTTTATTGCTCTGGTCACCGTTTGTAAATAAAAAAAAATGTAATAAAATATATTTAAAAAAAATGAAAATAAAATTATTAACTTTTTTTACTTTTTTTACATACTGTAACTAGTCCGTGTCTCTGATCACTGCCACACCAGTTATATGATGATGCTGTTCTGGTGGCAGTATGTAAAACATTTTTAAAAATACTTTTTTTTTAAATCTCTTTATTTTCCAAAATATTGTGACAAAAAAATTACAAAAAAATTCACAATGTGTTCTGCTAATTACCTAAGACTGCCTACTTTTTAAAAAGGGGTAACTTGGGGGTATTTGTACTGTCCTGACGTTTTTGTGCTTCATTTTACTGCCTCAGAGGCTGTCAGTAGATTAGAATTGATGGATTTTCAATAATATAAATATAATATATAATAAATATATATACACACACACAGGGCCGCTGATAAGGCAGTACAACCAGCCCTCCTGTACTGGGCCCCGGCCCCATCAGTTCAAAAGGGGGGCCCAGACACCTGTTGAGCAGGAGGTCTGGCTGTACTGTCATATTGCAGCCACCAATCCTCTTCTGCCTCCCCCTGCTGCGCTGCCAGCTTCTCCTCTTCCCTCTGGCTGCAGGGGGGTAGGTTCTAGCACAGTCACCCCTTCCATCTGCTGTCTGGGTCCCCTGTGTGCCCCTTTCCCCCACAGCGCTGCCAGCTTCCCTCCTCTCCTCTCTAGCTGGCAGCTGCTGCAGGCTCACAGGGTGATGTTTTAAGTTGGAGAGCAGGGAAAGCGGCTAGTAAGTTTTTTTTTTTTGATCGGTACCAATCGCTCCTGTGTCCATTCATCAGTGAAGCATAGTACAATGTGTTTAATATGCTTCAGTATGTGAATGAGCAGGAAGCCACAAAAGCACTTCCTATTCATTTATCTGTGCAGCTGAGCTTACAGAGAAACGGACTGATTTATCTATGTCCTCAGTCACTTTCGGACAGGGAAATGGGGCCCTGTCAGGTAGGCTGTGTGGGGCCCCGTGATTTCTAACAGCAGCCCTGTATACACATACACACCATAGTTTGTATAACTTTCCTACAAACTAAATAATATACACTGATTTTTGTTATTTTCACCAAAGAAATGTAGCAGAATACATTTTGGCTTAAAGCGGAGTTCCGGGCACAAAAACGATTTTTTTTTTGTGCCCCTCCGCTAGGTAGAGCTCACCTGAAAAGGAATTGGATAGTTATTTTTATTTTTTTTGTTTACTCACCTTTTTATTGAAGATCGTAAATACTCACCTCTGACTGCTTCCTCCCTCTGAGCCGCGGCTCACCCCGTCACTTCCTGTCTCGCTATGATTCCTGGGAGCTAAACGTCATAGCTCCCAGGAATCAATGCGACGGCACCGGCCCCGCTCGTCATTTCCGGGCGACGCCGCATTCCCCTGCTAAACAGCTTCTGGACATGCCCAGAAGCTGTTTAGGAATGCGGCGCCGCACCGGAAGTGACGAGAGGGGCCGGTGCAGTGCATTCTGGGACACGAAGACGAGGAAGAAGACAGAGAAGAGGACCGCGCCGGCTTCAGCTGCCCACAACAGAGATGGAAACGCTGTGGAAGAAATTTTCTAAGTAAGTATTTCTTCTAAAAGGTAAGTGCGAACCGGGACAGATCAGAGGCTATCCATTGTGGAATGTACTAGCCCTGACTGTCCCGGGGGTATTTTCAGCAAAAAATAATTTCTGTGCCCGGAACTCCGTTTTAAATTTATGAAGGAAGAATATTTATTTGCAGAATTTTATAACAGAAATAAAAAAGTGATAAAAATGTCATATGGGTACAGTGTGGAATGACCGTGCAATTGTCACTGAAAGCTAAAAATTGGCCTGGGCAGGGGGTAAAAGTACCTGGTATTGAAATGGTTAAAAAAAAAAAGTAAATCGAGTGGCTAGGTCCTTCAAAGTTCTATTATTTAATACTAGTTCTTCCCAGAAAACATTGTAATTTTCTGTAAATGCTTCAGGGTGATATGATGTTACATGGCCGCTGAGATGCAAATTGAGTTTGGCGGAGTTCTTGGAGTTCAGGAGAACACAGTGTGAGGTCTTGGATTTTCTGACCTTTAAATATTTGTACATTGAAAAAACAAAGGGCAACAGAAGCTTGTTTGGAAGGCCAGGAGTCTGCCTGAGGCCTGCTGTGCTTGTAAAATGAATTTTAAACCTCCAGACATCTTACGGGGCCGGTGTTCAAAGGCATCGTTCAACATATGCAAATTCCCTCGGGGCTTCCTGGATATGATGACATTTGGACAACAAAAGATTTCTCTTCTGGTTGACTCTGATAATATTCCTTCTCATGTTGGAAGATAATTTTATAGAGAGTCCTCGGGAGATCATAAGGGAATATATTACAAGGGGACCTAGAAAGATGACTTGGATTATTAGGGGGCAAGCTTTGGCCCCATGCATAGCGGCATCTGAAAATCATTTTCAAAGACGTTGGTGGGGTATCTCACCTGGTGATTGGAAACAACATTGGTGTCCTGCAATTGTATACATGTTTACCAGGGCTGCGGAATATAATCGAAAGATCGATGCATCGCGATTCGACCCTTCGCGATTCTGCATCGATGAGGGAACCCTGAATAATCAATTCCTGGCTCCTCCCCCCTCCCTCCCTCCACAGAAGTGTCATTGCTGGATTAATATGCAGCGGTGGCCTGGCTGCATCTGGCGCTGTTGCCCTCTCATTGGATGGTGTGTAGCCTCAGGAGGCGGGCGCTGCAGCACACCAACGGGCCGCCCCAACCACGCTCTCCCCCTTCCTTGGGATTTGTAGCTCTCACCTCCCCCATGGGCAGAGTTGTATAAAGTACTCGAAAATATATATTTTTTTTATTTCATTGGCAAATGGCACAGGACTGCATAATACACAGAGTAAATAATATATAAGTCGCGCTAAAAATAAGTGAATTGATTAAACTAAATTAAATGTCCATATAAAAGTCCATAAATAATAATTCACAAATAAAGATGTTCCATAAATAATAATTCACAAATAAAGATGTCCACACTGGAAATCCCTATGGTAATGTGCTTACCAGAGAACTGTGCAGAGTTCTTGAGTAAAAGTACAAGTGATCGATCAAAAAGTGACTTGAGTAGAAGTGGAAGTGCTCGATCAAAAAGTGACTTGAGTAGAAGTACTAAAGTATTCAACATTTTTTGTACTTAAGTATTGCAAGTAGTTTTTTTAAAAATGTTGCTACTCAAGTACTGAAAGTAAAAGTACCAGTAGTTTTGAAAAAAAAAATTGCTACTCAAGTACTGAAAGTAAAAGTACAAGTACTGTGTTATGTAGTTATTAAAGAAAGAAGTCAAAAGTTTGAACATCATATTGTTTTTTATTATTTCAAATGCAGCTTTTATTTATACATACAGTAGCATTTATTTTCGTATGCGCTGATAATACACATGTTTTGAGCTTCATGAAACCTGCCATCTACTGTTCTGGCAGTGGTAATTTTTATAATAGTAACGAGTAACTATGCAGCACAAAAAAAAAATATCGGAGTAGAAGTATTGAAATCATCGAAAAAATGTAGTGAAGTAAAAGTGGAAGTAGGAGAAAAAAATTCTACTCTAGGAAAGTACAGATACCGCCTTTCGGTACTTAAGTACAGTAGTGAAGTAGTTCTACTTAGTTACTATACATCTCTGCCCATGGGCGGGTGTAGTCCTGCTCAAAGCCGACACAGACATGGCTGCAGCTATCATCACATCCCTCGGAAGAAACAGTCTGCTTCAGGAAATGAGCTGTGAGGGGAGGAGGAGAAGGGGTGCACTGCTAGGAGTGCTCGGAAGTCAGATGAGAGACCAGACTGTCATGCTAAAAGTAAGTGAGGAGTGAGTGAGTGCAGCATAGAAGTGGCCCATCCCCCACCTCTGCTGTACCTCCAGTCCGTGTACTACTGTGCCTATCACATTGGGGCTTTTTTCTGTCTAGTTCTTCCTAAGATTTCCCTATAAACTTTCCCACCTGGAAACATCCACTTATCTACAAGTAGTATACTTGTAGATAGAATGCCTTCCTTTTTTTTTTTTCTTTTTCTTTCATTGATGTTGTTGACCTGCATTCTATCTAAGTTGCTACCAAAAGACTCAGCAATGATTTGTTAAAGGGATACTAAAGGGTATTATTATTTTTTTTCTATAAAATAAAAAAGCTATCATACTTTCCTGCTGGCCGTCTCTTGTACCATGTCTGCAGTCTCTGACCCTCTCCTGCAGTGCGTCTGCAGTCTCTGACCCTCTCCTGTAGTGTATCTGCAGTCTCTGACCCTCTCCTGTAGTGTGTCTGCAGTCTCTGACCCTCTCCTGTAGTGTATCTGCAGTCTCTGACCCTCTCCTGTAGTGTTTCTACAGTCTGTGACCCTCTCCTGTAGTGTGTTTGCAGTCTGTGACCCTCTCCTGTAGTGTGTCTGCAGTCTCTGACCCTCTCCTGCAGTGCGTCTGCAGTCTCTGACCCTCTCCTGTAGTGTATCTGCAGTCTCTGACCCTCTCCTGTAGTGTATCTGCAGTCTCTGACCCTCTCCTGTAGTGTATCTGCAGTCTCTGACCCTCTCCTGTAGTGTGTCTGCAGTCTCTGACCCTCTCCTGCAGTGCGTCTGCAGTCTCTGACCCTCTCCTGTAGTGTATCTGCAGTCTCTGACCCTCTCCTGTAGTGTGTCTGCAGTCTCTGACCCTCTCCTGTAGTGTGTTTGCAGTTTCTGACCCTCTCCTGTAGTGTATCTGCAGTCTCTGACCCTCTCCTGTAGTGTATCTGCAGTCTCTGACCCTCTCCTGTAGTGTTTCTACAGTCTGTGACCCTCTCCTGTAGTGTGTTTGCAGTCTCTGACCCTCTCCTGTAGTGTGTCTGCAGTCTGTGACCCTCTCCTGTAGTGTGTCTGAAGTCTCTGACCCTCTCCTGTAGTGTGACATCTCTGACCCTCTCCTGTAGTGTGACAAGAGTGTCCTTTAAAAGCAAATGAAAATAAAAATTATTCTTTAATGCTTGATTGTTTTTTTTTTTTTTTTTATAAAGTTTTGAAAACCGTTGGGCAGTGGGCTGGGCATGGGCAGTAATTGTGATGCATCGTGATGCATTGCGGAATCGAATCGTATCGAATCGCGACCCTAATAATCGTAATCGCATCGAATCGTGAGGTAAGTAAAGATGCGCAGCCCTAATGTTTACCATGTTATATGTGTTTTATAAACCTACTCTTTGAATTTCAGGTTTTCATTTAAAACAATGCAACTTCTATAGGACTAATCATATACAGTCCATAAATATTGTCACCACCTCATATCCCTAAAACATCATAGACCATGAAGGGACTGATTGGGACTTTTCATGGTACCACAGCCATAATATTAAGGATATTTACTCGGTACAGAGCAAAAAGCAATCAAAGATAAAAGAGTGCGTACAGGCAATATGATAGTACAAAAGTTTACCCAGCATCATAACAGGAGCAGTAAATGTTTGGACGTCATTGGATGTGACGAAACGCGTCAGTTTGGACCTCATTACGTCATTACACTACCCCCGGGTGTAACGCAAGCCGGAAGTAGCACGTTGTTTCCGCGAGGAGGACGCGCAGCCCGCACCGCTAGCCACCAGGGAGTATTTTTTACTTTTATACTGTATTTGGAACCCGATGTACGGGTAATAAACGCTATCAAACTTTATTACACTATCTGGAGCTTTCTTTCCTCTTCCCACAACATATTGGGCTGACTATACCCCGGAGCCCAGAGGAGTCATATTAACCCATAGGACCGCTTAAACCGCTTAAAGGATGAACCTCTTGGCACAGGAGGCCACCAAAGCCTGAATGGTCCCAATGTCATACGACATATGAGACCTACTGCATCTGGTAAGTGATCCATTTCTTTCATTCACCTGGGAGAAGGAATCGACACCATAATCAATCAAGCCACAGCATTTGCACAATTTTTGTGAAGAATCACTCAATTTTTTGAGCACAAAGTCACTTTTAACATTGGATTGTTTTTTCTATTTTTCTATTGTATTTAAACTACGTATATATGACCTGATAATCTATACCTATTACACTATATTTTATACCACAGTCACCTATGCACTAAGGAATAATATGAGCACAACATCACCTTTTATTGCCGGTTTATTGTGGATTTTATACTAGTTTTTATGCAATTGGTATTACAGTAATCCCCCGCTACATCGCGGTTCAGTTTTTGCGGTCCCGGTAATTCGCGTTTTTTTTGTAATGTTATTTTACTATATAAATCATTAAAAATGAAAGATTTTTGTGTTTTTCATAGCTCTTGCTCTGTCTCTAAGTATCTTTTATGTGTTTAAATGAGTTTCTATTGTTTTAAAAGTGTGTTTAAAGACCTTAAAATGCTTTTACACGTACAGTGACAGTAAAAAAATCATGCCTACAATGCATTTTAATAGGGTTTTTCTATTTTGCGGAATTTCACTTTTCGCGGCTGGGTCCAGAACGTAACCCCCGCAATGGAGGGGGGTTTACTGTATTAATTTTAGGGAATTATACAACATCCAGTGTATTCTTTAGCTAGCAAGCGCTGTATTTGGCTCTTTTTTTAAAAAAAAAAGGACCATTCTTCTTTTATTCTACATTTTATTATACAGCAGCTGCTCTCTATTTTTTAGGAATTCCCCAAGATATTTATATATACTTAATAGAATTCTGTATTTATTTAAATATTTAACTCATCTGGAAACTCATCCTTGGCGCGTGGTATATACTCTGTATATTTTTTTTCACAAAAGGAGGTATTTACAGCAACTCAGTGAAGGAAGGATCTAATATTAAGGATATTTAATATTCTCAATCTTAATATTATGGCTATGGTACCATGAAAAGTCCCAATCAGTCCCTTCATGGTCTATGATTATGGTTCACCTTACCCTATATCTCCCTTTTTAGGGATAGGAGATGGTGACAATATTTATGGACCGTATAGGATTAGTCCTTTAGAGTTTATATCGAGATATAGGTACCAGTTCTCAATACTATTTATATTGTGAAGACACAGTTACATATATATTTCTCAATGCAACTTTTATATTATAGTACCTAGAATGTTAAAGTGGACCTAACATCAGATATTTTTTTTTTATAGTATGTGCATGCATGCTAAGTAATGTGTAAATTTAACACGTCCAGGTATTTATTACCTCACACAGAGATCACAGTTCTCCTCCGGATAATGCCTTGATCTGCTTTTCTCTCAAGAAGGACATCTTTCTTTAGGCATCATCCAACCTGAAACTTTTGAAAGTTTTGGGCTACCAGCTCTGGTGCAATAACAAAGCAGAGGGGAAGACTGGCAAGTATCAGTGGGAAGGAGGAGGTTGTTCTTTCAAGAGAACCTGTCACTTTGACCTCAATAGGCACAGTGACAGAAGTTGTAAGGTGATTGGATAAATCAATAAATTAAAGCCCCACAAGTAAAAAAAAAAATGATTAACTTCCCTGGCGGTATGATTCTTTTAGATTTTAGGTGCTGAAAGCGGTACCATTATTTTGCATGTAATTCTTGTGAATGAGCAGCCCAAACCAACTGTATACATTTATTATATATATATATATATATATGTATGTATACATATATTATGTATACATATATTATATATATATATATATATATATATATATATACGTATATATATATATATATATATATATATATATATATATATATATATATATATATATATATATATATATAATGTATACAGTTGGTTTGGGCTGCTCATTCACAAGAATTACGTATATATATATATATATATATATATATATATATGTAAATACGTATATATATATATATATATATATATATATATGTAAATACGTATATATATATATATATATATATATATACTGTATATATATATATATATATATATATATATATATATATATATATACATACATATATTTACATAAAAAGTACATTAAAACTGCAGGAAAGGGCACTGGGGGGCAATGTAATGTGATTTTTTTTATTTTGAATGGTATCAGTGTGTTTGGTGTGTTTTACATTTGAATTTACCGCCGGTTCCACCCCCCAGCAGACGTCATGTCGCCGGAGACGGAAGCCGGGGCTCGCAGACGATCGAGAGGAAGCTCCACCACCGCATACCGCCCGCATTCTTCGCTGGATCCCGGAGAAAAGGTAAGTAAAACCTCTACCAGGATCCAGCGATCTTCCTAGCGCTACCCCGAGTGTGGCTCGGGGTTACCGCTTTTGGCTCTAAAATCTAACCCCGAGTCACGCTCGGGAATACCGCTAGGAAGGTTAAATGTAATATCCCAAAAAGAGAGGTTTTACTGCAAAACTCAAAACTGTCTCAGCCATTAACCACTTTACCGCTGCTCACTAGAGCTCTACTGCGGCAAAGTGGTTCGATAACGTCTGGCGACGTAGACCTACGTCGCCAGACATTCCCCTCTCTCGGAGGCTCGCTCCCGCTGTATTCAGTCACAGCGGGAGTCGGGCCAGGGGAGGAGCAGCGGCGATTGCCACGATCGTCGGGGGAATCGAGTCTGGAGATCCGCCCGCTTGTGTAAACAAAGCGGGCGGAGCTCCTAAGTGACAGGCAGGTTCAGATTGCAGGGTTCAGCATAGCTGAACATGCGATCTGTCCTTGTGTCACTCAGTCACCTCCCCCCACACACGTCAGTAAGCACCAGGCATACATTAACCCCTCCCTCTCCAATAAAATTAACCCCTTCCCTGCCAGTGTCATTTTTACAGTAACAGTGCATATGTATAGAACTGATTACTGTAATAATGTCACTGGTACCCCCAAAAGTGTCAAAAATGTCAGTCAAGGGTCCGATCTGTCTGCCGCAATGTCGCAGTCCCGCAAAAAAAAAAAAACGCAGATCGCCGCCATTACTCGTTAAAAAAAAAAACACCAAAAACGACAGAAATCTTTCCCTTAGTTAGTAAACGCAATAACTTTTGCGCAAACAAAAAAAAACAATAGAAATTACTTAAATCTTTCCCGTAGTTAGTAGAAGTAGACGCGATAACTTTTGCGCAAACCAATCAAAATACGCTTATTGTGATTTTTTTTTTTACCAAAAATATGTAGCAGAAAACAAATTGGCCTAAAATGATAAAAAATTTTGATTTTTATATTTTTTTGGGGGGAATTTCATATAAAAAATGTGAAAAATATTGTTATTTTTTCAAAATTGTCGCTATGTTTTTTGTTTATAGCGCAAAAAGTAAGAATCGCACAGGTGCTCAAATACCACCAAAATAAAGCTCTGTTTGTGGGGAAAAAAGGACGTAAATTTTGTTTGGGTACGGCGTTGCACGACCGCGCAATTGTCAGTTAACCACTTAAGCCCCGGAAGATTTTACCCCCTTCCTGACCAGGGGGTATTTTGCGATTCGGCACTGCGTGAATTTAATGGACAATTGCGCGGTCGTGCGACGCTGTATCTAAACGAATTTGGCGTCCTTTTTTTCCAACAAACAGAGCTTTCTTTTGGTGGTATTTGATCACCTGTGCGATTTTTTGATCACGCGCTATAAACAAAAAAAAGAGCGTAAATTTTGCAAAAATAACAATATTTTTCACATTTTTTTATATGAAATTCCCCCCCAAAAAAATGTAAAAATCAAAATTTTTTAATATTTTCGGCCAATTTGTTTTATGCTACCTATGTTTGGTAAAAAAAAAATCGCAAAAAGCGTATTTTGATTGGTTTGCGCAAAAGTTATCGCGTTTACTAACAAAGGGAGAGATTTTTGTCATTTTTGTTGTTTTTTTTTTAACGCGTAATGGCGGCGATCTGCGATTTTTTTTGCGGTACTGCGACATTGCGGCGGACAGATCGGACCCTTGACTGACATTTTTGACACTTTTGGGGTTACCAGTGACATTTCTACAGTAATCAGTGCTATACATATGCACTGTTACTGTATAAATACACTGGCAGTGAAGGGGTTAACTTTTTTTGAAAGGGAGGGGCTATGTGTGTCCCTAGGGGCGTGCTTTCTACTGTGATTGGCTGTGGCTTCAGATGTATGAAGAGTGATCAACGGTTCTACATAGTAGAACCGTATGATATCTCTCCGTCATGCCACACAGCCGAAGGCCCCTTTCACATGGGCTGTCTGATCAGGTCTTCCTGTCAGTTTTTCAGGCGGACCTGAACGGACCCTTCAGTCTCCTCTATGGAGTGACAGATGTCTGCTGACGAGCACCGGCATGTCATCCTGTCGGCCAAAAACAGACGGATGGTGGTCCTACTTTCCATCTGTCTGATGGATCAAATCAAATGGCATCGGATAGAAATGGACAGGCAGTCCATTTCCATCCGACTGACCATGCGGGAGCGGGAGCGCGCCTCCGGGGGCGTGCGCTCGCTCCCTAGACCCTCACAAGCTAGTGACGTAGCCCTACATCACTTTGCCTGTGAGGGGCTGACTGCCGACGTAGATCGGCGTTAGGCAGTCGGCAAGTGGTTAAAGTCGCACAGTGCCGAATCGCAAAAAGTGGCCTGGACGTAAGACAGCAAAATCCTCCGGTGGTAAAGTGGTTAAGTTGTGGAGGATCTACAACACCTATGGCCTGGTAATCATCAGCTGCCAGGAATGCTGGAAATTGTAGTTCATTGACAGACAGAACTGTGCAGATGCCCCATGCTGGGCCACAACCATCTAAAAGGCAGGACGACTTTAAAGACTAAAAGACTTGACCTTCCTTGAAGTAATTACTGAGTACAGCTACATTATATACCCAAAAGTTATGGAGACTTCATTACCACATATGAGTTTATTGGACATCCCATTCGGAAACCATTGGAATTTATTTGGAGCTGTCCTTCTTTGTGCCTACGAAAGCCTCCACCTTTTTTGGAAGGTTTGCTACAGGATTTTGAAGTGTCTGGGGAAATTTGTGCTCATTCAGTCAAACAAACAAAAAATTTGCGAGGTCAGGTACCGATGTAGTACATGAAGAACCTTCTCTCTGTATATGTTTCAATTCATCACATCTAGTGTTAAAGAGATCAGGGCTCTGTGCAGGCCATCTGACTTTCTCCACACTAAACTCATCAAACAATGTCTTTATGGAGCTGGCTTTGGTCATGCTGTAAGAGAAAAAAGCCTTCCCCACCAAATTGGTTCTAAAAGACTGGAAGAACACAATTTTCTTTGTATGCTGTAGCACTAAAAAAGTACCTTTCACTGGAAATACCGGAAACCAGTAATTTGAAGGGCTGTCTACTTACCTTGGAATTACATTGAACTTTCCACAACCTTCTCCATTTTCAGCTTGTGCGACTCCATGCCTGGAACACTGTGCACAGATCTATTGAACAAGAGATTTTCTGGCCTGCAAATGTTTTCTGCCAACCGGAAGCTTGGGATGGGTTAAGCCTCGTACACACGTAGCGATTGTTGGGCGTAAATTTTCGGCCAACGTCCGATCGGCCGATTGTCGGCTTGTTAGTATGATGCTTCCGAGAACCGACTGCGACTTTTCGGACGAACAAAATCTGGTGTGCATGCTATAAAATTTTTGTTGGCCAACAACAGAACGGCCGATTGTTCCTCAGTCAGTACAGATTTCGGCCAACAAAAAGCAGTTGAGCAAGACTGGGCATGCTCAGAGAAGAAAAAACACACGAAAAGTAGACCAGAACATGACATCGCTTCTGCGGTTGGTTTTTGTTGGCCGACAAAATTTGTGTGCAGCCTAGAGCACATTTCAACCAACACAACAACACTAGACAAAAGACGGCCGATCGGTTGGCCAACAATCGGTGCGTGTGTACGAGGCTTTACCTTGTGTCCAGTCTGAACAATGCAAATGGCAAGCAGCATTGACAGCCACCAGTTATATTTTCTCTAGCAAAGTGTCAATTTTATCCCTGATAAAAAAAGATTGGGCTTTCTAGGGTTAGGAAAAGGTTGACATTGAGTTTACTCTTGGAGATAAGGTCCAGCAAACGGAGAAACTTCTGCAACCTAATTCCATTTGAGAATTTGTAGCGGTGGTAACTGGTGTATAGTGAATGTTTCATGGTTCGGCACTGTTCCAAGTTGCTCGCAAGATATGCTGATCCCCAGCTAGCCTCAGATGGCACAGAAGTAGAAAATTCAAGTTTTAATGAACAAATAACGTAATATGTATCATCAGTCTTCTGTTCATGGAAAATGTCATCTTTCTAATAATATTATTTAACATCTTCTACATCTGTAATGTGTCATCTGGTTTGTGTGATGTTACGTACTGTTGTAATGAAGAACATGGTTTTGTTACGCTAAGAGACAGCCTCTTCCAGATGCAAATATTTAATTAGTGTCGCCTTATTAAAGGTTAAAGAACATATCCAGTCTGCACCAAAAAAACTTTCCTAAATTTAGGATTGTTCAGATCTGTGAACATAATCTAAAAACACATTTCTTTGGCAGCCAGAGATAAAGAGGTCAATACAAAAATTCCAATCTTTTTAAGCAGCCATAAATGGATCAAAATTCAACGGGTTCATCAGGGCACGGCCGAATTTTGATCCATGTACGGGCAGGGTGGTTGTACAGAAGACGATCTACCAACCTGGCGTATTTTTGGCACTTGATTAGTGCTGCCGGCTATAGCTGGCAGCGCTGATCAGTGTATTCAGCATCCAACAGCTCAGCAGGTAGGATTCCCCCATCCACATCGGGTGTTAAATGGGGAATATATTTCTTTTTTTTTTTGAACTTCCAGTGACCAGTATAAGAGAGTGAGAGCGATAACACCAAATTTAACACACCTGCTCCCCAGTCACACCTGAGACCTTGTAAGGCTCCATGTACACGGGACGTTGTTAAAAGTCTTTGAATGCTGGAATTTTTAGGACGTTTGAAACGTCCGTTCGGTCGCGTTTGTACCCGCATTTAGCGGGCGTTTGCGTTTAGAACCGTTCCTAGAGGTCAAAAAAATGATTCCCCTTTAAAATGGAAAAACGCGAACGCCAAACGCGGGTCATCGCGTTCGGTCGCGTTCGGACGCGTTCAGACGTGTTCGGTCGCGTTTTTGCGTTTGAAACGCCGGGAAACACACGTTCGAACGCAAATAATTGCGTTCTAAAAAAAGTCCCTGAACGCAACTGCCCGCAAACGACCATAAACGACCTGGTGTACATGGACAGATAAGATAAAATGTAGATAGGTTCAGGGGCTTCTAAAAAAAACGCCCAACTGCTCCTAAACGGCCATTTCCAGCGTCCCGTGTACATGGAGCCTAACATTAACGAGTCACATGACACCAGGGAGGAAAAATGGCTAATTGGGCCAAATTTGGACATTTCCACTTAGGGATGTACTCACTTTTGTTGCCAGCGGTTTAGACATTAATGGCTGTGTGTTGAGTTATTTTGAGGAGGACAGCAAATTTACACTGTTATACAAGCTGTACACTCACTACTTTACATTGTAGCAAAGTGTCATTTCTTCAGTGTTGTCACATGAAAAGATATAATAAAATATTTACAAAAATGTGAGGGGTGTACTCACTTTTCTGAGATATTGTATATATTCACAGCATAAAACAAAAGTATTTTTGCGCTTTGTATACAACACGTATAATAGCAGGAAGGATTGGCTCAGGACTGACGCGTTTCGCCTATGTTGGCTTCTTCAAAGGTTCATGGGATATGTATGATTTGGAACAACCATGTGTTGCATATAAATTGCAATAATACTTTAGTTTTATGCTGTGAATATATATACACATGACACTGTTTGCAAAGAGGCTATACCTCAAGGGATGTTTGTTTTGATTGAAACATCATGTGTAGGAAACAATTCATGTTGTTAAGGAGTAAGGCCCCTTTCACACTTGTGCGACTTCAAAGTCGCGCGATTTCCCCCGATTTTGCTGCAATTTTTTTGCCGCGATTTTGACTGGGCTTGAATGTCTTTGGCCTCAAAATCGTGCCAAAGTAGTGCAGGGACTACTTTGAAGTCGGTGCGACTTCAAGTCGCACTGATATGAATGGGGCTCATTTAAAATAATGGGAAACGACTTGTCATGCGATTTTGCGGTCCACAATCGCGGGACAAGTCGCACTAGTGTGAAAGGGGCCTAACACCCCTAGTATATCCTTTTTATAATTTGTGTAATAATAAAAACTCTTTTATTTTCATATATGCATTGACATTTTTCTGAGAGGGGGTTCTGAGCACTTTTAGCGCCGGTTCACACTACCGCGACGCTACTTTAGGTGGCGACCTCCGAGGTCGCGGTGCGAGCAGCGCGCCGCGACCTCGGAGCGGCCGCCACGGACTTCATAACATTGAAGTCTATGGCGGTTGCCTCCTGGTCGCCCCAAAGAAGCTCCGGACCCTTTTTCTAGGTCGGAGCGACTTGTGTCGCTCCTATTAGAACGGGTCCGCAGCTTCCCTATGGAAGGCGACCTGTGGCGACCTGTGAGGCGACCAGGTCGCCTCACAGGTCGCCCTAGTGTGAACCGGCACTTAAAGTCCCACTTTCTACATATTGTTCTTCTTTTCAGACCGTTTTAGGTCATGACTCTTCGACAGAAGCTGGCCGGCCGAATGTCGGCAAGTTTCTATTGAACCGGCCAATATCACCTGACAATCATCCATGTGTACAAGGCTTAAGTGTATACAGGTACTGCACCCCGCTGGCAACGGGTCATCACGTGGAGTAGGGACTGGGAGCCTGAGGACTCTTAACTATCAATCTTGGACCTACTGCCTTTAAAGTGGTTGTGAAGACTGAAGGTTTTTTCACCTTTGTGCATTCTATGCATGAAGGTAAAAAACCGCCTGTGTGCTGCTCCCTCCACAGCCCCCCCCAATACTCACCTGAGCCCCTCTCGATCCAGCAATGTGCACGAGAGCCACGGCTTGGTTGAGATAGCAACAGGAGCCATTGACTTCCGCTGCTGTCAGTCACAGCCAGTGGGTCAATGAGGAGAGAGTGGGGGGGGGGGGGGGGTGAGACTGAGCTGCCGCTCTATGTGTCTTACGGACGCATAGAGCAGGGCTCAGGAGTGAGAACGCAACAGTGCCCCCATAGCAAGCGGCTTGCTATTGAAGGCACTAGTCAAGAGGGAAGAGCCAGGAGCGCCGGTGGGGGAACCGAAAAGAAGATCGGGGCTGCTCTGTGCAAAACAATTACACAGAGCAGGTAAGTATAACATGTTTGTTATTTACCCACTTTAGGATCGGAAGGATTTGCCCCCTTAATGACCAGGCCCTATTTTGCGATTCGGCACTGCGTTACTTTAACGGACAATTGCGCGGTCATGCGATGCTGTACTGAAACGTCCTTTTTTCCCCACAAACAGAGCTTTCTTTTGGTGGTATTTGATCACCTGTGTAATTTTTTATTTTTTGCGCTATAAACAAAAAAAGAGCGATAATTTTGAAAAAAAAAATATATATATATTTTTCACATTCTGCTATATGACATTCCCCAAAAAAAATAAAAAAAAAATTAAAAATCAAAATTTAACATTTCAGGCCAATTTGTTTTCTGCTACATATTTTTGGTAAAAAAAAAAAAAAAATTCACAATAAGCGTATTATGATTGGTTTGCGCAAAAGTTATTGCGTCTATTAATTCCAGGCAAGATTTAAGTAATTTTTATTGTTTTTATTTTTTTCATTTTTACTAGTAATGGCGACAATCTGCGATTTTTTGCGGGACTGCGACATTGCGGCGGACAGATCGGTCCCCTGACTGATATTTTTGACACTTTTGGGGGGGACCAGTGACATTACTACAGTAATCAGTGCTAAAAAATATGCACTGTTACTATAATAATGACATTGGCAGGGAAGGGGTTAACCCTGTGGGTGATCAAGGGGTTAAGTGTGAGCCTAGGGGAGTGATTCTAACTGTGGGGGAGGGGGGGATGTGGCTTGTGAATTGATCACAGAGACATGCGATCCTATAAAGAAGGATCACATGAGCTTTGTGATCATCCCAGGGAGAAGGACGGTCGGCTGTGTTTACAACAGCCGACCGTCCTTCTCTCTCAGCGGGGAAAGATCGCGGGTGTCAGGCGGCAATCGGAGCCGCCTGACACCTGCATCGGCTTCCCCGCCGGCAATGCACGCTCGTCCCCTAGCTGCCCCCAGGCGAGCGACGTACACCTACGTCGTTTTGCCTGTACGAGTCAGCCTGCTGCAGTAAATATAACATAAGCGGTCCGGAAGTGGTTAAAAAAAATAAAATAATAACCTTTGATATCACTTTAAAGCGGAGTTCCGGCCTCAAATACCTTTTTTAACTAAAAATACCCCTATAATACTAATCCATCGCCCTTTACAGAACCGCTATTCTCATACTTACAAGGTGTACAGTATTGGATTTTAGTCAAAATCTTACTTTTAAAAACGTG
Organism: Pelophylax lessonae; assembly: GCF_965119305.1. Taxonomy (NCBI): domain Eukaryota; kingdom Metazoa; phylum Chordata; class Amphibia; order Anura; family Ranidae; genus Pelophylax; species Pelophylax lessonae. The sequence goes on along the minus strand of NC_138775.1, from coordinate 270,589,116 downwards.
GTCGGGGCGCGGCCATCTTGGATGTGGGCATCTGAAGCTGCAGTGTAATCTGCTGTGTCCTTCTTCCTGATTCCAGGGAGTGTTCTGGGAGTTCTTCCTGATTCCAGCCTCCTGGGAGTGATGACAAACAGCTCCCAGGATGCAATGCAAAGGCAGAAGTGACGTCGTGACCACAGAGGGGGGAGAAGGAGGAAGTACAATCAAAAATGCCCTGAAAATAAGGTAAGGGACCCCCGAAAAAAATAGAAAATGCCCAATTGTTGATCAGCATAGCGAGCGCTCCAGGAATCACTAAAGTTGCAAAATATAAAAAAACATTTTTTTATATGAAATTCTCAAAAAAAAAAAAAATGTAGAAATCAAAATTTTTTAACATTTTAGGCCAATTTGTTTTCTGCTACATATTTTTGGTAAAAAAATCGCAATAAGCGTATTTTGATTGGTTTGTGCAAAAGTTATTGCGTTTACTAACTACGGGAAAGATTTATGTAATTTTTATTTATTTTTTTTAAATAGTAATGGTGGCGATCTGTAATTTTTTTTTTGCGGGACTGCGACGTTGCGGCGGACAGATCGGACCCCTAACTGACATTTTTGACACTTTTGGGAGTACCAGTGACATTACTACAGTAATCGGTGCTATAAATATGCACTGTTACTGTAAAAATGGCACTGGCAGGGAAGGGGTTAACTTTATTGGTGATCAAGGGGTTAAGTGTGTCCCTAGGGGCGTGATTCTAACTGTTAGGAGGCGTGGCTTGTGAAGTAATCACAGAGACATAGGATCCTACATAGCAGGATCGCATAGCCCCTGTCATTACTTCAGGGTGAATGACAGACGGTAGTGTTTACATCAGCCGCCTGTCTTTCTCCCTCTCCAGCGGGAGATCGCGAGTGGCCGGCGGACATCGGAGCCGCCGGTCACACGCACTGGGTAGGCAGGGAATGAGCGGGGGCGGGAGCGTGTCAGCGGCGGCGCTCGCTCGCCCCCTAAAGGCTCGTGGGCGAGCGACGCACCCCTACGTCACTTTGCCTGCAGTAAATTGTCGTGCGGCGGTCGGCAAGTGGTTAAGGTTCTTTGCCAAATATGATGGGCAACAAGAATGCCCATATGAAGTTTCTCTTTAACTATACCACACAACCGCCAGAGATCGCTGCACTGGAAGGACTGGAAGAAAAGCGATTGTAGCGAGAATTCTTTGTTCGGTTCAGTTTTTTTTTCTCATGTAGAAAATGACATCGCTTTTTTTAATTAACTAAGTGCAAGTCACTCTGAAATCTCATTACAAGATGTTAAAGACATACTCGGGATTAGGCCTCAAAAAATCCTCGCTAAATAATTAAAGGGAATTCGTTTTTTTCCCCTGATGAGCCCATTTCTCAAAACAATGGATTTCCCGTCAGCAGCGAGCGGCACTATGGCTCTTAATTGTATCACCAATGATTTTATTTGGGCAGGTTGTTTTCAAGTAAATAATTCTCAATGGAATAGTTTGTTTTGTTTCAAGTCAGTTAGACGGGATTCCGGGAACGGTTGCAATCATTGATGATGTGAAGACTTATTAGCTGTCCGGTGGGGACTTGTGGTAGCTGGAATTTGATTCCTTGTCACAAAATAAAACCACATGTAGCACTGCCCCCTAGAGGACTGCTGAATTCTTCACCTTTCTGGGTCCCTCTTGGTTACCGTTAGCAACTGCATGCAGAACTTAACACTTTTCTTTCCGGCTCAGTCAATGAACAGTCTAGGGGTTTTGTTTTTTTTTTTATAAATAGGGATAGAAGAAGGGAAGAGTGTGATACTCCGGAACTTGAACTATTCGCAATTATGAGGACTTCTATCTAAAGATGCAGCCAGGCTGCGATTTTCCCCTTGCCGTTGGAATGAATTGTAGATACTGACAGTCTCTGAACAAAAGACTTGGTTGCACACCATTTTCAGGGTACTCGCCTAGTACCCCCTTTCACTCCACCAGCTGACACCCGTCCTCTGACTACTTTACTCAGTGGAGTCCCAGGCAGCTTAGACATTCCTGCAAGGTGGATAAAGACGAGCTCAGGAGCAGCGACCTTAACCGCCACACTGCAACATCACCATGTTGTTGTATTCCTTCTTTGATTTCTATCGGGTCCCATAGGAGGAGGAGCCTGGTGACGTCACTTCCGTGTTTACGGCCCTAACCGGAAGTTCTACTGTGTACCGCTCGCAGCGGTGTCTGCTTGTTTTAATGCTCTCTGATGTAAGTGCAATACTTTTTTTAACCACTTGCCTACAGTGCACTTTCACCCCCTTCCTGCCCAGACCAATTTTCAGCTTTCAGCGCTCTCACACTTTGACTGAGAATTACTCAGTCATGCAACACTGTACCCATACAAAAATTGTGTCCTTTTTTTCACACAAATAGAGCTATCTTTTGATGGTATTTGATCAATACTGGGTTTTTTATTTTTTGTGCTATAAATAAAAAAAGACTGAAAATATCGTGAAAAAAACGAATTTTTTTTTGTTTCTGTCATAAAATTTTGCAAATTAGTCATTTTTCTTCACAAATTTTGGCCAAAATTTATACTGCTACTTATCTTTGGTAAAAATAACCCAAGTAAGTGTATATTATTTGGTCTTTGTGAAAGTTATGAATCACTGCGATTCTGCCCGCGATCCAGAAATCATTGCAAATCGCTGGACGCCTGTGCGTTGCCCGTGATTTACAATAGCACCCCAAACGCTGTGCGATGCTGCTGTGATTTCCGCCTGCCGAATCGGGGTAACATCACGCAAACAATGCATGACGCCCCAAAGAAGCTCTTGTACCTTTTTTGGCTGTCATGCGATGTTTGCGCGATGTTACCGCGATTCGGCAGGCGGAAATGGCGGCACAGCGTTTGGGGTGCTATTGCAAAAAACGGGCAATGCACAGGCGTCCCGCGATTTGCAGTGATTTCCGGATCGCGGGCAGAATCGCGGTGATTCTGCCCGCTATCGCTGTGCTCACATGTGAACGTTATGGGTGTCAATTTCTTTTTTTATGAGGTGACTGTTGGGTGACAGGTGACATTGGGGGGGGGGGCTGAGGACTGTGTGGGGACCTTTATTAGTGTGATTTTACTGTGATTTTACTTTTGCAGGTACACAGAGCAGTAACTCACTATTTCTAGCTTTTCTCTCCTCACCCTGGAAACTGTATGAGGGGAGAAGAGCTAGTAACAGTGAGTTACTGCTCTTTGTTTACATTTTCTGATCGGCTGTGAATGGATTCACAGCCGATCACATAGTAAACAGTCACTGTCAGTGACTGTTTACTACTGCCGGTGACAGCTGTGTTCCTACGGAACAAAGTGCCACCGACATGACCGCGTTGCGCGCTCCCAATCGCGCATGCGCGGTCATCTCCCGGGAGCCTCCATTGTGATCGGCTGTGTCATTGGAACACAGCCGATCACGTGGGAAACAGCCATGCCCATTGGCTGTTTCCCCCCTGCCGGTGATGGGGGGTGTCCCGGGGACACCCCGACACCGGCAGTGCAGGGCGGCGCGCACGCGATCGCGCGCCTGCCCTGCATTCCTGGGATCACGTCATATGACTTCTTCCCAGGATAATGGTCGCACCGCTCCGCCGTCAATTGACGGCGGGCGGGCGGCAAGTGGTTAAAATAAATTGTTTTGAAGATACTGCACCATGAGCGTTTTTCTTTTACATTTCTATGAGGCTCGACTGGTGCCTCTGATATAGGAGTGTGCAGCGGAGGACCCATACCCATACCACTGTATGTGAATCGCCGGTTATTGACTACAGAGATCCCGCCATCCATCCATCCGAGGAGGGCTGCCTGTAGAGCGTTTTTGGAATAAACCACCTTTATAAATTGATTACACACATGCGTTTTCCCTGTGTGTTTAAGGTAAGCGGCCACTGCACACTTTAGAGCATGGGTGTCCAACCTTTTGGCCTCTCTGGGCCACATTGAGTGTAGAGAAATTTTCTCGGGCCGCATATAAAATATATACTATAGTTAAGGCATGTAACGCCGCTGCGCCTCCCGCACTAATTTAACACAACTAGAGGATATTCAAATGAAATGGAATCAGTATACAGAGGTTTACTTCTTCTAAGAGACAATAAAGGAACACTCTAACCACCATGACCACTTCAGAGATTTGAAGTGGTCATTTTGGTCATGGTGGTAGGAGTCAGAAACACTGCACATGCTTGCCTCCCCCCCCCCCCTCCCCTCAGCAGAAGAGGAGGCAGCCGCCACCCTCCTTCCGGGACTCTGCTCACCAGCCAAAGACCCCGAGCACATGTGCTCCTGGCTTTTATACCACACCCCACAATGCACCGAGAGTGCCAGTCTGTTCCAATCACTGGGTCTGTATCAAAGCCTGTGTGCCCATTGGTCAGGTTTCCTCCACTGTCCAACATGCCTCCCCATTGGAGCAGTGGGGACACTCCCTAGACCAGATAAATCACACACTGAGCACCATGAGCAGGCCTAACTCATAGGTCCTGCTCCCTGTTAAGCAAAGAGCCATATAGACTTGCCTGCTGCTCCTCTGATAGGCAGAAAGAGCCAAAAACGATACTTTCTACCCAGCACCTACCTAGGAGGGTGCTACACATAAAAAATATATTTCTGATATTGGTATGTTTAATGATTGCCTACAGTATACATATGTGTGTCCCTGACAGGCATTAAAGCGGTTGTAAGGTAATTTTTTTAACTAAACATGTTATTCTTACCTGCTTTGTGCACTAATATTGCCCACAGCAGCTCTGAACCCCCTTGTCTAGGGTCCCCTGCTGGTGCTCTCTGCTCCTTCTCTTCTCTGTGCACAACCATAGGAAGCCACTTTTTTTTTTTATTGGGGCACACGTGCAGGCGCTCTCCTAAGCTGTGCTGTGTGCATTCATTGATACACATAGCAGGGCTTGGCCCTGCCCCCTTCTTCCTCCTAACAGGATTTGACTGACAGCAGCAGGATCCAATGTCACTGCAGGACTTGTTTTTTGGCTCCATCCCAGAGTTCCCTTCATAATCCTAGTTATGCTCACACTTTGTCTCGCTGTTTGGATTTTTCAATTTTTTTGGAAGGCTGAGCAGATTGCATGTTACTGGCATTCTTCACCGCTTGCCGACCGCCCACCGCATATTTACTGCAGCAGGCTGGCTCGGCTGCCCGAATCAACGTATGGGTATGTCAGTTCGCGGGAGAGGTGCTGGGAAAAGCGCACCACCGCCGGCGCACTCCTGCCCCCACGAAGAAGCAGGGATGCCAATCTATGGGGCCGGTGGCCGCGGGTGCCCGGTGGCAGGGAGAAGAACACAGCAGACAGTTGTTCTCTCTGAAATGATCACAGAGTGCCTGTGGTCCTTCTATATAGGATTACATGTCTCTATGGTCATTTCACAAGTCCCTCCCCCATACAGTTAGAAAACACCCCCTAGGCTCACACTTAACCCTTTGATCACCCCTGGGTTAACCCCATTCCCTGCCAGTGTCATTATTACAGTAGCAGTGCATATTTTTAGCACTGGTTACTGTAGTAATGTCACTGGTCCCCCCAAAAGTGTCAAAAATGTCAGGTAGGGGTCCGATCTGTCCGCTGCAATGTCGCAGTCCCCCTAGAAATCGCAAATCGCTGCCATTATTAGTAAAAAAAATAAAAATAATAATGACATAAATCTTTCCCGTAGTTAGTAGACACGATAACTTTTGCGCAAACCAATCAAAATACGCTTATTGCTAATTTTTTTTAACAAAAATATGTAGCAGAATACAATATGGCCTAAAAGGATGAAAATTTTTGATTTTTACATTTTTTTGGGGGAATGTTATATAGCGGAATGAATGTGAAAAATATTGTTTTTTTTTTCAGAATTGTAGCTCTATTTTTTGGATAAAAAAATAAAAATCGCAAAGGTGAGCAAATACCACCAAAAGAAAGCTCTATTTCTGGGGGAAAAAAAAGGGCATCAATTTTTTCAACATCGTGTTAAAATTGTTACTTCCTCATTCCTCAGCAGTAGGAATGTAGTCTTGGCATACACCGGGAGACTGCTGATTGCAGGAAAGGCACACAACCCCCCTTTCACATAGGCAGAGGAAGAAAGGAATGTGCAGAGCTGTGCTTCAGCAAGACAAGCTCTCTGCTAATCTATTTATAGCACCCACCCTGACACAAATTTCAGGCTGTTTTTTTCTCGGTTGGCAAAGAACTTGTCAGAAGTCCTCTTGCTGATAACAGAGGAACGGAGCAGCAGAAAGACACGGGACTTAGGGCTTTGGAGAGAGATAAGTAAACACTACAGAATATATGTGCCAAGGTCAAATTTCATGAATCGGGTTTACATCCACTTTAACTTATAACAGGAATTTCTGTCATATTTCAGGTGAAATAATTAGCTCTGTCAGTAAATGTTCTCTGTTTATCAGTAAAAATAAAGTAATGGAGGGTTGGCAATACTAGCCCAGTCGCCCACAAAGAACAGGCCGTGCACGGAAAGCAATGGGCTGACCGGGAAAGGTCTCCTCGGACCAGTCCTGCATCTTGCACACACCACCTGGTGATGAGGAGGACTAAGGTTTGGTTGGCAATGCAGCCACACACTTCTTCCCGCCACACTATTGTATCAAGCAGCACCGCAGTTGGGCTGCCAGGTGACGCTGTTGGATGCAGGTGGGCAGGATCAGCTGACGCAGCAATGCCGTGGATGTGAGTGTGTGGTGAGCCTGTGCAGCGCGCTTGTGTCCCACTGCCGGAGCTGCCAGCCCAGAGGAAGAGAGCTCAGTAGACAGAACCAACACCAGGCTCATATCCCCGACCTCAGCTGCAGCCATGCTACTCCATATAACACAAGGACAGAAGGCTTCAACAGGTAACCAGACCCTGTGTGAGTGGGGCAGTCTCTATATAAATAGTTCATAAGAAGTTCATATAAGTATGAAGTTCAAAGGACAGGGGGAAGTGATCCAACAAGAATGGAGGGATCCTAGGATATGGTGTCCAAGCACTGGGACAGGCTTATTCGCAGGAGCAGAAGCAGGCTCTAAGGCAGGAGAGAGAACAAAAAGCGCCTGTAACTGCAGACAGTGTACAGGTTTATTAGGTGTATTAAAATACAAGGGGCAACTCACATGGAGTGAAGTTTGTCAAGCTCATCGGGAGGGTTGACATCCCGTCTGCACTTAGAGGCACTTTTTCTTCTCTCTCCTGCCTGCTCCATAGGCTGCTCCTCCTGGCTGCCGGAGCACTGGCCCTGGAGGTAAAAGGAATGGGGGAGGAGGAAGGTGATACAAGGCCGGAGATTGTGATGTAATGTCAGATCAGACCTTGTTCTCTTTGTATGATCTGCCTAGGATCAATGGCAGGCTACAGTGGGGGTCCTGATTCCTCCTATACCTTGGGCCCCTCATTCCTGATCCATCATATGTCATATTGGCAATGGAAGGGTGCTCCTCCTCCTTACCCGATTCCTCCAGCCCTTTACATGACAGCTATGCTTCTGACCCCTTACACAGTATATCCTCCTTACCTTGCTCCATCAGCCCCTTACGTTTTAAATTCAATGCATCCTCCTTTTTTTATGCATGACATGGGTCCTCCTTACTCGGCACCTCCAGCACTTTCCATGTCATACCCTCCATCAGTCCTTACACTTTAAATCTATTTTCCTTATCATTTACATGGCATGCATCCTTATTTCCTTGCATGCTTTGGGCTCAGCTCCACCAGCCTTTATTCTTTAGATGTTATGCATCCTGCCCTTTATATACCATAAAGAACCATTTCCTTGCTCCACCAGCCCTTTAAACACCATGCATCCTCCTGACCCATTACATGACATGCATCCTCCTTTCCCTTCCCTACCAGCCATTACCATTTATATGACATGCATCCTTCTTATATTTTACATGACATGCATTCTCCTTACCCTTTAAATACAATGAATTGTGACGAAACGCATTGGGCAGGGCTTGCTGACATCACTTCCACTTATGTACTTCCGGCAAATGGAACACAGATGAATAGTACATGCCGAGGACACCATTGCTTGCGATTGTTGCTTGTGCAATGCGAGCATTTATTTAATGTGAGTAATGTTTTACTGTTTTTAAAGGCATGGTAAATAAATTGAATTACGCTATGGAGAAATGCTTGGTTTTTATCTCTCCACACATACACGCATGACGGAGTATAACTGGGAAGCATCCATTCATCCCAAAAGATGGCAGTGGAGACCGCTCAGGAAAGATCATTGGTAGGGATGATTCAACTTTTCAAAAGTTCGGTTCGACCAGAACACCCGAACTTCCAGAAAGTTCGGCCCGGATTTCAGAACCCCATTGAAATCAATGGGACCCGAACTTCTGGAATCAAAAAACACAATTTTGAAGCCCTAAAACCCAATAAATGCCCCTAAAAAGTGCCTAGGGTTCTGGGTCATGCCTCAGGGACTAATAATCACACAAAAAAAAGTTCTTAAAAATTTTCATTTTTGATAGAGAGTCAATTATTGAAAAAAAAAAAAAAAAAAAAAAGATTTCTTTGGATTTAGTGTCTGGGTGGTCTAAAAAGTGTACCTGTGAAGGTTTCAGCTCTGTAGCATGTCCAGAACCAGAAAAAAAGGTCATTTGTATTAGAATTAATATAGAACAGGGATATGGCTCCGCTATTTTCACACCTTGCCGGTTTTGTAGCAAGCGTTTTTTTGGGCATTTTTTGGGGGTTATCGGAGGCAGGCAAAACATCAGGGTATATATATTCTGTATTGGTTTTACTGATCCCCAAAAATTGTCACTAATGCCTCGTTTCCACTGAGCGGATCGGTTCGGGTCAGTTCGGTACGGTACGCTAATTTGAGTGTTTCCATTATGAAAGTGGCCCATACAACCGAACCAAACCGCACCCTTCCTGGTCCTGCTTCAGATGTAGGGCCATAGGAAATGGTACGGTACGGTTAGGGCGGAGCTACTGTCGTCACACGATAGAGTCCTCTGATTGGCGGACAGGAAACCATCAATGCTCACGTCAAATGAAAGAGCAAAACAAACACCTCATTTGGTGTAAACCCCGCATGGTCCCTGGTGGCCCGACTTGCAGTGGAAACGCTCACCTGAATAGACCGGACCATTCTAACCCTTCCAAACTGTACCGACCCGAACCGTTCCGCTCAGTGGAAACGAGGCATTAGTGTCAGCTATGTCTGCCTTAATGTCACAGTCCCGCTAAAAATCGCTGATTGCTGGCATGACTAATAAAAACAACGAAAAAATTAAGTCCAAAAATCTATCCCATAGTTTGTAAACGCTATAACTTTTGCACAAAACAATTAATATACGCTTTTTGGGATTTTTTTTTTTTTTAACCAAAAATATGTAGCAGAATACAAATTGGCCTAACCTGGTAAAAAAATTAGATTTTTTAATTTTTTTTTTTTGGGAATGTTTTATAGCAGAAAGTAAAAAATATTGTTTTTTTTTTTTTTTCTAAATTGTCGCTCTTTTTTTGTTTATAGCGCAAAATCAAAAAAAAACGCAGAGGTGATCAAATACCACCAAAAGAAAGCTCTGTTTGTGGGGGAAAAAAAGATATAAATGTTATTTGGGTACAGCATCGCAAGAGCTTGCAATTGTCAGTTAAAGTAACGCAGAGCCATATTGCACAAAATGGCCTGGTCAGGAAGGGAGTAAAACCTGGCGCTGAAGTGGTTAATGAATAACTAAACCACCCCCCCCCCCAAAAAAAAATGGCTGCATTAGTATTTCTTCAAGAATATTTTCAGCAAATACGGAATATACCTGTTGTTGAACCTTCCAGAAATTCAGTGCCCTTGCCACTTCCTGTGAGCTGAGCAGACAGCAAAAACAATGTTATCTTTCTTTTGTAAACTACCAGTGTAGTCAACCCCCACGTAATGGGGATGAACAAAGGCAATTATGTTTGAAGTCCAGCCTGTGTGACAGGAATGGTTCCCTCCATACAGTGAAGTGGTGAGCAAAGAGAGGTGATCACATACCACCAAAAGAAAGCTCTATTTGTGGGAAAAAAGGACATCAATTGTATTTGGGTACAGCGTTGCACGACCGAGCAATTGTTAGTTAAAGTAACGCAGTGCCGAATTGCAAAAAATGGCCTGGTCATTAACCACTTTACCCCGCTCACATTGCTGCTACTGCGGCAATGTGGCTCGTTATCGTCCAGCAACGTAGACCTACGTCGCTGGACTTCTGCCCTTGTGGGCGGCGCGCGCGCGCCGCCGGAGGCTCGCTCCCACTGTATTAATTTACAGCGGGAGTCGGGCCAGGGGAGGAGCGGCGGTGATCACCGCCGCTCTTCCCCGATCGTCGGGGATCCTGTGTGGAAATCCGCCCGCTTGTGTAAACAAAGCGGGCGGATCTCCTAAGTGACAGACAGTGACAGATTACAGGATTCAGCATAGCTGAACCTGCGATCTGTCCCTGTGTCACACAGTCACCTCCCCCCACACATGTCAGTAAGCACCAGGCATACATTAACCCCTCCCTCTCAAATAAAAATTAACCCCTTCCCTGCCAGTGTAATTTTTACAGTAACAGTGCATATGTATAGCACTGATTATTGTAGTAATGTCACTGGTACCCCCAAAAGTGTCAAAAATGTCAGTCAAGGGTCCGATCTGTCCGCCGCAATGTCGCAGTCCCGTAAAAAAAAAAAAAAAATCGCAGATCGCCGCCATTACTCGCTAAAAAAAAAAACACCAAAAATGACAAAAATCTTTCCCTTAGTTAGTAAACGCAATAACTTTTGCGCAAACCAATCAAAATACGCTTATTGCGATTTTTTTTTTACCAAAAATATGTAGCAGAAAACAAATTGGCCCAAAATGATAAAAAATTTTGATTTTTGCATTTTTTTGGGGGGGAATTTCATATTAAAAAATGTGAAAAATATTGTTATTTTTTCAAAATTGTCGCTCTTTTTTTGTTTATAGCGCAAAAAGTAAAAATCGCACAGGTGATCAAATACCACCAAAAGAAAGCTCTATTTGTGGGGAAAAAAAGGACGTCAATTTAATTTGGGTACAGCATTGCACGACCACGCAATTGTCCATTAAAGTAACTCAGTGCCGAATCGCAAAATATGGCCTGGTCAGGAATGGGGTAAAACCTTCCGGTCATAAAGCGGTTAAAAATACGCTCATTGAGAATTTTTTTGTCAAAGACATGTAGCTAAATACATTTTGGCCTAAATATATGACAAACATTGAATATATCGGATATTTTTTTAACTGTCAAAGTAGAAAAATATTGTTATTTTTTCAATTTTTCAATTGTTGCGTTTTTAATTAATATCGCAAAAAATGAAAATCGCACAGGTGATCAAATACCACCAAAAGAAATCTCTGTTTGTGGGAAAAAAAGGACGTAAATTTCGTTTGGTTACGGCGGTGCATGACCGCGCAATTGTCAGTTAAAGTAGCACAGTGCCGAATCGCAAAAAGTGGCCTGGACGTAAGACAGCAAAATCCTCCGGTGGTAAAGTGGTTAAGGGGGGTCAAACCTTCCGGAGCTGAAATGGTTAAATATCTTATGCAGTGCTCTAGCTGTCCATAACTATATCATACATCCACCGGAGATCGCTGCACTGGATGGACTGGAGTAAAACCTGACCCAATAAATGATTGTGGTGAGGAATGTTTGCTCCATTCAGTTCTTTCGTTTCTTTTGAAAAATTAAGCTTTTTTTTTTTCCTTTCATTTTTGAAGTGCAAGTCATTTTGGCATGCTCATTAAAGATATTAAAGTCATACTTAGGGTTTGGCCAGAAATAATTGTCATCAAATGGTTAAAGGGAATTCGTTTTGTTCCCTGATGAGCCAATCTTTCAAAACAATCGATTTCTGTCAGCAGCGAGCGTTAGTTGTATTACCAATGATTTTATTTGAGCAGATTGTTTTCAGGTAAATAATGTACAATGGAATACTTTGTTTTGTATTAAGTCAGGTGGAAGGGATTTCGGGAACAGTTTTGTCCAGTAATAAACTGTCTGGTGAGGACTTGTGGTAGCTGGGATTGGATTCAGTGCCGGACCGGTTCACACTGATGCAATGCAAGACATTGGATGTGATTCGCACCGCACTGCTATGCGTATCACATGCGATGTCTTTGCAATGCAAATTCAGCTACACAGATTGTATGGCTGAATTTGCATCGCATTCGGGCCATAGGCGTGCGCAGGGGGTGTGCCAGGTGTGCCTGGGCACACCCTAATCACTACCCTGCAGAATGGAGAGTGGGGAAAGGGGCTAGTAAATATGTAATTTACTGGCGCCTTCCTTTTCCAAATGAACATTGTGAACACAACTAGGTTTACTATGCTTCATTTTGTGAATGAACAGGAAGCTGCTAAGCACAGAGCACTTCCCATTTATTCCCTGTCCTGTGCAGTTGAGGCTGCAGAGAAAGGCACTTGTGTTGGAGCTTTGGGGTGCACACCCTAATGCAATAGGCTGCGCACACCTATGAATCGAACCAAAGTTGTGCAGGACCCTCCCCAAAAAAATGACATGCCAAATGTGGCACGTAAGGGGGTGAGGAGTGCTTAAAGCAGAAGTTCCACTTTTGGGTGGAACCCTGCTTTAAAGCCCCTTTCACACTTATGCGACCTGAAAGTCGCGAGTATTTGCCACTACTTTGACACGACCTGAAGCAATGCCTGTGTAATCTTGAGGTCTGTGGATCTGAAGTCGCATCAAAGTCGGACCAAAGTAGTGCAGAAACTACTTTGAAATTGCTGTGACTTAAAGTCCACAGATATGAATGGTACTCATCAGCAGTGATGGCTGGTGCTCCATGGGCTGGGAGGGGGGGGCCGAAGATTGAGCACAGCATACCCCCCCCCTACTGAACCACACTAGGTCCAGCCCACACACCATACCCCCACTACCCCCCCCCAGTCGCCGATTCACTCACCCTGGACTGACATGTGGAGGGCAGGCAGCGGTGGCTTCCCCCTCAGTCTCCTCCGTGGGTCGGGCTTCCCCTGCGTCTCCTCCCTCCTCCTCCACCTTGGCCAATAGCATGGCTTCTCCTTTCGGCCAATCAGGAAACGGGTCTCAATCCATGCTTCCGGCACCCTGCATGTAGATTAGGGGCCGGAAGCATGGATGGGGGGTGGCACCCCTGCGCCCCCAATGGACGGGCCGCCACTGCTCATTAGAAATCATGGGGTACGACTCAGTGGGTGAGTTTGACAGGCGATGCCCCCTGTTGAGCTCTGCACCCAGAGTTAAATTTGGCGTGGCCACGAAGGTGGTGCTTTTCAGTGCAGCTGCATTGGGGTACCATCCAAAATAAATATCACTACAGCGCGTTTGTGCATTGCTATGTGTTGTGGTAATGTGTGGTGAAATGCACGTTTTACCGCGCAGTGCCGCAACACAGTAATGTGAATGGGCCCCTTGTTCAGATTGTTTCAGATTTCTTTGTTGATTTAGCGTAGGAAGAAAATTGATCACCCGAATCCTCTCTAAGCTTCTGGATTGAATCCCTCGGGAGCGATGTACTTTGTTATATTACCACGGCTGCCCCATTTTCGTTTTCAAATCTGCTTCTCGCTGCTGATATCACTGTGATTACAGCCATTTGAGCTCTGAGTGGTTCCAATTACAAATCCCCCGAGAGTCATTCCTCTGTGCCTGTGCTAGAATTTCGTTATAATGCCGGCATTAAAATTCCTTTGTCTTCCTGATTATTGAGTACTCGTGGTGCTTCTTTCGGAAAAGTGTCACTGGGATTGGCAGGGTGACATCAGGGCACAGATGGCATCTGAGAACAGTTGTCACTCACTTTGGAATGCCTCTTACCTCTGCCGTTAGGTGATAAGTACTCTACACACTCCTTTCTGATACCAGCTTTCAAGGCATAATCATATTCTAAGTTTTAGTAAGTTTTACCTGCCACAGTACCTTGAAAAAGTATTCATACCCCTTGATATTTTCCACATCATGTTACAATCAAAAACGTAAATTTATTTTATTGGGATTTTATGTGGTAGACCAGGGGTGTCAAACTCCATTTAACCACTTGCCGACCAGTCACTGGGACTGTACTGCGGCAAAGTGGCTAGATTCCTACGTCGCTGGACTCCTCCCCTTGCAGGCGGCGCTCCCACTGTTTTCAGTCACAGCGGGAGTCGGGCCAGGGGAGGAGCAGCGGCGATCGCCGCTGCTCTTCCCCGATCGTCGGGGAATCGAGTTTGGAGATCCGCCCGCTTGTGTAAACAGAGCGGGCGGATCTCCTAAGTGACAAACAGTGACAGATTGCAGGGTTCAGCATAGCTGAACATGCGATCTGTCCCTGTGTCACTCAGTCACCTCCCCCCACACACGTTAGTAAGCACCAGGCAAACATTAACCCCTCCCTCTCCAATAAAATGAACCCCTTCCCTGCCAGTGTCATTATTACAGCAACAGTGCATATTGTTAGCACTGATAACTGTAATAATGTCACTGGTACCCCCAAAAGTGTCAAAAATGTCAGTCAAGGGTCCGATCTGTCCGCCGCAATGTCGCAGTCCCGCAAAAAAAAAAAAAAAAAAAAAAAAAAAAAAAAAAAAAAAAATCGCAGATCGCCGCCATTACTCGTTAAAAAAAAAAAACCACCAAAATGACAAAAATCTTTCCCTTAGTTAGTAAACGCAATAACTTTTGCGCAAACCAATCAAAATACGTTTATTGTGATTTTTTTTTACCAAACATAGGTAGCAGAAAACAAATTGGCCAAAAATGTAAAAAAATTTTGATTTTTACATTTTTTTGGGGGAATTTCATATAAAAAAATGTTAAAAATATTGTTATTTTTTCAAAATAAACTCTCTTTTTTTGTTTATAGCGCAAAAAGTAAAAATCGCACAGGTGATCAAATACCACCAAAAGAAAGCTCTGTTTGTGAGAAAAAAAGGACATACATTTCGTTTGGGTACGGCATCGCACGACCGCGCAATTGTCAGTTAAATTCGCACAGCGCCGAATCGCAAAAAGTGGCCTGGACGTAAGACAGCAAAATCCTCCGGTGGTAAAGTGATTAATTGAGGGCCGCACCAGCAATATGATTGCCCTCAAAAGGGCCGGTTGTATCTGTAAGACTAGATGTCCAGAGCAGACCCTTACATAAGAGGTCAGAAGCCTCCCCACTATCAGAAGTTGAGTCCCCCACCCTCCCTTACATTACAGTGCACCACCCCTACCTTGTGCTACTGCTGGGAAGAAGCTAGAGGCAGTGCTGGAAAGCAGAAAGCACAAGGTCTGGAGGAAGACTGGAGCTCTCCTGCAGCTGCAGGAGAGGTGCGAGGGCCACATGAAATGGCCCAGAGGGCCGGATTTGGCCCATGTGCCTTGTGTTTTACACATGTGTGGTAGACCAACACAAAGTGGCACATAATTGGGAAGTGGAAGGAAAATGATAAATGGTTTTCAAAGTTTTTTTTACAAATAAATAGCATGCAAAATTCCCCTTAGGGTGTGGGATTATATGGGCGACCTGAACATCTAAATGAATATGCAAACTCAAGTAAAAAATATAATTTTATTGTGCAAACATTTTGAAATAGCATATAAGCAATTACATACAGTAGATATGCCAAAGTTAGAAAGAACTAAATAAATCACGGCTAACAACAGTTGGTCATATGCAAGAGTGACTACACAAGCACATACATTCCAGAGAGACCCAATGGGTTTCAAGCGTACCCTTCTTCAGGGGTCTGCTGGTAAGGACTTTGTTCGTGTCACTAGGGTCACTTTATATCGACCAGAAAGCCGTGGGTTAAAAAAAAATCACTATTCATTCATCAACAAGTAGAGAGATACCAGGATAAGCAGACATGGAAAAATATATGTTTGCGGTGTTGGAAGTGGTACACCGTGTAATCAATGTGTGGCGTTGGAATTGTCCCTTAAGGATCCTGAAGGGAGGCCAACACTAGGCCCCTGAAATGCAAGAGGCCAATTGGACCCCAGAAACATGGACTCACAGACATCTCAAGTCTCCCGCAAGTCGCGGGAGACTCCCGCTTTCCGCCCTGAGCTCACGGACACCCGCGAGCTCAGGGCAATATCCTGGCTGTGTGTGTGAGTCAAGTGAGTCAGATGACTCATCGATGCAGGCAGAAGAGTCAGTGTGTCAGCTGTCAGCAAGCTGAGCCTGCACAGAGAAATCACGTCGGAGAAATAGATCCGGCTCACAGGCGGAGTAATATGAGTCATGCACTCCGACTGTGGGAGGAGCTGCAGAGAGCAAGCTGCGGCTTTGCTCTCTACTACAGCCACATCTTCTACTCCAGGAGGCATTTTGGCGCGGGACCAATCATCGTGACACCCCACTCTGTGACAGACACAGTGACTGTGACTGAGAGCAGCACCAGAGAGCCAGCACCTGAGACCAGTACCAGCAAATGACCAGCACCAGTGGCCAGCACCAGTGACCAGGCCAGTACCAGCACCAGTGACCAGCACCAGTACCAGTGACCAGGCCAGTACCAGTGACCAGGCCAGTACCAGCACCAGTGACCAGTACCAGTGACCAGCACCAGTGACCACTACCAGCACCAGTAAACAGTACCAGCACCAGTGATCAGGCCAGTACCAGCACCAGTAACCAGTACCAGCACCAGTGACCAGCACCAGTGACCAGTACCAGCACCAGTGACCAGCACCAGTGACCAGGCCAGTACCAGCACCAGTGACCAGGCCAGTACCAGGCCAGTACAAGTACCAGTGACCAGTACCAGCACCAGTGACCAGGCCAGCACCAGTGACCAGTACCAGTGACCAGGCCAGTACCAGCACCAATGGCCAGCACCAGTGACCAGGCCAGTACCAGCACCAGTGACCAGTACCAGTACCAGTGACCAGCACCAGTGACCAGCACCAGTGACCAGGCCAGTGGCCAGCACCAGTACCAGCACCAGTGACCAGGCCAGTACCAGCACCAGCACCAATGGCCAGCACCAGTGACCAGGCCAGTACCAGGCCAGTACCAGCACCAGTGACCAGTACCAGCACCAGTGACCAGCACCAGTGACCAGGCCAGTGGCCAGCACCAGTGACCAGGCCAGTACCAGCATTAATGGCCAGTACCAGTGACCAGGCCAGTACCAGGCCAGTACCAGCACCAGTGATTAGTACCAGCACCAGTGACCAGGCCAGTACCAGCACCAGTAACCAGTGACCAGCACCAGTGACCAGCACCAGTGACCAGTACCAGCACCAGTGACCAGTACCAGTGACCAGCACCAGTGACCACTACCAGCACCAGTAAACAGTACCAGCACCAGTGATCAGGCCAGTACCAGCACCAGTGACCAGTACCAGCACCAGTGACCAGGCCAGTACCAGCACCAGTGACCAGGCCAGTACCAGGCCAGTACCAGTGACCAGTACCAGTACCAGAGACCAGTACCAGCACCAGTGACCAGGCCAGCACCAGTGACCAGTACCAGCACCAGTGACCAGGCCAGTACCAGCACCAATGGCCAGCACCAGTGACCAGGCCAATACCAGGCCAGTGACCAGCACCAGTGACCAGGCCAGTGGCCAGCACCAGTACCAGCACCAGTGACCAGGCCAGTACCAGCACCAGCACCAATGGCCAGCACCAGTGACCAGGCCAGTACCAGGCCAGTACCAGCACCAGTGACCAGTACCAGCACCAGTGACCAGCACCAGTGACCAGGCCAGTGGCCAGCACCAGTGACCAGGCCAGTACCAGCATTAATGGCCAGTACCAGTGACCAGGCCAGTACCAGGCCAGTACCAGCACCAGTGATTAGTACCAGCACCAGTGACCAGGCCAGTACCAGCACCAGTAACCAGTGACCAGCACCAGTGACCAGCACCAGTGACCAGTACCAGCACCAGTGACCAGTACCAGTGACCAGCACCAGTGACCACTACCAGCACCAGTAAACAGTACCAGCACCAGTGATCAGGCCAGTACCAGCACCAGTGACCAGTACCAGCACCAGTGACCAGGCCAGTACCAGCACCAGTGACCAGGCCAGTACCAGGCCAGTACCAGTGACCAGTACCAGTACCAGAGACCAGTACCAGCACCAGTGACCAGGCCAGCACCAGTGACCAGTACCAGCACCAGTGACCAGGCCAGTACCAGCACCAATGGCCAGCACCAGTGACCAGGCCAATACCAGGCCAGTGACCAGCACCAGTGACCAGGCCAGTGGCCAGCACCAGTACCAGCACCAGTGACCAGGCCAGTACCAGCACCAGCACCAATGGCCAGCACCAGTGACCAGGCCAGTACCAGGCCAGTACCAGCACCAGTGACCAGTACCAGCACCAGTGACCAGTACCAGCACCAGTGACCAGGCCAGCACCAGTGACCAGCACCAGTGACCAGCACCAGTGACCAGCACCAGTGACCAGGCCAGTGGCCAGCACCAGTGACCAGGCCAGTACCAGCACCAATGGCCAGTACCAGTGACCAGGCCAGTACCAGGCCAGTACCAGCACCAGTGATTAGTACCAGCACCAGTGACCAGGCCAGTACCAGCACCAGTAACCAGTACCAGCACCAGTGACCAGCACCAGCACCAGTGACCAGCACCAGTGACCAGTACCAGCACCAGTGACCAGGCCAGTACCAGTGACCAGCACCAGTGACCAGGCCAGTACCAGCACCAGTGACCAGTACCAGCACCAGTGACCAGGCCAGCACCAGTGACCAGTACCAGCACCAGTGACCAGCACCAGTACCAGTGACCAGTACCAGTACCAGCACCAGTGTCCAGGCCAGTACCAGTACGAGCACCAGTGACCAGTACCAGCACCAGTGACCAGGCCAGTACAAGCACCAGTGACCAGCACCAGTGACCAGTACCAGCACCAGTGCCAGCATCAGTGTCCAGCACCAGTCCAGTGACCAGGTATACTGATTACATTTCATTTTATTATTCTCTGGTAGTGTTAAATTGGAAAGGGGGGGGGGGGGGGGGGGTGCGGCGCAGGCATGCGTGGGGGGGGGGGGCTCACCTCCCTGAAATGACTTTGCCACCTCCCTGAAATGAGTTTTTGCAGGTTGGGATGTCTGGACTCATGGAGGAGACCTTGTAAGGAGTATTCTTTCTCACTTCCAATGACTGGGTAAATTGTATTGCAAACGTTCCAGCAACGGGGGGTTGACCCTCTCATTTCGGCATCACACGCAAATAAATATGTGAAAAGTTTGGCGTGTATTTGTATTCAGACCCCTCCCCCACCCCCCCCCCCCCCCCCGAGTCAATACTTTGTAGAACCACCTTTCCCTGCACAGTGCCATCTTAAGAGCCTTATAGGCCCCTGGGCAATGCAGTGCACTGGGGCCCCCTGCCTACACAATCACCCACGAGAATATACTACAAGAGAGTACAGCTACCTGGAGTATATACCTTACTATATACATATTACAGGGAACACTATATACTACAAGAGTCTCTTGTAGTATATATTGGTCCCTGTAATATGTATATAGTAAGGTATATCCTCCAGGTAGTAGTTGTACTCTCTTGTAGTATATAGTGTTCCCTGTAATAGACTATATACACATTACAGGGAACACTATATACTACAAGAGAGTATAACTACTACCTGGAGGATATATACCTTACTATATACATATTACAGGGACCAATATATAGTAAGATATATCCTCTCCAGGTAGTTGTCTCTTTTGTCGATGGAGAGAGTTAAAAAAAGAAAGAAAATCAAGCAGCCTTGCAACTGGGCTGGCTGCCTTATCTTTCACAACGGCTGCACATGAAGGGAGGAGGTGGGTGGAGGCGGAGCCAGTCTTCTAGGAGCGGAGAGGAGAAGGACGAGCCGACGAGGAGGATCCTCCTCCGCTGTGCATCATGGGTCTGCTCTCACAACGTCACTGGTTGCTAGATGCCAATCGGGTTGGCCTTAGCAACCAGTGTGTGCAGTACAGACTCGAGCCACCGCAGACAACAAGGGGGGGCCCAGCAGACAACGGGGGGCCCTAGACCACCAGGTAAACGAAGTAATCTGGATTCTGGCCTGTTGGGGGGACAGTAATTGCCAGCCACCATGTGTGTGGGGCCCCCGGGCAACCGCCGGGCATGCCCATTGGAAAAGACGGCCCTGTCCCTGCAATTACAGCTGTAAGTTTTTTTTGGGGGATGTCTCTACCAACTTTGCACATCTGGAGAGTGACATTTTTGCCCATGGGACCGCAGGCGCCAGGCTAAACATGCACATACATAAACAAACACACCAACACAAAAGAACTTGGATCAAAATAGGCCGCGGCCTGGTTTATTGGTTTAAATCCAAATATTTTAATATCACCATAAACTTTATTAACTTGAAATATCTTTATCAACCAAAATGATCCAGAAATCCCCAACGCTCAGCACAACCACTAAGACTCTGGCTGTCCCAGCATTTAGTTTAACCATATTCTCACATATCCCCTTTGATTGTTATACCAAAGGGACCCACCATATAAACTAGCCACAATGGGGACATTTACCCAATAAATAGTATGTTTTTACAAGTAAAATGTTGGAGAGTTGATGGAGAAGAAATTCACTGTATTGTACAAAAGGACTGTGTCTGCTTTACAGTAATCGGTGCAAGTGTGGATGAAGAGAGCAGTGACCCGGGACACAGGGATCTGTTTGTCGGGGGGTCATGACCTGAACATGTACTGTGAAGAAAAGTGTTGACCTGCAGTTAATAACAGTGGGACAATTTTAACTAGCATTATGAGAGGTCAGTTGGCTTGGGAAGAAAGAAGTGCAGCTGAGGTCCAGGTATAGATGGAAAGAACAGATGTGTGTGTGTGTCGGTGAACACAATCTGCAATGCAGTGACATTCGTGCTGTCTAAGCAGAGTTGTAGAAGCAGCGAAGGGGATACTACACCGTGCGGGAAAGCGTGCGGTAAAGATATCTGCTTAACAGGAGGAGCCACCGCCAGAGAGTCAGCTAGTCTGAAATCGTGAGTGGCGTGTCCGCCCACGAGCTGCCAATCCGAGTGGAGGAAGAGAGCTGAGACATCACTTCCGCCATCGGGCATAGCTGAGGAGCAGACATGTGTGTGGAGGAACAAGATGGCGGATGCCAGAGTGAGCGGGAGCGCAGGGGCCTGTGAATGTGTTGGCGGAGTATCTGGAGAGTTAGCGGAAACCACCAGAGTTGGTCGTGTGGAATACAGGAGTTTGATTGGTGCCCATCGGAAGACTGGCGCTGTGCAGCGGAGGGGACAAGAAGTATCTCAGGCTGGTATGTAGCTGATGCTTGATTATGTCCATGCGGCTGCAGGCACGGAGTCAGTGTGGTGCGGTGATTTGCTTGTGCAGGCAGTGCAGAGTGATTGTCGGCCCAGGAAGGTAAGTGTGAGCTGAGAGACAGGATTCACTCTGGTGCTGGTGCCTATGAGGATCCCTGTGGGCAGAGGAAGAGAAGTGCTGAGAGCGCTGCTGGAGCCATGGCCAGTGGTGCAGACCTACACTGCCATGTGTCAGGCCAGGGAGACTCGCTTTTCGGGGATGAGATGTACCCAGATGGTGCAGGCCGAGTCGCGGCCAGGAGAAGAGCCAGCAATACCTGCACAGGCAGAACCCGTAACTCTAAAAAAGGCAGAGGGGAGTCAATGGGCTCCTGGGAGGAAGGCCTCTAGAGTGTCCAATGAGGAGGAGGCTGGAGTCATTGATATTGGGTCACCCCGTTTCCAGCATCAATTTGGATCCTTGGAAGAGGGAATTGATGTGTGGGGGTCTGAAGAGGAAACAGAATGGGACTGGGGAACAGAAAAGATGAGTAGCTCTGTAAGTCCTAGTTCACTTGATGAGGAGGCAAAGGTGGAGGCTGTGGTGCGCATGCAGTGTGCCAAAACTTGGGGTTCTACGAGGCCTGTGCTACAAGGGTCCCAGACTTGTTCCCACCCCACACCTACACCCGGACTCGGGATCAGAATGAGGCTTATGCTAAGCTCATCAAGAGAGAGGAGACCCTATATACCCCACCTGGGAGAGGAAACAGAAAAACTCTTCCCAGGTTCTCAAGGTGCCAGCGCCTGATACAGAGAAAGGTGGCCCTGGAGTATGGGCACGACTACCTCTACGCTCCTTGAGGGATCATCACCAATGGAAAAAGGCATTTCACTCTGCTCATCATTATAAGCATGCTTTTATCTACTTGTAAGCAGGCACTGTGGGGGTCATTGAGTGTATTCCTGATGTTGCATTAATTTCAGTGTGTAGTTATGCAGACATATACAGGTTGACCAGGATGGGAAAAAGTCGTTTACTGTGTCTAGACTCCTTTCCTGGGCTCCCTGCCACTGGGGATGAGGTCGCAGAGGTACGGTATAGTGGTTGTAAAGGTAGAAGGGTTTTTTATTTTTTTATGCCTTTACTGCAGTGGTTTCCAGTAAGGTATATGGTCCTTTGCTTGCTTATATCCGGTCCTTGGGGGCACTATTTCCTACACTGACACCAATGAAGAGGCACAATTCCTTCCAATGACACCAGCAATGGGGCACAAATCCTACCAGTGATACCAATGATGGGGCACAGTTCCACCCAATGATACCAATAATGGGGTGAAATGACACGAATGATAGGACACAATTCCTCCCAATGACACCAATAATGGGGTCCAATTCTTCCCAATAATACCAACAATGGGGTACAATTCCTACCAATGATACCAACAATAGGGCACAATTCCAACCAATGATGGGGCAAAGTTCCTCCCAATGACACACTAACAATGGGGCCCAATTACACAATGATGGGGCACAATTCTACTTAATGACACAAACGTTGGGGCACAATTCTTCTCACTGACACCAAAGACGGGGCATTGTTAACTTTAGCTGATGCTGGGAGATTTTCTACTCCCGGTGACCACAACCTGGCCCCCTATAGTCTGAAGGACAGTAAACTAGCCCTTTGTTTAGAAAGTTTGGAGATCTCTGCCTTACTGCATTCTATGTAGTAAGGAAAAAAAATATTTTGCATGCAGCTCCCCCCCCCCCCCCCAAATACGTACATACCTGAGCCCAATCTTGATCCAATGCCCATGCAAGACACTCTCTTGCTCCTCAATGTCTCAGATACAGTAGTGGGAGCCATTGGCCATTGCTGTCAATCAGAGCCAGTGATAAAGGAGCTGGGGGCGAAGCAGAGCCTTATGGACACACAGAGCGGGCCTCGGAAACAAACGAGTGCTCCCATAGCAAGCGGTTTGCTGTGGGGGCATTCAGCTGGGGAAATGGTAGGGGACCCAAGAAGAGGAGGATCTGGGCTGCTTTGTACAAACCCATTCCACAGAGCAGGTAAGTAGAACATGTTTGCTATTTTAATAAGAATAATAATAAAAAAAAAAAGAAAACCAGACTTTGCAATCACTTTA
Source organism: Pelophylax lessonae (assembly GCF_965119305.1). Classification (NCBI taxonomy): domain Eukaryota; kingdom Metazoa; phylum Chordata; class Amphibia; order Anura; family Ranidae; genus Pelophylax; species Pelophylax lessonae. Next base: position 270,565,700 of record NC_138775.1, on the reverse strand, counting down.
AAAGACACAAAAACCTTTATATCTATCTGCTCCTACACACGCCATTTTAACCACTTGCTGACTGCCCACTGCATGTATTCTGCGGCAGGCTGGCTCGGCTGCACAAATTGCCGTACCTGTACGGCAATCTGCGGGAGCAATCACGGGGGTGCGTATGCCCCCATTCGCCAGTGGGGAAGCTGATTCACCTGGCTGGTGGCCGCGATTACCGCCGGGCACCTGTGATCACTTCCCGTGGAGAGAGAATGACGGTCTGCTGTTGTAAATACAGCAGACCGTTCTCTCTGGAATCAATACAAAGCTCCTGTGTTCCTCCTATTTAGGAACACAGGTCTCTGTGTTGATTCCACAAGCTCATCCCCCTAACAGTTAGAAAACACCCCCTAGGCATACATTTAACACTCTGATCTCCCCTGGGTTACCCCCTTCCCTGCCAGTGTCATTATTACAGTAACAGTGCATATTTTTAGCACTGATTACTGTAGTAATAGCACTAATCCCCCACATAAATGTCAGTTAGGGGTCCGATCTGTTCGCCGCAATCCCATAAAAAAAAAACAAAAAAAAAAAAACGCTGATCGCTGCCATTACTAGTAAAAAAAAAAAAATAAATAAAAAAAAAAAGGCATACAGTAAATCTTTCCCCTAGTTTGTAGATGCGATAACTTTTGCGCAAACCAATCAGATTATACTTTTTGGGATTTTTTTAACCAAAAATATATATAGCAGAAAACAAATAGGCCTAAAATGATGAAAAATCATTTTTTAAATTTTTATTTTGAATGTTATATAGCAGAAAGTGAAAAATATTGTTTTTTTTTTTCCGAATTGTCGCTCTTTTTTTGTTTATAACGCAAAAAATAAATCACACAGGTGATCAAATTCCACCAAAATAAAGCTCTATTTGTGGGAAAAAAAGGACATCAATTTTATTTGGGTAACGCGTTGCATGACCGCGCAATTGTCCGTTAAATTAACGCAGTGCCGAATTGCATAAAATGGCCTGGTCATTAAGGAGGAAAATCTTCAGGTTCAGAAGTGGTAATTGGATTTCATGTAGATCATTTTTATTAAGCATACAGTATATTACTATATTAGTAATTACCATGCAGCTTCTTCCATGTATTACATTGTCCAGAAGGTTTATACTGATAACACATATCTCCTAGACAACAAAACATTAAGTACGATAGACTCTAAAAATGTATAAACAAAAATAATTTATTTACAAGTTTCATCTCTAGCGTGGAAAGTGATGTAATCACATCAGCGACTGACCTCATTTGTGATCCTCCTGGCAAATGCTGAAATGTATATTCAATTAGAGCCCTGAAAGCCTGAGTCAGCTAATGCTCATAATTTAGTTATTGAGGAGTTAACTTGAGCCCTTGCTTCAACGCAGAGAACCGGTGTCAATTATGTCTGCATAATAATTGGTGTAAATTGGAGTTCTGATTGGCAGACAAGGAGGTGACCATGTTTTTGCAGTAAACCAAAATTCACTTTTTCAGTTCTCCAAGAGATACGCTGGATACACACTATACAATTCTCTTTACAATATTTCCTTTAGACTTACCAAAACCATATAATATGAGGTCAAACCTAAACACTTTCCATTTGTATGAAACAAGGCAGACCCTTGCACTACATATTCGAAAGGAAATCGAACAACAAAAGTTGTATAGTGTAAAAACTAAATTGTTAACCGCTTGCCGACTGCGCACAGTATATTTACTGCGGCAGTCGGCCCCGGCCAGGCAGAGTGACGTAGGTCTACGTCGCTCGCCTGTCACTCCTTCCAGAGCCAATAGCGGGCGGGCGCGTGCCCGCTGAGGCGCGCGCCCGCCTCGGCTCGTTCACGGAGGAGTGCGGGAGTGTGACTGGCGGACCCGATGTCCGCCGGTCACTCTACGATCGCTGGTACAGCGGGAGAAAGACAGAGCGGCTTGTGTAAACAAGCCACCTGTCAGTTCTCCCTGTGTAAAAGTGAAGATCAAACAGTTCTACTATGTAGAACTGTTGATCTTTGTTTTTACACTAGTAGACCTGTCCCTGCACAGTTAGAATCACGCCCCTAGGACACACTTAACCCCTCCCTGTCCAATACTGTTAACCCCTTCCCTGCCAGTGTCATTTTTGCAGTAACAGTGCATATATATAGCACTGATTACTGCAGTAATGTCACTGGTACCCCCAAAAGTGTCAAAAATGTCAGTCAAGGGTCCGATCTGTCCGCCGCAATGTCGCAGTACCGCAAAAAAAAATCGCAGATCGCCGCCATTACTCGTTAAAAAAAAAAACACCAAAAATGACAAAAATCTTTCCCTTTGTTAGTAAACGCGATAACTTTTGCGCAAACCAATCAAAATACGCTTTTTGCGATTTTTTTTACCAAACATAGGTAGCGTAAAACAAATTGGCCGAAAATTTTAAAAAATTTTGATTTTTACATTTTTTTTTGGGGGAATTTCATATAAAAAAAAGTGAAAAATATTGTTGTTTTTGCAAAAATTACGCTCTTTTTTTGTTTATAGCGCGTGATCAAAAAAATCGCACAGGTGATCAAATACCACCAAAAGAAAGCTCTGTTTGTGGGAAAAAAAGGACGTGAAATTCGTTTAGGTACAGCGTCGCACGACCGCGCGATTGTCCGTTAAAGTCACGCAGTAAAAAAATCGCAAAATAACCCCTGGTCTTTTAGCAGGAAAATCCTCCGGTGGTAAAGTGGTTAAAGCCCGCGCTAAAAAGTGTATAAATATAAGAAAGTGAATAAAACTGTGCTTCCTGGAGCTGCTGCTCACTAAGTAAAAGACCAGAATGTGATAAAATCAATCAGAAAGGCAGCGCTAACAGGTAAATATAATAAATGTATCCATATACTGTGTTCAAAAATCTGAAAATAAGTATATAGTAAAGTGCATATCATGATCAATAGAATAAAAAAAATTACTAAACATTAAAGTGCAAACAAGTGTTATAATAGTATGTCCATTGTGCTGAAATATACTGTGCAAAAATTCCACATATATTAATAAAGTGCAGTCCAAATGGGTTCCTTCAAAGAACTAAAGTGCTGGAAAGGTGCTTAAAAAATAGTCCATAAGGTGCCCAAGTGCTCTTCAAGAAGAAAAACCCCCCATGGGGATGCACTCACCAGATTGAGGATATATATAGGCCAAGCAGATATGATATCCCCTGGACAAATAAATGGATCCTATACAGCCTCTTTCCAATCCAATACAGCCTCTATTTGAATGGCTCCTTATGGTCTCCTCTCCTCTCTCTCCCCAGCAATGCGTTTCAAAAGAAGGGGAAGAAGCCAGACATAGTGAAGCCCATAGGTGTATTTTATTAAAATCAAGTATCAAGAGTGGTACTCACAGACATAATGCAATATTGAGCGTTGGCTTAAGCATAAACACGATGAGTCACTTCACTTCCGCGAACGCTGCCGGCGTGCGTTCCAAGATGGTTTCAGGAAAAGACGTCGTGATGCTCCGCTGCCCGGAAGTGCGTCGATGCGTTTCGCCCGCCTACTTTGGGCGTTACGCGGGCGAAACGCATCGACGCACTTCCGGGCAGCGGAGCATCACGACGTAATTTTCCGGAAATATCGGCACTTTCCTGAAATATCGGCAATATCGGTAACCTCCGGGGCCGATTCCGATATATCGGGGAAAGTGCATATCGGTACCGGCTGAGAAGCCGCACGGCTGTCATTACAAGGAGCGGGAGGGGACGCCCCCCCTCCCGCCGCCTTCCGCGGCTCTCCTGGGTCTCCCGTCCCAACGGGAGACCTGGGCAACCATCCTGCATGGCCTCTGCATTCGGCTCTGATCGGGTCACCATGTAAAAAACCCGGAAGTGATGTCATGACACCACTTCCGGGTACTCGGCGCCAAATTAAAAAAATGACAGCATTGAAAACAACCAAACTTGGCGTTTTGAATGCTTTTAAGTTCAGAGGAGGGGTTTGGGGTCTTTTAGACCCCCAGATCCCTCCACAACAGTACCAGTGAAAAAAAAAATTTTTTTTTTATGTCCAAAAATATCGGCTGATACCAATATCTGATTACCAAAATATCAGTATCAGCATTTAAAAACGATATCGGTCGATCACTAGTGTGTATCCAGCTTTAGTGTCATTGGTAGGATAAGAGGAAGATAAAGTCTCACTGCTTGGGACTCAGCTTGTTTTCCAACTTACTGTATGAGATTCATCAATGCTACCAATCAGTGGTATCTAATTATTGGAGATCCTGCGTATAGTAATATTGATTGAACCCACAAAGAAGCCTCTGGCATTGATTACAGGTTCACTTTAAAGGACGCTATAAGCACATTATTTAAATTGTCATTTTACATTGTTGATGCAAGGCTGAACTTTAAATTTTACTTGACATCGATTTCGTGTTCCTGGGTCTTGTCATGTTTTATACAACAATATTTCATATGCAATCTTGTAGACACTAGAGGGCACTGCTGCCAAGTCTGGTGGTGCTTTAAAATTCCTGGATGACTACTGTGTAAACAACAGTCACATGAGAAGTTATTAGGTTTGTACGCTCCGAGGAAATTTTACCACCACCACAGCTACTAAATTTTAATTAAAAATCAATTGCCTCAGTTGTTAAAAGATTCTTGTTGGAATCACATATGTTGTGCGGCGGATTCACAGGTTTAAAAATAGGCAGTTTAAAAAAGTATTAAATCCCCCACCGTCATTCTAGGGTACTAGGAATGCCAAAAAGCCATTTGTGCATTGGTGCCCTATTGTGCTTTGAGAAGCGCACCATCTCAAAAAATGAACAGCAGGTTAATTGTTAAAGTTTATGTTATTGAAAACATGTGACAGGACCACGACAGTTGGGCCTTGGATGTCTTCCCTAAGCTGTGGGAATCCATACCAGATGGGAATCTGTGTGAAACCAGCCCAGCGTAATTATTAGTAATAAAATACAGGATTTATATAGTGCCGACAGTTTTACGCAGCGTTAACAACATAAGAGCAGACAGTACAATTACAATACAATTTAATACAGTAAGAATCGGAGAGCCCTACTCGTTAGAGCTTACATTTTAGGAGGGAGGGTCAAAAGATACAAGAGGTAATAACTGTGGGGGGTGGGCTGATGGAGAAAATAATTGTGCAGTGGTTAGGTGGAGGCTTCTCTGAAAAGATGAGTTTTCAGGGATCGTCTGAAAGTGGACAAAGATATTCAGATAGATTTGGGTAAAGGGTTCCAGAGGATGGGAGAGGCTCTGGAGAAGTCCTGGAGGCAAGCATGGGATGAGGTGAAAAGAGACCTAGAGAGCAGGAGATCTTGGGAGGAATGAAGAGAGCGGCTTGGTTGGTATTTTGAGACTAGGTTAGTGATGTAGCTGGAGTTGTGGATGGCTTTGTAAGTTGTGAGTATTTTGAATTTAATTTGTTGGGTGAGCAGAAGTCAATAGAGGGATTGGCAGAGAGGGGTATCAGACGATGAACGGTTGGTAACGTGGATGAGTTTGGCAGCAGCATTCATGATGGACTGAAGGGGGCGTAGCGTATTTAAAGGTAAGCCAATGAGGAGGGAGTTGCAGTAGTCAAGGCGAGAGATGACCAGGGAGTGAATTAGAAGTTTTGTGGTGTCATTGGTTAGGAAGGGGTGTTTCTTGGAGATGTTGCGGAGGTTGACGCGGCAAGCTTTGGACCAGAGGCGTAACTAGAACCTTCAGGGCCCCGGTGCAAGAAACCATGAAAGGCCCCCCGGACCCCTGCCTTCCCTTTAAGCCTGGGGCTCTTCCCACTGATCATGCGACCCTTTCACAAATTCTGCAGTGGGCCCCCTTCCTGCCATCTTGGTGCAGCAGCCAGCAGGAGAGCGAATGGAGCACAGTGGGGGGGGGGGCAGCACAGTGGGGGGGACCAGGGGAGCACACAGGGGCCCAGAGACAGCAGAACAAAAGGGAACTGGATAGGAGGAGTGGGCGGGGGCAGCATACAGAGGAACCAATCTCCTCCATTTTCCTCCTGCAGCATACAGAGGAAAAAGGAGGACAGTGATTTCTCTACATGCTGCCCCCGCCGCCCCTCCTATCCAGGTGTACAGGGGAGCTGCACAAGCCCCCTGGAGCATGGGGCCCGGTTGCAATTGCAACCCCTGTAGTTACGCCCCTGCTTTGGACAGTGATTGGTGTGGGGCCGAAAGGATAGTTCAGAGTCCAGGATTACACCCAAGAAGCTTGGCAGGTGGGGAAGGGTTGATAGTTGGGCTTTTGATTTTGGATTTTGACAGAGAAATCAGGGGAAGAGGCACGTGTGGGAGGAAATATTATGAGCAATTGATGGTGGTAAAGGTAGCAGCTTTGGCCCTTTGTTACAAAGAGATGACCCTGTTTACATTGTCTGCGCTGGTCTTGCCCCATAAGATACCAACTTTCTTCAAGTATATTTTCGCTTGTGAAATCAGAGTACTTGTGTTGGAGGCGCTAGATCTTATGTTTTTAATACCCAATACTGCATGTGACCCATCCAGTCAAACTGACTCCATGATGCTGCTGTCGTTTAGCACAGCAACCCACCATGGGTGGGGGACCTAAAAGAGGTCCAAAAATGTAAGAACAGCAATGAAAATCTTGTTAGAATGGAATAAAAATGTCAACCCATTTCAGGGGCTTAGGCATTCCTTCATCAATAGGGCTTCAATGCTGTATAACAGAGGTGTAACTAGAACCTTCAGGGTCCTGATGCAAGAAACCATGAGGGGGCCCCCGGACCCCTGGCCGGGACCCTTCCCTTCAAGCCTGGGGTTCTTCCCACTGATCCTGGGGCCCTTTACTCTCATTGCGGGGCCCTTTATTACGGACCTGCAGCGGGACCCTTTCACAAGTTCTGCAGTGGGCCCCCTTCCTGCCATCTTGGGGACTCCCCACGATGGTGGAATGCCAGGGCCCAGTCGCAAGTGTGACCTTTAGCGATCCTGGAAGTTCACCCACTGGTGTCAGTAGTTTTTATTTTTTGGTATTTTAATTGTATTATTTTTTATCATTTTATTCTATTTTTTTACAATGTCACTGACTATGACTCTGTCCATTCAGAAAAGGAAAGAGCTGGTAAATTACATATTTACTGACCCCTTCCTGGTTCTCTATTGTGACACATCCCCTGCAGCAGCAGGAGAGGGAAGTGAGCACAGTGGAGGGGGGTACCAGGGGGGCACACAATGCTCAATCAGTGCTGCTGACTATAGCCTGCAGCGCTGATCAGTGTATTCTGATGGCGGGAAGTCTCCCCCCCTCTCTGAATAAAAAAGTGGATTCCCCCATTCCCACAGAGAGTGCATTCAGCCGGCTGGTTGAATGAAAAAAAAAAAAAGACTCATCTATGGCCAGCCTAAGACTGACTACAATGACTGTAGTACTTGTATTATACAATAGATAGTGGTAGCAGCAGGTTGCACAGCAAACCTTTTTTGTGAATCGTAAAACACAGGACATAGCAGAGTTAATTCTTAGACTATTAGGGTTGTGCTCTACATCCAGGTGTTTGGACAATGGCAAAAACCAAAGCTTGACACCACCCAGCATAACTCCCCTAACACCCATATACACCTATGTACAAAAATATCAATAAAAAAAAAACAAAACAAAATATTTTGCTCTTTAACCACTTAAGCCCGGAAGATTTTACCCCCTTCCTGACCAGGCCCTATTTTGCGATTCGGAACTGCGTGAATTTAACGGACAATTGCATGGTCGTGCGACGCTGTACCCAAATGAATTTGACGTCCTTTTTTTCCCACAAACAGAGCTTTCTTTTGGTGGTATTTGATCACCTGTGTGATTTTTTGATCATGCGCTATAAACAAAAAAAGAGCGTGAATTTTGCAAAAATAACAATATTTTTCACATTTTTTTATATGAAATTTCCCCCCCCCCCCCCAAAAAAAATGTAAAAATCGAAATTTTTTAACATTTTAGCCCAATTTGTTTTACGCTACCTATGTTTGGTAAAAAAAAAAAAAAACGCAAAGAGCAAATTTTGATTGGTTTGCGCAAAAGTTATTGCGTTTACTAACTAAGGGAAAGATTTTTGTCATTTTTGTTGTTTTTTTTTTTTTAACGAGTAATGGCGGTGATCTGCGATTTTTCTTTTGCGGTACTGCGACATTGCGGCGGACAGATCAGACCCTTGACTGACATTTTTGACACTTTTGGGGTTACCAGTGACATTACTACAGTAATCAGTGCTATACATATGCACTGTTACTGTAAAAATGACACTGGCAGTGAAGGAGTTAACTTTATTGGAGAGGGAGGGGTTAAGTGTGTCCCTAGGGGCGTGCTTCTAACTGTGGTTGGATGTGGCTACTGGTGTAAGAACAGAGATCAACGGTCCTACATAGTAGAACCGTTTGATCTCCATCCTTACACAGGGGAGAATGACAGGCGGCTTTGTTTACATTAGCCGCCTGCCTTTCTTCCGGTGTAACGGAAGATCGCGAGTGCCCGGCGGACATCGGGTCCACTGGGCACACGCGCGGGGGGGGGGGGGGGTCCGTGACCGAGCGGGAGCACGCCTCCAGCGGCGCGCGCTCGCTCCCTAGAACCTCACAGGCTAGCGACGTAGACCTTTGCCTGTGAGGGGCTGACTGCCGACCTAAATCGTCGTGCGGCGGTCGGCAAGCGGTTAACTGCTTCAATACTGGGCACTTTGACCCCTTTCCCACCCAGGCCAATTTTCAGCTTTTAGCACTGTCACACTTTGAATGACAGTTGCACAGTACAGCACCCAAACAAGATTTTTATCAATTTTTTTTGAGACAGATAGAGCTATTTATTCACCACTGTTTTTTTTGCTAAAAAAGGTTTCTGAAAAAAAAGTTTTTCCTAGTTTCTGTTATAAAATGTTCTACATAAGTAATTTTTATCCTTCACTGATGTGCACTCATGATACTGCACTGATGGGCACTGATAGGCTGCACTGATGGGGCGGCACTAAACAAAAATATTCCCACAACCTGCACTCCTCAGCAAACCTTAACATAAGGGGGAGGAAAGTTACCTCTTTTCCTGAAGTCTTTAGACTAAATCCAAAACCACCTATCTGCATTGACCCTCACATCTGCTCCCAGCCCATCTAGCCTTTTCCTCCATTCAGGTAAGGACTACTCCCCTTGCCACCCCTCTGACCTAGCTGACCCTTCCCTGATCCTGCTCCTCCTTAACCAGTTACGGCAGGCAGCCCCTCCTGCGCGAACTGACATAGGTATACGTCGGTCGTGCGCCTGATGCTGGGGGCGAGTTTGGCAGTGGGGATGCCGATGTACAGGGCCGGCGGTCGTGATTGCCGCCGGGCACCCGCCATCACTGACCGTTCTCTCTGAACACAGCTGACCGTTCTTCCTGCTATATAGGATCACAGGTCTCTATGATCACCTCAAAAGTCCAACCCCCCTAGTTAGTAAACACGCCCCTAGGCTTACTTTAACCCCTTGATCACCAACTAGGTTAACCCCTTCCCTGCCTTTATTACAGTAACAGTGCATATTTTTAGCAACGATTACTGTAGTAAGGTCAGTTGGGGGTCCGATCTGTCTGCTGCAATCCCGCTAAAAATCGCAGATCGCCGCCATTACTAGTAAAAAAATAAATAAAAATTACATAAATCTTTCCCCTAGTTTGTAGACGCGATAACTTTTGCACAAACCAATCAATGCGCAAACCAATCAATACGCTTATTGCAATTTTTTTTATCAAAAATATGTAGCAGAATACAAATTGACCTAAAAGGATGAAAAATTTTGATATTTAATTTTTTTTTTTTTGGGTGATCCAATACCACCAAAAAAAAATCTCTAATTGCGGGGGGAAAAAAAATTCAAGTTAGACTTACCGGTAACTTGTTTTCCAATAGTCTTTCAGGACAGCACCTTAGAGAGATGGCTCCTCCCTCTCCTCATCAGGAAACACCCCATCCACCAGATTTTAAAAAGGAGGCTTCTCCCACCATTCGTCAGTTTGTAGAAGAGTACCTCCGGCCCATGCTGGAACACATAAGCAGATATGGTTAATCACAGCAATACATTTTATACAATAGGGTGGGATCCTCCTGCTGTCCTGAAAGACTATTGGAAAACAAGTTACCGGTAAGTCTAACTTGAATTTTCCCTAAAACGTCTTTCAGGACAGCACCTTAGAGAGGATTATCGAGACTTACTCAATTTAGGGAGGGACCACAGCTTGCAGGACCTTTCTGCCAAAAGCCTGATCTTCAGCTGCCAAAAGGTCCAACCTATAGTGTCTTGCAAATGTAAAGTAGCTTGACCACGTAGCCGCTTTGCAGATCTGATCTGGAGTGGCACCAGCTTTCTCTGCCCATGTAGTGGCTAACGCTCTAGTAGAGTGAGCTCTGATCCCCTGCGGGGGAGACAATTTCATTTGGGAGTAAGCCTCTGAAATAGCGGATCTGAGCCATCTGGCTATTGATCCTTTTGATGCCTGGCGACCTTTTTTGTTGCCAGAGAAAAGAACAAAAAGAGAGTTTGATGATCTAAACTCTTTAGTAACCTCCAAGTAGTGTATAAGAACCCTTCTTACATCTAGGTAGTGAAAGCTTTCTTCCTTATCTCCTGATGGATTAGGACAGAAGGTAGGTAACACAATTTCTTGTGATCGGTTTCTCGTTGAAGCTACTTTTGGGAGAAACCCTGGATCCGTCTTGAGAATTATCCTATCTGGATATATGGACAAGAAAGGTTCGATAGCTGATAAAGCATGTAATTCACTGATTCTTCTTGCTGATGTTATTGCCACCAAGAAGACTGTCTTGAGGGTAAGGTTTTTTAGTGTAACCGTTTCTAGTGGTTCAAAAGGTTCCTTTGTGAAGGCCTGAAGGACCACCGACAAGTCCCATTTGGGGAAGCTTCTGATAGGCACTGGTCTGGAGCAGGTAAGAGCCCTGAAGAATCTGATGATTAAAGATTCTGAAGAAATGGGTCTTTCCAAGAATACCCCCAGGGCTGTAACTTGTACCTTGAGGGTACTTACTGCCAAACCTTTTCCTGCGCCCTCCTGTAGGAACTCCAAAATTGAAGTAATACTGTCCAATTTTTGATCTTTCGATTCACACCAGGTATTATATGTCTTCCAAACTTTTGCATATATATTCCTTGTGACTTTTTTCCTACTGGAAAGTAGAGTAGCAATTAATGCGTCTGAAAATCCTTTCCTTTTCAGCAGTTGCTCCTCAGATACCAGGCGGTGAGCTTTAGCTTTTCCACTTCTGGATGAAAGACTGGACCTTGAAGCAGTAGGTCTTGACGAAGAGGGAGCTGAAAAGCAGGTTTGACTGATAGTTGAAGGACAGTCGAAAACCAAACCCTTTTGGGCCAATAAGGAGTGATCAGGATCACTGAGGCTCTTTCCATTTGGATTTTTCTCAATACCAACGGAATGAGCTGGAAGGGGGGGAAGGCATACCCCAACCTGAACCTCCAGGGATGTGCCAGGGAATCTACTCCCAGAGAGTTGTCGTTTCTGTGGAGTGAGAAGTAAAGTGGAAGTTTTGCGTTTTCTTTTGTTGCAAACAGATCCACCTCTGGCTTTCCCCAAGTCTTGGTTATCAACATAAAGACTTCTGGGTTCAAGCTCCATTCTGCTTCTCGGATCTTCTGCCTGCTTAAATAATCCGCCACACTGTTTAGTGTACCTTTTAGGTGGATTGCTGACAAGGAAAGTAACTGACTTTCCGCCCATTGCAGAATTTCCGTTGCCAAAAGCTGTAGGGTTTTGCTTCTTGTGCCCCCTTGCTTGTTTAGATATGCCACTGTAGTGGCATTGTCTGAAAGGACTTGAACATGAGTCCCCTGAAGATTTTGAGAGAAGGCAGCTAGGGCTAGGCCGACTGCCTTCAACTCCTTCCAATTTGAGGATTTCCTTGTCTCGGTGTGAGACCAAACCCCCTGTGCCAGGTTTTGGTTCCAGTGGGCTCCCCACCCCCATCTGCTGGCATCCGTTGTTAACCTCTGGTCTGTTGGGAAGGACCAGGCCAATCCCTGGGACAAGGTTATCTGCTTTCTCCACCACCAAAGGGACCTCTTGACCTTGGTGGGGATCATTACCTTTAAGTCCAAAGTCTCTGGATTGTGATCCCAGAGGAGGAAATATTGGAGTGGTCGAAAATGAAGCCTCGCCCATTGGACGGCTGGAATTGATGCAGTCAGATTTCCAAGGACTGACATGATCTCTCTGATCGACCACCACTGATTTGTTTGTAGCCTTGCTACCAAATTTTGTATTTTGACCTGTTTGTCTTCTGGTAGGAAGATTCTTTGTTCCACAGAGCATATCTGAAACCCTAGGAACTGAACCCGTTGAGCCGGTGTGAGATTTGACTTCTTGATATTTACTATCCATCCCAGAGACTCTAGATGACCTCTTGCCTTGTGCAGGTCCTCTTGAAGTTTTTCCTTTGACGGGGCAAAGAAAAGCAGGTCATCCAGGTAGGGCACCACAGAGATTCCCTGAAGGCGGAGGGGGGCTAAACACTCTGCCATAACCTTCGTAAAAATACGAGGGGAGGATGATAGCCCGAAAGGGAATGCTTTGAATTGGATGTGAAGCATTTCCTTTCCCAGATTTACCGCCAACCTTAGGAATTTCTGTGAGCGAGGGGCAATAGGGATATGTAGGTAAGCATCCCTTAAATCGATTGATGCCATGAAGCATCCTTTTGTTAACAGGGTTCTGACTGTAAGAATTGAGTCCATTTGAAACTTTTTGTACAGAACTGACCTGTTTAGTGGTTTCAGATTCAATATAAGACGAAAATCCCCCGATGGTTTCTTTATCAAAAATATGTGGGAATAAAATCCCTGATGTTGTTCCTCCACTGGTACTGGACAGACAACTCCCTGTCGCCTCAGGTCCTTTAGCAGGTCCATCATAGCCAGGGCTTTTTCTGCATCTCTTGGGAGGCTTGTGACAAAGAACCTTTTTGGTGGCGTCTCTGCAAACTCTATGTTGTAGCCTTGTGACAGCATATCCAGAATGTATTGACTTTCTGTCATGGCTGCCCAATAGGGGAGGAATTCCCTCAATCTTCCTCCCACCGGCAATGCTTTGTCATTGTGTTTTGTTGGTTGACACAGGAGGATGGAAGAGAACACCTCCTTTCCCTTTGGGTTTTTGTGTCGACCAGTTTCTTCTTTTCTCCTGGGGTCTGCTATTTTGCTGAGCTTTTTGAGGTCGAAAAAGCTTTTTTGCTGCCTGTTTCTTCTTCACAGGAAAAGACTTCTTTTTGTCCGCTGTTCTATCTAGAACAGAGTCTAGCCCAGGCCCGAATAGTAGATCCCCTTGAAAAGGAAGTCCACACAGCTTATTTTTAGAAGCCGTATCTCCAGGCCATGTCTTTAACCAAAGAGCCCTTCTGGCTGAGTTGGATAAAGCTGCAGATCTTGCTGTCATCTTCACTGACTCTGCTGAAGCGTCAGCAATGAAGGCTATAGCCGTGGAGAGCGTGGAGAAGGAATCTAAAATTTCCTGTTTAGGTGAATCTGCTGTGATGTGTGCTTTTAGCTGGCTAAGCCAGTATTCCAGATTCCTGGACACACAGGTTACTGCCATGGCAGGTTTCAGATTCCCCATGATGGTTTGCCAGGATCTCTTAAGTTGCTGGTCCATCTTCTTATCCATGGGATCCCTCAGGACTCCCATGTCTTCAAATGCTAGGTCTGTTGACCTAGAAACCTGGGAGAAGGCTGCATCAATCTTTGGCATCTTATTCCAGGGAGCTCCTGGGTCCTCATCAAAAGGAAATCGCCTTTTAAAGGCTTTAGGGAAGAAGGTTTTCTTTTCCGGGTCAGTCCACTCATGTTTTATTGCATCTGAGATGGTCTGATGTACTGGAAAGATACGGCCCTTAGGCTCTTCCAAGCCTGCATACATTTTATCATGCAGGGACAGTTCCTTCTTATCCTCTTCTAGACCCAGGGTGATGTAAACTGCCCTCAGAAGACCATCTACTTGCTCTAAGGATAGTTTGTATTTAGTGGGCCTACTTTGTGCCCCTCCCTCCTCTTCTTCCTCTGAATCCTCTTTGGAATGTGAGGGGGAATGATCTCCTTGGGTGGAAGGAACCCCTTCTGTCCCCACCGAAGGAACCAATTGTGAACCCTGAGAGGACAGTGAGGCTGATGGCTGACTCAGGGCAGGATCCTGCAGGGATGACCGAAAGGATTGGATGGTAGCATCCAATTCCTTCCTCACAGATGCGACTAAGTCGCCACAAACTGCCGATGCTTCTTCTTTGACTAGTGCATCGATACACCCCTGGCAAAGTGTCTTTTTCCAGCTTTCGGACAACTTTGCTTTACATGAAGGACACTTTCTCTTGAAACCAGTTTCAGAGCTTTTAGCCTGGAAGACATGAAATCGGAAAACATACACATGCTTCTTAAGAGTCAGCCTGATTCTCAGGGCCACCAAAGGTGCACAGGAAGACATTTTAAGGGAAGTCCCATGTGCCCTGACAGGCCCCCAGCCACCGGGGGGAAAGTAAAAAGGGATGGAGAGAGACCCCACAGTAAGATAGGCCATAATAAAGATACCCCTTACCTGGGCCTTACTGGTGCCTGTGCCTGTCCCACTCGCTGATGAAGCTTCCATCGCTTGGCAGCAGTATCACCCGTGGCTTCGGTACCGGTTCCGGAGACCAAAGCGCACCTGCACTGGACCGGATCCGGAATAAGGCACCAGCTTGCTCCTCCCTTCTTCCTCTGCGTCCGGCGGAAATGACGCCATACGCCCCCTGCAGAACGCTGCCCTTTCCGGAACCTCACTTCCGGTCCGGACGAGCGTCACTCTATCCGGAGAAATGGCGGCAAATTTGAAAAAGGCGGCGGAAGTCTAAAAAAAAAAATCGTTCCGCTCCTCCAAGATGCCTTCCCAGGGCTGTGCTCTGCGGGGTCCTGACTCAGCCTAGAGCACTGAAGAGGAAGAAGGAGCCCATGCACTGCAGTCGGTCGCGTGAATGGGAGAAGCAATCGTCTCCAAAAAAAGGGTAGGTGGACGTAGGAAGCCCGGTCTCTCAGGATAGCACCTTAAGAGCCCAGCTCCCCACAGAGGTGTTCCTCGGCCGGAGGAAACACAAAAAACTGACGAATGGTGGGAGAAGCCTCCTTTTAAAATCTGGTGGATGGGGTGTTTCCTGATGAGGAGAGGGAGGAGCCATCTCTCTAAGGTGCTGTCCTGAAAGACGTTTTAGGGAAAAAGGACATCAATTTTATTTTGGTACAACGTCGCATGACTGCACAATTTTCAGTTAAAATAACGGAGTGCTGAATTGCAAAAAAATGGCCTGGTCATTAAGGGGGCAAATCCTTCCGGTCCAGAACTGGTTAAATCATGCCGCCCCTTCGTCCATTTTCTCCTCCAGGCCTCACTGTATGTGTGCTGCACTGTGTATACTGACATGTATGGATGGTGTACTGAGCTGTATGTGTGCTGCACCGTGTATACTGACATGTATGGATGGTGTACAGAGCTGTATGTGTGCTGCACTGTGTATACTGACATGTATGGACGGTGTACTGAGCTGTATGTGTGCTGCACTGTGTATACTGACATGTATGGATGGTGTACAGAGCTGTATGTGTGCTGCACTGTGTATACTGACATGTATGGACGGTGTACAGAGCTGTATGTGTGCTGCACTGTGTATACTGACATGTATGGACGGTGTACAGAGCTGTATGTGTGCTGCACTGTGTATACTGACATGTATGGAGTGTGTACTGAGCTGTATGTGTGCTGCGCTGTGTATACTGACATGTATGGGCGGTGTACAGAGCTGTATGTGTGCTGCACTGTGTATACTGACATGTATGCAGGGTGTACTGAGCTGTATGTGTGCTGCACTGTGTATACTGACATGTATGGACGATGTACAGAGCTGTATGTGTGCTGCACTGTGTATACTGACATGTATGGACGGTGTACTGAGCTGTACGTGTGCTGCACTATGTATACTGACATGTATGGACGGTGTACTGAGCTGTATGTGTGCTGCACTGTGTATACTGACATGTATGGACAGTGTACAGAGCTGTATCTGTGCTGCACTGTGTATGGATGGTGTACTGAGCTGTATGTGTGCTGCACTGTGTATGGATGGTGTACTGAGCTGTATGTGTGCTGCACTGTGTATACTGACATGTATGGATGGTGTACTGAGATGTATGCGTGCTGCACTGTGTATGGACGGTGTACTGAGCTGTATGTGTGTTGCACTGTATTTCCTGATATGTAAACAAATAATGCATTTTGTATGCAGGCCAACTAATCGCCTGATCAACAAATCGTTTGTGAAAATAGTTGACAACTATTTTCCTAATTGATTATAATCGATTATGCCCATTAGTTGTTTCAGCCCTATCTGTGAGGTAATTCAAGATGGCGACAGCTCTGTATTTCCTATGAGAGGGTTAGCTGTTGTTCCTGTTCTGCAGTTTCAGGAACGGGCTAAAAACCATTTTGCAAAAAGTGCTCCAAGCTCCCCCAAGAAAGTCAAATTTAATATTATTATAGAATAGAACAATATCACAAGATATTATTGTTACTATAGTAAAAATTACATGAACCAAAATAGAAAATGGGCTCTGGAAAACTCACATTCTGATAGAAAAATGTAAAATTCCATAATCACCGACTATTTATATAAAACGATATATAGTGTAATACGGGGGCTGTTAGCTCAGTGGCAGATGCGTTTTTCCAGTGATTCACTTCAGTCAGAACTGTGGTTTTAGGGCATGGCAGCCCATTTTTATTAAAATCTCATAAGTAAAGCCCATAACATATAGTTTCCCATACAGGGGTTTGAAGAAATCTCTATTCTCCATTTTGTTCTTTCAACTCCATCTTATTACTAAAACCCTAGACTCAGCTTAATTAAAAAGCCTATCTAAGTAAATGTCCTGGAAAGAGACAACAATATATTCGTCCCATAATATCTGTGACACAGGGGGGATCACCCCCGCCCCAATCAGCTTACAAGCAATGAGGCAAAAGGGGTGTCCGCCCAGAATGAATCATCAACATTCAGCCAGGGTTGCCAGAGTTTCGTAAACTTACCGGGGCACCCCCTACTCTTGTATATTAATTTATACAGTGGTATATCCCCATGTACCGTATCATAGAATTTCTGTACTGTGGGCGGGTCAATACTCTTCCAGTGCAGCAATATTAATTTCCTAGCATAAAACAGTAATATGCGGATCAGGACCCTAGCATGAACACGGTGAACAAAGTAATTTAATATGCCCAGCAGTCCAACCTCCGGAGTATGAGGTACCGGCAGGTGTAACGTATAAGCAAAAAATTCAAAGATTGACGTCCAGTAATCCTTTATACGGGGACAGGACCAGAACATATGGATAATGTCCGACCGCAGGACAAGCACATCTGGGGCAGGCGGCTCCCGGGGCAACACCCATACGGACCAACTTTTGAGGAGTATAATGTAGATGATGAATACATTTAAACTGAATGAACCTGTTGGAGCTAATAAGGTCTTGAAAGCATATCTCCGAGGCCTCATCCCACCCCTCATCAGACAGTTCAGGAAGCATTGTGACCCATTTTCGCGAAGCCAGCTGGAATGGATCAGCACCAGCCGCCTGTAACCTTGAGTAAAAGGTAGTGACCAGTTTAGTGATATCAGGGATGGACAGCAATTTCTGCGCCCAGGCGGCATGGCGTAGCAATAGGTATTTGAAAAAGAACCGGTTACTCATGCCATGATGGGCCCTCAGGTCATCAAAAGAGACAAAAAGGTTGAACGTAAAGATATGGGAGACACGAGTCACCCCGAACCTGGACCACCAACAGGAGTCTGGGTGACCCTGAAGCTCGGGGAAATTGGGATTATCCCACAACGGGGCACCAGGAGACACCATAGGTTTATCTGTCAACAAAA
Source organism: Pelophylax lessonae (assembly GCF_965119305.1). Taxonomy (NCBI): domain Eukaryota; kingdom Metazoa; phylum Chordata; class Amphibia; order Anura; family Ranidae; genus Pelophylax; species Pelophylax lessonae. The sequence goes on along the minus strand of NC_138775.1, from coordinate 270,547,741 downwards.
TATTACTGGCATTCCAAGCCAGCCACCCCACCTCGGTGGGCAAGACACGGGAACAGTGTCTGTACGATGACCTGTGTATGGCATCCATAACTGCCAGTTTCGAGCTGTGCATAGCCAGCACAAGGGTGGTGGAGGAGTTCCAGTCATAAATGGAAGCAAGCTGTGACGCTAGGAAGTACTTATAGAGATCAGGACAGGCCAAACCACCTTGGAATTTGTAGACTTGGAGGGAGGTTTTGGCTATGCGAGGCCCGCAGTGGCGTAGCGTGGGTTGTCAGCACCCGGGGCAAGGCAAGTAATTTGCGCCCCCTAACCCGACTTTGAGGTCACAAAGGTGTGAAAGGGACCTTCAGTAATCAAGGTATAGTGTGCCCCCTTTCAATGCAGAGTGACCAGCGTGCCCCCTTTCAATGCAGAGTGACCAGCGTGCCCCCTTTCAATGCAGAGAGACCAGCGTGCCCCCTTTCAATGCAGAGAGACCAACGTGCCCCCTTTCCATGCAGAGAGACCAGCGTGCCCCCCTTCAATGCAGAGAGATCATCGTGCCCCCTTTCAATGCAGAATGACCAGCGTGCCCCCTTTTAATGCAGAATGACCAGCGTGCCCCCTTTCAATGCAGAGAGACCAGCGTGCCCCCTTTCAATGCAGAATGACCAGCGTGCCCCCTTTCAATGCAGAATGACCAGCGTGAGATGGCATAGGCGAGGCTTGGCTTGCAACGCCACCCCACCCTACACCAATGGACAGGTGAGGCACAGTCCAGCCCCGACCCGCCATTTTCAGCCATAGGGCGGCAGCGCTGGACTTATCCCAGCCTAAAGATGGAGGCAGCCGCAGACAGTGTGTGAACTGTGTATGTCAGAGTCAGACAGACAGAGTGACACTGCGGATGCGCCCCCCCCAGATGTTGCGCCCGGTGTGGCCGACCCCCCCTGCACCCCCCACGCTACGCCACTGTGCGAGGGAGTACGCCCTGCCAAAAAAAGGTGAGAACAGAATCGATCTTATGAAACAAACGCTTGGGCAAAAACATGGGTGATGCATGGAAAACATAAGGGAATTTAGGCAAGTATATCATCTTGAAAATATTGATCCTACCTATCAGATTCAGGGGCAGGGAGGACCAGCTGTGCAGCCTGGCCTCCATATTTGAAATTATAGGCTGTGCATTTAGGGAGCAGTAGGTCGAAAGATCAGAGTGCACCTGTACACCCAGATATTTAAAGGTGGGCGACAACTATGCCTTATTTTAATTAGCTTATATGAAAGTACGTGACTTGAAGCACGTAATGGTAAACTACTATTCTTGCATCAATTCTATGTATAATCTCCTGGAAAGGGACTTCCCCTTTTACTTTCTCTATAAATGTTCTTTACTGTCTGAATAAAGCCGAGCATTCTGTGACATCGTACCTGCCGTCTCTGTGTTTCATTGAGTACTCCCAGATATCTGAAGGAACTTTGATGCCTAGGGCCATGCGAGTCTGAATTATTGCCAACAGGGTTCTTCTCCATTCAATATATAAACTGAAAATGCTAGCCCACCTGGCTCTTTAAGCTCTCACTGAGTTTTCCGTTAGCAGCACCTCCGCTCTTTATGCTGGTCCCCAGACCATGAACTCCCTGAAGCGGACAGCTTCACTCTGGCCTTAGTCCTCAGGGCCGTCACCAGTCTCCTGCAGACACACATGTGCTCTGGCTGCCACCTGCAGCCTCTGACTCCTAGAGACCTCCTGTCTCCCCTGGGCGGAGCCGTCTCCAACTGGGAACTCTGAAGTCTTCCTAGACCTTCATTATAAGGGCTGTGTGCGCCTGAGCACACCCCCCTGCTGGTCATCAACAAAACATGAACACAGAGTTGGAGATTCCGTCCCTCCCAAGACACTATGAAATCTCCAAACTACAGAGCCACATCCAGGTATACCAAAACCTGGAGAAAGCGGCAAAAGCACTTTTCTCCACTGCACATCTACGCTCTGTAGTCCTGCATGGAGCCAATGTGCACACTCTGTGTCCTTTAACCTCTCCTGGACCGGAAGATTTTCCCCCTTAATGACCAGGCCATATTTAGAGATTTGGCACTGCGTTACTTTAACGGACAATTGTGCGGTCGTGCGACGCTGTATTCAAATAAAATTGATGTCCTTTTTTCCCCCACAAACAGAGCTTTATTTTGGTGGTATCTGATCACCTGTGCGATTTTTATTTTTTTGCGCTATAAACAAAAAAAGAGCGACAATTCTGAAAAAAAAACAATATTTTTCACTTCCTGCTATATAACTTCCCCCCCCCCCCCCCCCCAAAAAAAATGTAAAAATCTAAATTTTTTAAGATTTTAGGCCAATTTGTTTTCTGCTACATATTTTTGGTAAAAAAAAATCGCAATAAGCGTACTTTGATTGTTTTTCACAAAAGTTATTGCATCTACTAACTACGGGAAAGATTTATATAATTTTTATTGTTTTTTTTTATTTACTAGTAATGGCGGTGATCTGCGATTTTTAGCAGGACTGCGACATTGCGACGGACAGATCGGACCCCTAACTGACATTTTTGACACTTTTGGGGGTACCAGTGACATTACTACAGTAATCAGTGCTAAAAATTACACTGTTACTGTAATAATGCCATTGGCAGGGAAGGGGTTAACACAGTACGTGATCAAGGGGTTAAATGTGTACCTAGGGGAGTGATTCTAACTGTGGGGGGGCGTGGCTTGTAAAATGATCACAGAGACCTGTGTTCCTATATAGAAGGATCACAGGCACTCTGTGATCATTCCAGGGAGAAGAACTGTCAGCTGTGTTTACAACAGCTGACCGTCCTTCTCTCTCAGCGGGTGGCAGGCGGCAATTGGGGCCGCCTGCCCCGTGCATCGGCATTCCCGCTGTCGAGTGGGGGCGGGAGCATGTCGCCGGCGGCGGTCGATCGCCCCCTAGCTGCAGACGCGCAACCGACGTATACCTACGTTGGTTCGCGCAGGAGGGCCACCCTGCCGCAGTATAACGGTCCGAAAGCAGTGAAGAAATAAATGTAACACACCCAAAATGTTTCCTTGTCACAGATCAGCAGAAAGGGCAAAAGAACCGCTCCAGTGATAAGGTAATCCCAACCATCAAAAATAAGGTGCAGCAAGGATCCGCAGTCCAGGCAACTATAATGTATAGAGAGAAATAGCCGCACTCCAACTTGAAGGTGAAAAATATAAAATCTGTTTTATTCGTATCCAAAAGATAAAATCAATTCAAAGTGTATCCATAATATAGTTAGAGACAAGAGATGAACGCATAGTAGTTGAGGCGTTTCACGGATAAACGTCCGCTTAGTCCGTGAAACGCGTCAACTACTATGCGTTCATCTCTTGTCTCTGACTATATTATGGATACAAAATGTTTCCTTACCAACAGCACATTCTATCTCTCATACGGCCATAGAAGAATTGTGACACAACTCCTCTTTCTGCAGACAAAAGCAAAGTTCTTCCTTGCACTAACTTCCAGAAATAGCTTCACATCTTAGCCATGTGTTTGCCCGCTAAGCTTTGATCTGTCCCTCACTGCTATACGATGGTACCAAAAATGGCAGATTTTGGAACACACAAATGTGGGACCGTATTTTGATGAAAGACGCATAATACATTCTGGTATTGTGCGAGCCAAGCTGGCAAGACATCTATGCAAATTCAGGATTTGGCACGAAACGAGGGTTGCAGGCAAAGTCATCGAGTGAATTATGAAGATAAATGAGATTTTCTCTTTATGTCAAAGCTAATGTTGGGAAGATCACATCTTATAGATAACTATGTGATGAGCTAGATGGCATGCTTACTAATAAATCAATCAGCAGTCCAAAATACATTTTTCTATTAAAGAAGAAACTTTTATCACGGAGTAAGATGTTTTAGAACTTTTGGCCTGCTTATACTTGGCTTGATAAATGTTGGAAAATCATCTGATTTAGCAGGCTGGGGTTGGCAGTACCCTCATAGGTACTGTAAGATTCTTGTCTCTATCGGTGGACCTGTAGGAACTCCTCTGGACTTCTCAGATTTAGTGAAGCGTATTTAAAGTTAATGTTTTTTAGTCCTGCAAATGTGAAATTATCCACGTGCCTTAAAAGTCCCACCCCAAGGGGAATTTCCATTTTGTTGTTTACATTTGGGATGTGGCACTCTTTGGAGTGATCTCCCATGAGCACACCAATTGTACAAATGTGAAAAAGTGCACATTATTTCTATTTATTCTCTTTAACAGCCAGCAGGTGGAGCTCTTGGTCATTTCTCACAAGTTTTCCAGTTCCTCCTTACCTCCTGTTAAAAAGGTCCTTTTATTTATAGAGCTCAGTATTTCAAGCTGAATTGTACACACACACACACACCTAAATGAGTAAGAATAGTGACCCCCCTTCTCCCTCCCCCCTCCCGTTGTATGACTACATCTAGAACAGGGGTGTCACACTGATGGCCCCATCAGTATTATTACTTAAGTTGGATCTGGAAGACCAGATGTCTAGAGCACCCCGCCCCCCTTACATCAGATGTCAATAGTGCCCCACCCCCCCTTACCTTGTGTTGCTCCCGGGAAGAAGCTGGGGGCGGAGCTGGGAAGCAGAAAGTGCAGAGTCTGGAGGAGGATCAGAGAAGGGGCTGGAGTAATCTCCTGAAGTCTGCTGAAGGCTGAGACAAGGGGAGGCAGAGAGGAGGGGGTGCTACAGCTCCACAGAGAGGCAAAGGATCTGTGGGAGGAGATCTGTTGTCCTCACTGCTGCTGACTGCTGAGACAGGGGGTGGGGGCGCAGAGACAAGGGGGGTGCCACAGCTGCAGGAAAGGTGCGAGGGCCACATTTAATGACCTGGGGGCCAGATTAGACTCCCGAGCCTTGTGTTGGACACATGTGATCTAGAACTTTAATCAGAGACATGGGGTTCTATTTATAAAACACTAGTTGGAGGAATGCCACACATATTATTGCAGGGTGCACAACTTTTGGCTGTAATTTCTGTAATTAAATAATTCCTAAGATCGTCAGCTCTCTTCTCAATGAGAAAATAAACGGCGGTTTGGTCACTAGATGAAGTGGACGATCAGTGGAATTAATTTATTACAGAAATTGCAGCCAGAAATGGTCCAGCCTGCGTGAATGTGTTTGATGGTCATCCAACAAATGGTTTATAAATAGACCCCTTTGTTTCTCAATGGAATCAGTTTGTGATTTAATAGTTCCCCATTAATAAGAAAGTGAACATAACAATAAGAGGTTATCTCCTATTCGTTGCGGCAGCATTGACCTGGCTGGTTGTTAGGCAGAGAACAGAAGTATGGGAATTTTTTATTTTTTGGGGGAATCATACTTACCTAAGGTGGATGCTGCATTGGTCTGATGCTGCAATTGTCCCCGTCGGCTCTAAGACTGAGAACCGAGGGATCAAACACCGCTGATCACTCAGTTCTCAGGGCTCCCTGAGCAGAGAGCTGGTGACTGTCAGTCACTGCTGTCTGTTTTGCCCCCCCCCCCTCGCTTCCTGGAGCGCTGGGCTGTGGAGAGGGCAGGAGCAGCTGGCTCAGGCTCTCAGCGGCTTGCTGAGAGGGTGAACCAGGTGCCAGACCAGGCTTTTGGGTGGATCCTGACCTTATGGTCATGATCTTGCTTGAGCCTGGACCAGCTCTTTGACGTCAGTCGACAGCGGGCTTCAGCACTCTGTCTGCTGAAAAAGGGTCACAGGAGTGCAGAACAAACTGCACTCCTGTGATCCACAGGAGAAGTACAGCCAAACGAGCTTTGGCTGTACTTCACCTTTAGGGCTCTTTCACACGGTCCGCCTCCGTAGGCAGATCCGTGCTGCTCAGCGGGGATCGATCCGCGATCCCCGCTGAGCCGGCGGATGACAGCTCCATCTCTGATTGCAGTGCGGAGAGGGAGGTGTCACAGCCCCCGCTGCTCTCTATGGGGAATCGGATGAGAGCGGACCGCCTGTCCGCTCTCATCCGATCCGCAGGGCGGATGGAAAATAGGGTTTCCATCCGTCCTGATTTCACAGACAGGATCGGATGCGGATGGCAGCGGGTGTCAGCGGACATGTCACCGCTGACATCCGCTGCTCCATAGGGCTGAATGGGCATCCGATCAGATCCGCCTAAAAAACTGACAGGCGGATCTGATCAGACCGCCCGTGTGAAAGAGCCCTTAAGGCCCCTTTCACACAGGTGGACCGTTCAGATCCGCCTGTCCGTTTTTTTGGCGGATCTGAACGGTCCCCCATGCATTCCTATGGGGCATCGGATGTCAGCGGAGACATGTCCGCTGACATCCGACCCGATCCGTCAAATCTGGACGGATGGAAACCCTATTTGACGGATCGGATCGGGTCGGATGTCAGCGGACATGTCTCCGCTGACATCCGATGCCCCATAGGAATGCATGGGGGGACCGTTCAGATCCGCCAAAAAAACGGACAGGCGGATCTGAACGGTCCCCCCATGCATTCCTTTGGGGCATCGGATGTCAGCGGAGACATGTCCGCTGACATCCGACCCGATCCGATCTGTCAAATCTGGACGGATGGAAACCCTATTTTCCATCCGTCCAGCGGATCGGATCGGGTGAGAACGGACTGATGGTCCGTTCCCATCCGATTTCCCCCATAGAGATGCATGGGGAACTGACAGCTGTGTCTCCGCACACAGCGCTGAGACGCAGCTGTCCTCCTGCTGCTCAGCGGGGGATCGGCGGCTTGATCCCCCGTTGAGAAAAACGGACTCCGACGGACGGAGTGTGTGAAAGGAGCCTTAGTGTTCTTTCATTGTCATATGATCAGCTTCACTAAATTAATAGGGGGGTCAATTAAGCACTAATTATGGATTAAATATTAGATAATCATTATTAGAAAAAAATAATAATTTCACAGGGTACCTGCAAACTTGTTCTAAACAGATTTAAATTCCAGCCTGTGATTGTCACTGATTTTCAATAACCTAAGTGCATAAGTACATAGTTACAATGCAAATGTCGTTAGTAGCAGGAATTCCAGCAGGAGCAGCTCTGATTGCTAATCATACCAGGGCCTAAACTATACGTATTTAATATTTGAAACAAAAGTTTGGCCAAACAGCAGAAACCGTATTCTGTGTCCTTTTCTGTTTTTTTTTTTTTCACGTTGCTTTTTGCAAACATACAGCAGCAATGAATGTTTAAAAAATCACCGGTTTGAAATCATGCGAGGTCAGCTGAACTTGCACGGTTTCAAGCCGGCATGTCAGTGCAAGTTCAGGGGAGATTTGCCAGACATCTGTGTGGGTTCCTTCACAGATGTCTATTGAAAATCGCCCCCGAAGTCACCAAAAGCAGTGCAGAAACTACTTGAATTGTTGCAGTGCCGCAAAGTTGGCGTCGCACCCATTCGGACAGTGCCGTTGCGGGCAATAGACTCCAGTCTGACATGCGATTTGACATGTCAAATCGCATGTCAAATCGGCCCGATGTGAACGGAGGCTTAAAATATGTTGTATAACTAAAGGTGTTCTGTTCCACTTAGGCTCCTTTCACACAGGCTTTCTGCCCGGCGGACTCTGTTTTGCTCAGTAGGGGATTAAAGTGCTAATCCCCCCCAGTGGCGTATTTAGGTTTTGTGCTGCCCTAGGCCTGACTAAACCTGTGCACCCCCAATTTAAATATGACCCCCCCTTCCTGTAAAGGCCACACCCCTTCGTGTTTATGACCCGCCCTGTTGTTGTATTAAGTGTGGTCGTCAGCCTGCGGTCTGTCCGAATGTCCTGACCGGCTGGTATTATCATACTGGTAGGTAGCAGTGTGACCGCTTTATGGGGGTACCAGACTGATTTGCCTCCTGAACCCTGCCCTCCGGCCCAATTCACCACATAAGACTGGCACTATACAAAAAGTGTAGCGCAAGCCGGCGGGGACCCTTTTCGTGCCGGGAGGAGGCTGTTTTTTTTTTTCGTGCAGGGTGCAGCTTTTTGCTGCCCCCCCCCCCCTGCAAAGTGTCGCCCTAGGCCTGGGCCTTGTTGGCCTAGGCCAAGATACAGCACTGATCCCCCCTGAGCAGGCGGATGACAGGTCCGTCTCCGCTCTGTGTGCAAAGACAGACCTATCAGATCCCCGCTCTCCTCTATGGGAGATCGGATGAAAATTGACCTCCTGTCCATTTTCATCCAATCCTTTCTGATCTGATCCTCCTAGACAGATGGAAAATAGGGTTTCCATCCCTCCTGATTTCAAGGACAGGATCGGATCAGACAGCAGCGGGTGTCAGCGGAGATATCTCCGCTGACATCCGCTGCTCCATAAAGGTGCATGGAGCATCCGATCACGTCCTCCTGAAAAACTGACAGGACCTGATTGGAAAGCCTGTGTGAAAGGAGCCGAACACTTCGGGAGAGCACACCCAGTAGCACTTCATTATCACATTTCATTTCACATTTACATTAGCAATTAGAGCTGCTGCTGCTGGAATTCCTGCTAACTGATGTGAACGAAAGGCTTAAAATATGTTGTATAACTAAAGGTGTTCTGTTCCACTTAGGCTCCTTTCACACAGGCTTTCCGCCCGGCAGACTCAGTTTTCCTCAGCGGGGAATCGATCCACCGATCCCCGCTGAGCAGGCAGATGGCAGATGACAGATCCGTCTCCACTTACTTTGCAGAGACAGATCTGCCAGAGCCCCACTATTATTATTACAGTAACAGTGCATATTTTTAGCACTGATTTCTGTAGTAATGTCACTGGTCCCCCCAAAAGTGTCAAAAATGTCAGTTGGGGTCCGATCTGTCCGCCGCAATGTCGCAGTCTTGCTAAAAATCGCAGATCGCCGCCATTACTAGTAAAAAAAAAAAAAAAAACAATAAAAATGACATAAATCTTTCCCGTAGTTAGTAGATGCGAAAACTTTTGCGCAAACCAATCAAAATACACTTATTGTGATTTGTTTTACCAACAATATGTAGCAGAAAAGAAATTGGCCTAAAATGTTAAAACATTTTTGATTTTTAAATTTTTTTGGGGGAATGTTATATAGCAGAATGTGAAAAATATATTTTTTTTTCAGAGTTGTCACTCTTTTTTTGTTTATACCGCAAAAAATAAAAATTGCAGAGGTGATCAAATACCACCAAAAGAAATCTCTATTTGTGGGGAAAAAAAGGAAATCAATTTTATTTAGGTACAGTGTTGCAGGACTGCGCAATTGTCTATTAAAGTAATGCAGTGCCGAATCACAAAAAATGGCCTGGTCATTAGGGGGGCAAATCCTTTCCGGTCCAGAAGTGGTTAAAGTACTAATTGTAAAAAAATTCTTGAACAACAAGGGCTTTTTTTTTATTTGACATAGAAACATTGTAGCATACAGTAGATTCTTGTTGGTTATTGTTTCTGATTACGCGTAGCCTTTCGTATCCGACTTTTCTTGTACAAAAACAGTACACAACAAACAAAAATCGTTAGTTCTGCTTTTTATGGGGGTGTATGCTGGGGGAACCCTTGGAGTAATTTTGCTTTGGGTTCAAGTCCACATCTCCCCAAGACACACAGACTCTGAGACTCTAGGCCTAGGATTCATGTTAAAGGCCTTGCTGCCTATTGTATGGCAGATGCTAATATCATCAGCTCAACCACCTGTCTTTCACACATTGTTGATTGGGCTGATTAACTCACCTATTGTCTACTGTGTGGATGTGTTTACACTTATAGTAATGTGTATTGTACTACATGAGCTTGATGACGGCAAGTCTGCTAGTTAATTAGCTCAAGTTAATTAAATCACTGTCATCTATTAGTTGCTAGTGGGAAAGTAAAATACAGTTTGTGTTGGTTGCTCCTTAGATATGTTAATTCAATTTCTGTGCATAATTTCATCTGCATATTATAATGTAATCAGGCACCTGACCTGGTATATATTCGATGTGAGTTTGTTCAATAAATGTTCCAGATCTTTATACAAGCTATTTTCAGCTAGTTTTGTATTGGGGCGGCCAGAATATCTGATATCTATGTTCAAGACTGAATGAAGCAGTATTCTGACAGAAGCCCAAAAGCACATAGTGGGGTCGTGGTTCCATTACAGTGTGTTCCCAGCCTTAAGCTGCCTGTGGATAGTGCCAAGTCAGCAGGTGACCATATTGTCTGGACAAACTGGGTCTAATGTGGCAATGCACATAGGGGCATTTGAAACAGGCAAACTTTTTTTTTTACATTTGGGTAGGGTGATGATGGGTTAGAACAACTTTCAGTTTTTATTGCTGTCTGTCTCCTCACCCTCTTTACCCACATACTGCCCGCCCACCGTCAAATGACGGCGGAGCAGTGCAGCTATTATTCTGGGACACCGTCATATAACGGCGCACCAGAACAGCCTCTCCCTCTCGCGCGCCCGCGGGGGGCACGCAGTGCAGAGATCGTGGCCGCGCTGTGCCATAGGGACACCGATCTTGATAAAGAGCCAATGACATGGCTCTTTGCCCATGTGACCAATCACAGCCGGTCACATGTAAATGAGGTAGTGCCATTTACCGGCTCTTCTCGCCTCCCACTGTCAGAGTGTGAGGTGTGGAGAGCCGATCAGCGGCTCCTCCTCACAGGGGAGACCAGGACAGGTAATCAGGGCACTGATCATCGGTGCCCTGATTACAAAAAAGTGAAAAACAGTGCCAATTAGTGCCCACCTCAATGCCCACAGTGCCCACAATCAGTGCCCATAGTGCTGCCAGTCAGTGCCCATCAGTGCCTGCTCATCTAGGCACTGACTGGCTGCACTATGGGCACTGATTGTGGGCACTGATGGTACTGCCAATCAGTGTCCATTAGTTCCTCCTGTCAGTGTCCATCAGTGCTGCCCGTCAGTGCCCATCAGTGCCGCCCATCAGTTCCAATCAGTGCCGCCCGTCGGCGCTGCCTCTCAGTGCACATCAGTGCCACCTCTCAGTGCCCATCAGTGCAATCTTTCAGTGCCCATCAGTGCTGCCTATCAGTGCTCATCAGTGACGCCTATCAGTGCCACCTATCAGTGCCCATCAGTGCAGCATATTAGTACCTCCTCATCAGTGCCCATAAGTGCCACCTCATCAGTGCCCACAATTGCCACTTCAACAGTGCCCATCAGTGCCGCCTCATCAGCGCACATCAGTGAAGGAGAAAAATTATTTAGTTTCAAAATTTTACTCACAGAAAATAAGAAAAAATGTTCTTTTTTTTTTGTAAAAAATAAAAAACCCAGTGGTGATTAAATACCACCAAAAGAAAGCTCTATTTGTGTGGAAAAAATGATAAAAGTTCCATATGGGTACAGTGTAGCATGACCGCGCAATTGTCATTCAAAATGTGACAGCGCTGAAAGCTGAAAATTGGCCTGGGCAGGAAGGGGGTAAAAGTGCCCTGTATTGAAGTGGTTAATTGTCCTGATCACCATTGTCACTGGGAATAAAAGTGAGGGTAAATACAAACAGAACAGGAACAGAGGGGAGATCTTCCAGTCGTGACATTTGCTTATGTGAAAAATCTGTGAGAGGGAATTTCCCTTCCTTCGGAAAGATGTCCTCTTACATGGCATTGAGTTTACATTCCAGGAGATGAAGGAAATCCTCCCTAAAAAACATTGACAGCATTTTTAATCCTCTACAGTTTTACTTTAAACATTTTTATATTTTACATTTCAATGTTTTCTATAGTGATCAGGTCCTTGCGTTTACAAATATCTTCGAAGCTTGTTATCTCCAATTTATACCACCACTTTATTTTTATGCTTCTTGCAGTTTTTGCTAATTAATTTAAACTTTGATCACATCTACTTTGATGTCCTATTATACAGAAATAATTACAAAATTAGTAGACATTCCCTTTGTTAAAGAGATAAACCAGTTAAATGGGGTTGGGTGGCTAATTGCTAGGCTTAACATCAAAGCATGGGGGACTTCAGCTCTCCTTTCTACCAAAAAGACCTGCAATGACTGATGTTAGCAGTAAAGGAATTACTAAAAGTTATCGAAATTGTGTTTTGTTTGGGTAGTGTCTGGAACAGGAAAGTTTAGTGGAAATTCAGCAAGCTACAATGCTGATAAAAAATATGTTCTTTGGAACAAACTTTGCTTTGCAGCAGAACAAATGTATCTATAAAACCAGTTCCAGGCAATGAGCAAAACCAATCAAAGTTCTATGAACCATGCTTCGAAGCAGGTCCTTGCTGTTGTGTAGGAGACGTGATGGTGTAAATGAGAAGGGAGGAAGCCAAACCTGAACTCCAAGCAAACAGCTAAATGTTTAGATGAAATCCATATATATAATATATATATATATATATATACAGTATATACATACTGTACACTATATCACCAAAAGTATTGGGACGCCTGCCTTTTCATGCACATGAACTTTAACCACTTTACCACCGGAGGATTTTCCTGCTTTACGTCTGGGCCACTTTTTGCGATTCGTCACTGTGCGACTTTAACTGACAATTGCGCGGACATGCAACGCCGTACGCAAACTAAATTTACATCCTTTTTCCCCCACAAACAGAGCTTTCTTTTGGTGGTATTTGATCATCCCTGCGATTTTTATTTTTTGCGATATTAATAAAAAAAAATGCGACAATTTTGAAAAAATAACAATATTTTTCTACTTTGACAGTTAAAAAATATCCAATATATTCAATTTTTGTCATATATTTAGGCCAAAATGCATTTAGCTACATGTCTTTGACAAAAAAATTCTCAATGAGTGTATTTTTTAACCGCTTTAAGACCGGAAGATTTGACCCCATTCCTGACCAGGCCATATTTTGCGATTCGGCACTGCGTTACTTTAACTGACAATTGCACGGTCGTGCGATGCTGTACCCAAATTAAATTGATGTCCTTTTTTTACCCACAAATAGAGCTTTCTTTTGGTGGTATTTGATCACCTGTGCGATTTTTACTTTTTGCGCTATAAACAAAAAAAAAGCGACAATTTAAAAAAAATAACAATATTTTTCACATTTTTTTATATGAAATTCCCCCCCAAAAAATGTAAAATCTAAATTTTTTAACATTTTAGGCCAATTTGTTTTCTGCTACATATTTTTGGTAAAAAAAATTGCAATAAGCGTATTTTGATTGGATGCGCAAAAGTTATCGCAGCTACTAACTACGGGAAATTTATGTCATTTTTATTGTTTTTTTTTTTAACTAGTAATGGCGGCGATCTGCGATTTTTTTTGCGGAACTGCGACATTGCGGCGGACAGATCGGACCCTTGACTGACATTTTTGACACTTTTGGGGGTACCAGTGACATTACTACAGTAATCAGTGCTATAAATATGCACTGTTACTGTAAAAATGACACTGGCAGGGAAGGGGTTAACTTTTATTAGTGATCAAGGGGTTAATGTATGCCTGGTGCTTACTAACGTGTGTGGGGGGAGGGGACTATGTGACACAGGCACAGATCGCATGTTCAGCTATGCTGAATCCTGCAATCTGACCCTGCCTGTCACTTAGGAGATCCGCCCGCTTTGTTTCCACAAGCGGGCAGATCTCCACACTCGATCCCCGACGATCGGGGAAGAGCGGCGGTGATCACCGCCGCTCCTCCCCTGGCCCGACTCCCGCTGTGACTGAATACAGCGGGAACGAGCCTCCGGCGGCGTACGCGTGCCGCCGAGAGAGGGGAATGTCTGGTGACGTAGGTCTACGTCGCCAGACGATAACGAGCCACTGTGCTGCAGTAGCAGCACAGTGAGCAGTGGTAAAGTGGTTAATGGCATCCTAGTCTTAGTCCAATGGGTTCAATATTGAAATGGCCCACCCTTTGCAGCTATACCAGCTTCAACTCTTCTGGGAAGGATGTCCACAAGGTTTAGGAGTGTGTCTTTGGAGGTGTTTGACCATTCTTCCAGAAGTGCATTTGTGAGGTCAAGTGTTGATGTAGACGAGAAGGCCTGGCTCACAGTCTCTGCCCTAATTCATCCCTAAAGGTGTTCTATTGGGTTGAGGCAGGCCAGTCAAGTTCCTCCACCCCAAACTCGCTCATCCATGTCTTTATGGACCTTGCTTTGTGCACTGGTGCGCAGTCATGTTGGAACAGGAAGGGGCCATCCCCAAACTGTTCCCAAAAACTTGGGAGAAGGAAATTGTCTAAAAATGTCTTGAGATGGTGACGCCTTAAGAGTTTCCTTCACTGGAACTAAGGAGCCAAGCCCAACCCCAACCCCAACCCCTGAAAAACAACCCCACACCCTAATCCCCTCTCACCAAATGATTTGGACCACTTCATCATCATCATTTGTTGCATGTTTTTCAGCTTTTCATCCACTTTAATGTATTATTTATTTATTAGTATAATTATTATTTATTTATTAATTGTTTAACTTTTTATTTGTAATGGGTTAGAGTTTAAAGGTTATTGTTACGGGGTTATTTATTTATTTAATATTTATTTATTTACCTATAATTTATTTATTATGGTTAGGGTTAGGGGTCAGGATAAGGATTAAGATTAGGGGTTAATTTTAGGGTTAGGGTTATTTAATGTATTTATTTTTATTATTATTTATTTATGCTTATTAGTGTGTATTTATGTATTTTATTATGTATTTATTAACTATCTTTATTTACTTTTATTTAATTACTGCATTTAAGCAGGAAAACGCTCAGAAACACACAACAAAACAATCTAAAAAACTCAAAAACATGCGAATCAAGCGTTTCCATGCATTTCTTTGGAACAAGAACACTCACACATCTGCCCAATTTGAGCTACAAATAAAGCTCCAGAACTTTTTTGAGCTTCAGGCGGTAGGGAAGTAGGTAGTGGAAATGTGATCCGTCTCCATAGAGAATAATTGATTTCTTCTCCTCCAATGTTTTGTAGTTTCGAGCTTCAAGCTACAAAACACTGAGGTGTGAATGGGGCCTACCTCCCCACAATGGGACAACACAGTAGGGGAAGAGCAGGCTAAACAGTGCCTACAGGGATTCAGGATCTGTGCTGGGACGGACACTAGATGGGGATTGGTGGGAAGTAAAGCCAAAATTTATTTTGGCACATGGAGGAGTAAACCTATCCAGTGGGAACAGGGATGGCAATAAAAAACAATTAAGGGTTCTACCCTTTCCCTACTCTATCCAAAACTGGAAAACAAAAGGTTTTGGCTTTACATACACTACAGTTTGTGTTTTTTTTTTTTTATCTAGCTGAAGTTCAGCTTTCAACTCACACAACTGAAATTTGGAATGTTACAAAACATCCTTTGACAAGAGGCTGCTGTCCTGCAATGACCTAAGACCACCTTTCACACAGGCAGACAGATCAATGGATGGTCCAACTAACTTGGACCATCCATTGCCCTCTATGGAGCAGCAGGTGTCAACTGCATAGCTCCTAACATTTTGAGATGGGAACGAGGGACACCTATTAGCAAAAGTATGTAGGCATAGGACACACCTCCCTGCCACGCCCCCTTAAAAGAGAATTATACCAAAAAAATATTAGTTAAACTTACAAGTGCTTTTTTTGCCACTACTATTCCTTTATACTGGCATTTGAACTTTACAAATGCAGCAGTTTAGAAATTGGATGAATGGTTTAGCACTGGGAAGCACATTTTTGATAGATAGATAGACATACAGACAGACAGACAGACAGACAGACAGACAGACAGACAGACAGACAGACAGACAGATAGAAAGATAGTGCATTTTATATACAACTATATAGATCAGACCAAAATTAGGAACAAATAAGGAGAAAAGAGAGACAGAGAGAATTTGTTCCTAATCAGGGACATTCCCTCGAAATCAGTGACAGTTGGGAGCTATGATCAACTGACATGTTTTCGTTGACACCCACTGACATCCGATCTGCTAAAAACAGATGGATGGGGGATCCATTTACATATAACCGCCCATACAGGAAAGTGGGCTGTGTCCGTGTCTGCTCTGCATAAGTGGAGCCGACACGGAACTGTCATCTGCTTGCTCAGCAGAGAGATTCCCCCTCTGAGTAGGCAGATCCGCTGGCTAAGAGTGCCAATGTGAAAGGGGCCTTAAAAAGACTCTGTCATCAAATTTGTTTGTTACAACTGCCGTTACCTGCAAAGGAAAGGAATAAATAATCATCTTTCCTAGTGCCCACTCTAATCATAACTACAGTGACCTCCACTAGCTTCTGGGTCCTGTGCCAAATATCTGTCCTGCTATTTACTGAACTCATGAGGTTGGCCGCTCAGCATGGATTCCATTTAGAAAACAATTTACAATTTCTCCATTAATTAAAAGCATTCCTTAATTGGAAGAAGTGGAGATGGTGATGTCATCACCCTGCCTCTCCATCTCATCCAATTAGAGAACCCTTTGCGTACATTAACAACATGCAAATATCCCTGAATGGTGCCCATGCCCAGAGAGCAACCTTCTCTGTTTACATAGCAGCAGGGCAGCTGCTTGGCATGGGACCTGGAAGATAATGGAGATCACTGGAGTAGCATTGTCTACTACAGTGATTTCCAGCTTCCAAGGGGATCCCACAAGTATGATATATACATAATGAGGAAGCACCCTCCTAGGTAAGTGCTAGGAAAGTTAGATAGCTGTTTAGTTGCCACACTGTAGGCCGTGTGGCTGTAATTGTTTGGCAGGCCGAAGTCTATTTTGCTCATTGTAATCAGCGAAGCTGCAATCTGCTAGTTAGGTCTGCTCAATGTGTTCAGCTGCTCCCAATCTTGTCTATAGCTTCCTCAGTATCCATGAGACTGGAGAAGTTTCCTCGGTATCCATGAGACTGGAGAAGTTTCCTCGGTATCCATGAGACTGGAGAAGTTTCTTGATAGCAGGTGTGAAGCTATGCAAATAGCAGCATGAATATTTATGCAGCCCTGGCCTATCCCAGAGAGGCAGGCTCTTAAGGGGGTTGGGAGACTGTATTTATTCAGTGAGCACACTGAGTTCTGGGTCCTGTCCCAGAGCGGAAGAGTCCAGTTTAAGGGGGCAAGCTGCCTGCTCTGGCACAAGCTGCCATAAAGAGGCCTCAGGTGGGCGTCCTGAGGGAGGAAAGCAGAGACCCGGGTGCTTAGAAGAAGCTGACTGAGGGGAGTTGTCTGCCATAGATCTGTCTGGTATCACTTGAGGGCATCGCTTGGAAGATTAGAAGGTGGCATCCATCTGTCCTTGGTCCTTGTGAGTACAGACATTGCTAGATCTTGGGAACCTTGTGCTCTAGCTATCCCTCTGGTGCCTAGTTATAGTCAGCTGTGGGTCTATTAAAGCGGACATGACTGGTGGTCATCAAGAGCTCTGTCCAGACATTGTGAACTAAAGAGAAGAGACTTTGCTCTACTGGTTCTACTACTAAAGCAAGAGGAAGATCAAAGCGGAGTTCCACCTAAAACCCAAAAAAATACATAAAAATACCCCCGGGACAGTCAGGGCTAGTGCATTCCACAATGGATAGCCTCTGAACTGTCCCAGGTCGCACTTACCTGCAAGAAGAAATACTTACCTTGAAAATGTCTTGTCCAGCGCTGCCATCTCAGGTGTGGGCAGCTTGAAGCTAGCGCGATCCTCTTCTGCGTCCTCTTCCGTCCTCTTCGGTCCCGGCCCCGCCGTCACTTCCGGGGCTGCAGCGTCATCCCTGCACAGCTTCTGGGCATGCCCAGAAGCTGTTTAGCAAGGTATGACGGCGCCCGCACCGGAACTGACGTCGGGGCCGGTGCAGGCGCATTGATTCCTGGGAGCGATGACGTTCAGCTCCCAGGAATCATTGCAAGCCAGGAAGTGACGAATCGCCGTGGCCGCCGAGGGGAGGAAGAGGAAGTAAGGTAAGTATATTATCTTCTAAACAAGGTAAGTAAAAAAAAAAAAAAATTGCGATTATCCATTTGTTTTTCAGGTGACCCCGGGCATGAAGATGGACGGAACTTGCATTTTAGGATGGAACTCCGCTTTAAGTCCTCAGTGTACACTGTTTTCAATCCTAAAGTATCCCACCACTTCCCTCATCCCTATCCAAGTTCTCCAAAAATAAAAACAACATCCCCTAGACTGTTTTTTGGAGAAAGAGTGATTGCTGTGTGCGGGGCTGAAGTTTGGGGAAGACCTAGACAAGTAAGTTCTGCGGCTCCTACGGGAGTAGCGCTACATTTACATTGGTCCAAGCTGATCCAATATAACTATATAAAAGTTCCCATTTTTAAACTTCAGCTTTAAGTGCAGATATGAGCATCACGTGGAATGAATACTTTAAGGAGCTTACCGTACAGCATTTTGTTACATAGTAAGAAGAGATTAGAGATTCACTTTAATTCTAGAGCATTCACTCCAATCCAGTTCTAGTTTTATGTCTGTATAATATTACCTGCCAGTTTTTATTAAGATACAAATGTCTCGCCGACTTTACCATCTTTATAATTTACAGTAAGGTCTCACTTCCCCAAATATTTCTTGTGCCAACCACAACTGATAATTATTCCTACATCACAAGTCCCACGTTCCCGCCAGCTAGACTACGTGGCATCTGCTTGGCTTAATTGTAACATATAGTCAGGCTGATGTATAAATATTTGAATGTAATTTCAGATTCTGAATAATAAACAATGTGGCAAGGTGGGCACAGCGTGTTTTATTTCTTATTAAAAATGTATTAGAGAAACATAATTCTGCCACAGGGAGGTGTTTGTATGGAGGATGGAAAAGTCCCAGAGCGCTCTAGATTATGTCTTCTATCTCTGTTAAAGCTGTAATTTTATAAAGGCCATAAAGGAACAAAGAAGAGGATGGGGGAAATCTAAACCCAAGAACAAAAATGCAATATATTGCAGATTACTAGTCCTGATGGGGTGGCTGCATTGATTTTTTTACCCTCTTTTCCTTTATTTTCACCTGCTGATTGTGCCAGTATCACATTTCATGCTGTAGGGTGACAACGCTCACTTACTGTACTGTATCTATGGAGGAACATTGCTGTCACGTACCTGATAGGTACAGGTCAGGACTCTGTGCAGGCGAGTCAAGTTCCTCCACCCAAAACTTGCTCACCCATGTCCTTATGGACCTTGCTTGGTGCACTGGTGCACAGTCATGTTGGAACAGGAAGGGGCCATTCCCACAAAGTTGGGAGCATGCAATTTTCCAAAATGTCTTGGTATCTATCTGTCTGTCTGTCTTTTTATCTAAATATTTCTGTTTGTGAACTACATTGTCCAAACCATTCTTTGGCCCTGATGAAGCGTGCCTTTTAGAACACAGGGACATGTTGTTCTTGTTGGTGATTTCTCTTTATATTCACCCTAGATACCTTAAATGTATACTCAAAAGTTAAGTCCCTGACTTAATAGCAACGTCTAGTCTGTTCTATGCAAAAACAGCAGAGCTCTGGAGAATGTTTTATCCTGTTAAAGAAAACACGTGCAACCACTGCTCAGTCTAAAACATTCTTAACTTTATTCCGCAAAGCGGGGTAACTATTATACACAGAATTGAACAGGAAATACAGTTGGGAGGGGGAGTGGATACTCATGAAGAGTCAAGTTCTCACAAAAGTCTTACAATGGGTTAATACAGAATGTCCGTTAGAAACTGCAAAATACGCCTTGTCTAGACCCTACAACTCAAAGTAGTTTAAAGAGGAAGCAGAAGGTGTGATGTACAAAGGAAATTGGGATGTATCTTTATCTTGAAGTGTCAGAACAATCGGATGATTTACTTAGGTCATTGTTCGTGTTAACTAAAGACTTAAAGTAACCTTAAACTGAAATAAGTCATTATAAGTCAAAGCTACATTTAAAATGGTGTGACACAGGTCTAGAAAATGGTTGCCAGCAACTAGAGAGAGGTCCTGTCATTCTCCTTCAGTTCTTTTTATTTATTGATTTGTTTAACCACTTTACGACCAGCGACATAGACCTACGTCGGCTGGCTTTGCGTGGCTAAAACCGTTACCGTTTTTTAGAGCCGGCGGTCAACTTTCTGGCGGTAATGACCGATACGGCTCGGGAGCCACTCGATCGTTACCCCGGCAAGCGGGAGGGGACGTCCCCTCCTCCCGCTGCCTTCCGTGGCTCTGCCCGGGTCTCCCTTCCCAGCGGGAGACCGAGCACCCAGCCGGCGCATCCGCTGGCTGAATGGAGTGCCGATCAAAGCCGGAAGTGGCTTTGATCGGGTCTCCGATGACGTAACCCGGAGGCGGCGTCCATGACGTCACGTCCGGGTTACTCAGCTGCTAAAGGCAGCAGTTTCAAAAAGGGAATGTATTCAAAAATGCAGTTTTCGGCGTTTTGAATACATGGAAGTGTAGTGGAGGGGTTTGGGGTCTTTTAGACTCTCGATCCCTCCATAAAGAGTACCTGTCACTGCATACTGCTGTCACAAGGGATGTTTACAAAAAAAGAGCTACACTCTAACTCTGAACTGGTAACCGTTAAAAAAAGCATCACCTATGGAGATTTTTATTGACCGTAGTTTGTCGCCATTCCGCGGGTGTGCGCAATTTTAAACCATAATATGTTGGGTATCTTTTTACTCGGCGTGACATCATCTTTCACAATATACAAAAAAAATGGGCTAACTTTACTGTTTAGTTTTTTTAAATGCAGTGAAATATGATTTTTCGTAATTTTTACAAAAAAATGGCATCCCCTAGACTGTTTTTTGGAGAAAGAGTGATTGCTGTGTGCGGGGCTGAAGTTTGGGGAAGACCTAGACAAGTTCTGCGGCTCCTATGGGAGTAGCGCTACATTTACATTGGTCCAAGCTGATCCAATATAACTATATAAAAGTTCCCATATTTAAACTTCAGCTTTAAGTGCAGATATGAGCATCACGTGGAATGAATACTTTAAGGAGCTTACCGTACAGCATTTTGTTACATAGTAAGAAGAGATTAGAGATTCACTTTAATTCTAGACCACTAACTCCAATCCAGTTCTAGTTTTATGTCTGTATAATATTATTAAAAAAAGCATCACCTATGGAGATTTTTATTGACCGTAGTTTGTCGCCATTCCGCGGGTGTGCGCAATTTTAAACCATAATATGTTGGGTATCTTTTTACTCGGCGTGACATCATCTTTCACAATATACAAAAAAAAATGGGCTAACTTTACTGTTTAGTTTTTTTAAATGCAGTGAAATATGATTTTTCGTAATTTTTCCAAAAAAATAGCGTTTGAAAGACTGCTGCGCAAATACCGCGTGACAGAGTCTTTGCTAAAAAAAATATATATAATGTTTGGGGGTTTTAAGTAGTTTTCTAGTAAAAAATATTGATTTTAATTTGTAAACAAAAAGTGTCAAAAATAGGCTTGGTGGTAAAGTGGTTAATACAAGTATTTATACAGTATGTAGCACAGTGCTTTTCATATTGTACCTTCACATACGGAATGGGCTTGGGTTTTGTCTGAATCCAGAAATTAGCTGTCATTGTTGTGCCTCGCAGCTATACTTATACACAGGGCTTTTTTTCTCAACGAATAGGTACAGGAACTCCGCCCTTTCAAGCCACCTTTTGTTTTCTGCCCCTACCCACCTCAGAGCACTGTTCCGTATGTGGCCATATTAGGTTAATTTTATTGAACTAATATGGCCATGTTGTCATATTAGGTCAATGATGTCCTGAGCATCCCCATCCCTTTGTATACATACAGCTGTAAGATGGCAAATCTCCCAGCCACCGCCCATTGGCCCAGCAATGACAGCCAACTTTTGGGTCTGGACAAACTTGGACTGAACCCAAGCCCAAACCCAAGTTAATCATTCATATTTCAATAACAAATATACCTCATCCGATTTAAAGTTCTAATGCTGGCCCTCTCCTATTTGCTTCTCCTAATAGATTGTTATTCCAACCCATAACAGAGCTTCTGTATGTAAGGCTCCATTCACATATTGGTATTTTGGATCGCGGACGGAATTGACAGGATACTGGTTGTGATTCCGAACAATTGCAAGTCACAGGACGCCCAAGCGATTCCCTTGACTTGCAATGGCACCCCAAATGGGGCGCGATTTTGCTGCGATTGTTGCCCACTGAATCGCGGTAAAATCACGCAAACAGACTTCTGATGCCTGAAAGCAGTGCAAGAACTTCTTTTTGGCGTCACGCGCCCTGCGATTCTGTTTGCACGATTTTACCTCGATTCGTCGGGCAACAATCGTGGCAAAATCATGCTGCCTTTGGGGTGCCATTGCAAGTCACGGGAATCGTTCGGGCGTCCCAGAACTTGCAATGGTTCAGAATCACGGGCAGAATCGCGGCAATTCTGCCCACGATTCGAAACGCCAATATGTACATGGAGCCTAAAGAGCAGTCTTGGAAGATTTTACATGACAACTACTTTCTAAAATCATATCTAAACCCAAAAACAACAATTAACTATATTGAAGCTTACCTGTACTTAGATGTGGTAGTGGCATTTGTTTTATTTTTTTTTTCAGGCTTTTTTTTTCTTTTATTTTACGAGATTTTCCTGCAAATAACATACTTCCTGTCTCTGGGTGTCTTTGCTCACTACTCTATCGTATCCACCGAATTCTACTGTATTCTACTGAATTTCTGCCATAAACGACAGGTATTTTCTACTTGCTAAAATTTATTTAGCATGAAAAAATAATACCTATTTAGCCACATCTAAGGACTGGTAGGCTGCAATATATTACATTTTTTGTTCTTAGATTTAGTTATCTTTTAACTAATAAGACAGACCAGACTTAAGGGACATATTCTAATAGACAATGACAAACATCAACAGAAATGGGCAACCACAGACTGTTACTTGGTCTAGCTATAAAAAATAAAAACAAATGCTGTTTATACAGGTTCTGCAAATAATTCCCATAATCTGTCCAATATGTTTATTTTCTGTGATAATTAGCTCCATCTAGTGGCCATAATGTGGTATTTCAGGAAAATACCGCATTATGGCCATTAGATGGAGCTGATGATCATAGGAAATACACATACTAGACACATTACGGGGATTACTTGCGATTGCTGTGCAAATGCTGAGGCATTCGTGTAGTAATTCTTTTAAAAAAAGACCCTTCTGTGATTTCTCAGGCAAAAAGAGACTTCCAATTATACAAAAAGCAACGCCCACCTTGGAAAACCACATCCACTGCTAAGAAAGTGGTAGGGATTTTTACTAGCCTAAATGTGCTTATCATGATGGAAGGCATGGCTTAGCATGACAATAGGTATGTACAATAGTTAATGTTTGACAGGCGGCACAATATGTTCAAAGTGTGAGAGACAATTTGTAGAGCATGAAGTTTATACAGATATAAAGTACTTAATGTGCCACAAGCACTGATCCGAAGGGGCGTCTTATAATGTTAATAAGCTTTCATATTTTCCGGTCATTTCAATGTCACTGCAGTAGAGTGAATTGTTGTGAAGGAGATTAGATTCATGTTCAGTGTATTAATGAACTACTATTTTAATAAATTAATATTTTCTACCTTACCTATTGAGGATTTTGGGAGATTAGCAAAGAATAAAAAAAAAAAGAAGACGGCTAAGGTTATATGGTATTTAAAGTTCTCTGGATAAGGACAAATTCAAGGATGCTTTTCTTTTTCAAGTTTAGAAAAGTGCTTCTTACTTGTTAAAGGACTTTAAATTACGAAGTGATTGAAGAGATTATTTACTAGAGTTGTGAGAAACGTAAGCGGAGACGTCGCCTACATCACAGCTAGGGGATGCTACCACCTGATGTGCTGTTAAGATCTACGCATTTTTTTAAATTAAATTGTTTTTAAGATCTGCCCATTATTTTTTTTTTTTTTTACATTCTTCGTTTTCAAGGGTTTTGGGTTGTACATTACATCAAATAAAACTATACTCAGGCAGTAATGGGAATATTATCTCAACATGGCAAATACAGCATAGGTACATTGGTGAAAAAAAAGAGAACAATTGAATCACAGATGTATACATTGAGTGGAGACTGAAAAATCACATGCACAGTTGTGAAGGAGTACCGTACAGCCACCTTTTGTGTAGCCCAATAGAAATTGGCGTGGGGGGTAAGCCAAAGATAAAGGGGAAAATCAAAAACAAAAAAAAATCTATGTGTAGGGGGTCATGCAACTTTAACCACTTTACCACCGGAGGATTTTGCTGTCTTACGTCTGGGCCACTTTTTGCGATTCGGCACTGTGCGACTTTAACTGACAATTGCACGGTCATGCAACGCCATACGCAAACGAAATTTACATCTTTATTTTCCCCACAAACAGAGCTTTCTTTTGGTGGTATTTGATCACCTGTGCGATTTTTACTTTTTGCGCTATAAACAAAAAAAGAGCGTAAATTTTGAAAAGATAACAATATTTTTCAAATTTTTTTTATATGAAATTCCCCCCCAAAAAATGTAAAAATCAAAATTTTTTTTTAAATTTTTGGCCAATTTGTTTTCTGCTACCTATGTTTGGTAACAAAAATCACAATAAGCGTATTGTGATTGGTTTGCGCAAAAGTTATTGCGTTTACTAACTAAGGGAAAGATTTCTGTCATTTTTGGTGTTTTTTTTTTAACGAATAATGGCGGCGATCTGCGATTTTTTTTGCAGGACTGCGACATTGCGACGGACAGATCGGACCCTTGACTGACATTTTTGACACTTTTGGGGGTACCAGTGACATTACTACAGTAATCAGTGCTATACATATGCACTGTTACTGTAAAAATGACACTGGCAGGGAAGGGGTTAATTTTATTGGAGAGGGAGGGGTTAATCAATGCCTGGTGCTTACTGACATGTGTGGGGGGAGGTGACTGAGTGACACAGGGACAGATCGCAGGTTCAGCTACGCTGAACCCTGCAATCTGACCCTCCCTGTCACTTAGGAGATCCGCCCGCTTTGTTTACACAAGCGGGCGGATCTCCAGACTCGATTCCCCGACGATCGCCGCTGCTCCTCCCCTGGAGCGAGCCTCCGGCGGCGTGCGTGTGCCGCCGAGAAAGGGGAGTGTCTGGCGACGTATGTCTACGTCGCCAGACGATAACGAACCACTTTGCCACAGTAGAGCTCTAGTGAGCAGTGGCAAAGTGGTTAAGAAACTGTGGGAAAATGTGACTAGGGGAAGGAGAGAAGAGCAGGAGGGAAATACAAGGGGAAGAAAGAGAAATGAGAAGGGGAAAAGGGATGGATGGTGAAAATAGGGGAAAAAAGGGGGGGGAAAGGGGGATGGGGGTGACCTATGGTAGTATTGGGGGTTCTGATATAAGCCTTCATTCTTCTCCAGCCAGAAGGGTCTCTCCTTCCTCCAAGATCATGAAGGCCGTCCAATAAAACAAGGTTTTCTTATAGGGGTCCTGTTTGTTTTGTAGAGGACAGAATCTTCCATATGGTTGATATCCTTGATTCTGCGTAACCCCATACAGGGGATGGACAAAATTATGGAAACAAGTATGGTAAAAGAACCAAATCGTTACCTAATATGGTGTTGGACTGCCTTTGGCATCCAAGATGGCCTGAATTCTCCTGGGAATTGACAAATATACACTGTGCCCAATTATTAGGCAAGTAAGTATTTTGACTAAATCATCATTTTTGTGCACATTGTCTAACTCCAATCTGTATAAACTTGCTTATTAATTTTAAGCATATCAGGTGAGGTGTATTTGTGTAATTTGGGAAGGTGTGGCCTAAGGAGATCAATACTCTGTATCAAAGTGTGCATAATTATTAGGCAGCTCCTTTTCCTCAGACAAATGAGCCAAAAAATAAATTTAGCTGACTCTGAAAAGTAAAAAATTGTAAAAAGTTTTTCAGAGGGATGCAGCACACATGAAATGTCTAAGATATTGAGGCTTGATCATAGAAACATGAAAAGTCTTGTTGCAAATAGTCAACAGGGTCGCAAGAAATGTGTTGAGAAAAAAAATCAACTGCCAAAGATTTAAGAAGAATGAAATGTGAAGCTACAAGGAACCTTTTATTGCTCAGCGCCCATCATATTTCAGAACTGCAATCTACCTTGAATGGCCAGAAGTACAAGTATATAGTGTTTCTTTAGATTTATCTGTTTTCTGTTTGCGTCTTTAGTCTTTGCAATAGCATGTTCAGGATTTCTGTGACTTTATCCATCGATCTTATTGCTGGTCATCCTCTTCTTTTCTTTTCAACTGTAACGCCATCCTGGAAGGAGTCGCTTGGTAAAATTAGGTTCTCTGTTCTGAGCCACAACCCCAAGAACAGTCTTAGCCCCTGTGGCATACCTGGTTAAATAAAATCACTGCAAACACAAGTGCAAAAGACATCAAAAGGAATAATAGAGATTGTAACATAATACTGTACAATAGCAGGGCTCAGAATTTCAAGTCCTTAGCTACTAGCCAGGCGTAAGGGAAACTCGCCACCAGTTGCCCCACCCTAAACATTCACTCATAAATTATCTCATGACATGACACAATAAATGTTTTATGCAGGAATACATTGAAAAAATAAATAATAACAACAACTTTATCAGTGCCCATCAATGCAACCTATCAGTGCTCATCAGTGCCCATCAATGCAGCCTATCAGTGCTCATTAGTGCCCGTGAATGCAGCCTATCAGTGCCCATCAGTGTGGCCTCATCAGTGCCCATTAATGCAGCCTCCTTAGTGCCCATCAATGCAGCCTCACCAGTGCCCATCAATGCAGGTTCACCAGTGCTAAAGTGCCCTTCCTTAATAGGAGATTTACGGTAAAGAAAAACAGTACACCTCTGTGAACAGTGTCTGTGCTGCTGCACAAAAAGTTGATCACCAACAGATCAAGAAACTGACAGACTCCATGAATGGAAGGCTTATGATTGGTATTGAAAAGAAGGGCGGCCATATTGGTCACTGATTTTTCTTTTTTGAAATGTTAGAAATGTTTATTTGTAAATTTTGAGTTGTTTGTATTTTATTTTCACTTTAACAGATAAAAATAAGTAAGTGAGATGGGAAAACGTTCATTTTTCATTTAGTTGCCCAATAATTGTGCACACATAGATATTCTTCTAAGAAAGCCAAAACCTCACTTTTACTTTCTTAAATATTCAGGTTTGAGGTTTAATAACATTATGGATTGACCGAGAGCACTGTAGTTGTTCAGTAATGAAACGAATCCTCAAAAATAAAACTTGCCTAATAATTGTGCACACAGTTTATGTCTTGGATGGTGGATAATGGAATTTGATATCATCATACATGCAAAAATCTAGGTCACCATCGTGCGCAATGTCGTTTTGTTTCTTTTAGTCAGTTGACCATGGCGACTGCGCTTATGCCCATCAGGCGTCATTTTCCTGGAAACTGTATATGCCGTTATAACCTATGATACTGTACCTTGCAACACCACAAATAAATAGGCAACTTCAGTCACAGAGGCACCAGCTAAGCGGGCACCAACATTTTGCCGTTTTTGAAACTCAGTAAGCTCTGACAGAACTCCGTTATACTAGCACTGCACGCCCCTGCTAGTAGCTAGGTGCCTCATCACACAGCCGAAGTAAAAGAATATTACATCACTTCCGCTTTCAACGCAAAACATGTCATCACTTTCACACCTGAAAATCATGCAGTGTTTCTATATTTTTGACCAATCCCTGTATAGATTAAGGGAGGGTTGGTAATTTTCAATTTCAAAGAGATGTGGGCTTTAGCCGCATTCAGGGGATGACACCGTATAGATAAGATCTGCTCATTTTTAAGCAGGCAGGAGGTTTTTGCTAGAGATCCTCATGAAACCTGCTCTTAAAAATGTAATTTGTAGCTGCAGATTGAATTTGCCATGAAATTACTGCTTTTGCTGTCTGTTAAACTTAATTAAAGACGAGACTTTCTACGACCTGATTAGGCAAAATTTGCTTAAAGAAAAATTAGTTTTTTTTCTTTGTTTAGAGGATTTGAATTTTGGGTGTGTTTTATTATTATTAAATGCTGTGAAGTCAATTTTGACTCATGGCAAGCACACGGATAATGTTTCTCCAGAATTATCTGTCCACTGTTTGGGTCTTCAGTCTTCGCAATGGCATATTCATAATTTATGTGACTGTATCCATCCACCTTATGGCTGGTCATCTTCTTTTCCCTTCAACTTTTCCATAAATGTGTATGTAGCACTACTCCCATAGGAGCTGCTGTGTGTGGGTTCCCCTGGGTTACCTTTAGCAACAACAGAACAGTCTGGCATTTTTCCAAGTGTTTTACCTCAGACAAGAAGCAGTCCAGTATCTTTGGTTTTTAGGTTTTATTTGGAACTTGGATAGCAGAAGGGAATGAGTGGGATACTCCAACTTAAAGAACTATGCGCAATAGGCTGGGACAACTTGAATAGAGATGAATAGCGCTGATTAATGGTGTTTAACGCTGAGTAACGCTGAATAGAGCTAGTCACGGCTAGGCCGCTGCTTCACTTTGCCCTTGGCTGTGAATGAAGTAATAGAGCTTCCTGAGGTAAGCTGTACTCTGAGGTAGACTGTACTGCTGAACAACTTCAGGGCCCTTCCTGGCACCCCCTTTGTCCCCAATCATCAGGGTTAACTACTTGGCACCCCCTTTCCTTTAGCAATGTGTGTGAGCTGGCTCCTTGATCCCCTGACTTCTCTGGAGTGGTCTCCTCTCCTAGGCAGACCCTTGAGCAGATCCCTCAGTACTCATGATACTGTTTTTCCCAAAGTCTTCTGCCCAACAGCTCCACTGGTCAGCACACTGGATTCTCTGCAGCCCAGCTCCACACCTGGTTCAACAGGCCGACTGCCTGAACCACCTTCCTCACATCAGCAGGAGAGACAGCCACCCACCTCCTCCTGGGACTTTGCTCCTGCCAAAAGACACCCTGTCACATGCTCCCTCCGTATTTATGGGCAACCCCAGGATGCATTGCAGCAATGCCCTCCCACTGGGACTGCCATAAAACACAATGTGTCACTGGCTAGGTTTCCTCCACTGTCCAACAAGCTCCCTTATTAGACACAGTGGGGACACTCCCTCAGACCCAGTGAATCACACCTAGAAACACATGACAGGCAAACTAACAGATCTGGCTCTCCTGATAAGCAGAACACAGCCACCAAATGTATTTTCCTAGCACCTACCTAGGAGGGTGCTAAATGTATGTAAGAACTTCATACAAAAAGTTAATTTCACTTAAAGGTCTTTTTAAAATGTTTAATGGTTAAGAGCATCATATTCAGCCCTTCAACCTTTTCATCATAATTACATTTTCCAGTGAGCTGGTTCTCATTAACTGACATCTTCAGGCTAGTCATCTGGAGTTCTAGTGAAAGGTTCAGCTTGATTTCCTAAAGGGTTTATTTTTTCTTTTCTTTGCTGCGCTATTCAAGTGCTGTCAAGTCAATGTCGACTCTTGGTGAACGCGTGAATAGTGTTTCTTTAGAATTGTTCAGGATTTCTGTGACTTTATCCATCGTCCTTATTGCTGGTCATCCTCTTCTTTTCTTTTCAACTGTAACACCATCCCGGAAGGAGCCGCTTGGCAATTTTAGGTTCTCTGTTCTGAGCCCCAACCCCAAGAACAGTCTAAGCCCCTCTGGCATACCTGGCTAAAGTGGAGTTCCACCCTAAAATTGAACTTCGGTCCATCTTCTTGCTCCGGGTCACCTGAAAAACAAATGGATAATCACAATTTTTTTTTCACTTACCTTGTTTTAGAAGAAAATATACTTACCTTACTTCCTCTTACTCCCTCTGCGGCCACGGCCGCCGCCGTCACTTCCTGGCTTGCAATGATTCCTGGGAGCTGAACGTCATCGCTCCCAGGAATCAATGCGCCTGCACCGGCCCCGACGTCAGTTCCAGTGCAGGTGCGTCATACCTTGCTAAACAGCTTCTGGGCAAGTATTTCTTCTAAAAGGTAAGTGCAACCTGGGACAGTTCAAGGGCTATCCATTGTGGAATGCACTAGCCCTGACTGTCCCGGGGGTATTTTTATGTAATTTTTTTGTTTTAGGTGGAACTCCGCTTTAAATAAAATAACTTTAATGCATGAATTCAGCCTATGAGTGCCCACCAGTGCATTATCATCAGTGCAGCTTATCATTTCCCATCAGTATGACCTCATCAGTGCCTATCAGTGCAGCCTCATCAGTGCCCATCAATGCAGCCTCACCAGTGCCCATCAATGCAGGCTCGCCAGTGCCCATCAATGCAGCCTCCTCAGTGCTCATGAATGCAGCCTCATCAGTGCCCATCAATGCAGCCTCACTAGTGCCCATCAATGCAGCCTTACTAGTGCCCATTAATAAAGCCTCACCAGTGCCCATCAGTGCAGTCTCATCAGTGCCCATCAGTGCAGTCTCATCAGTGCCCATCAGCGCAGCCTCACCAGTGCCCATCAGCGCAGCCTAACCATTGCCCATCAATGCAGCCTCCTCAGTGCTCATGAATGCAGCCTCATCAGTGCTCATGAATGCAGCCTCATCAGTGCCCATCAATGCAGCCTCACTAGTGCCCATCAATGCAGTCTCACCAGTGCCCCTCAATGCTGGCTCACCAGTGCCCATCAATGCCGCCTGATCATTGCCCATCAATGCAGCCTCATCAGTGCCCATCAGCGCAGCCTCATCAGTGCCCCTAAATTTCCATCAATGCAGCCTCACCAGTGACCATAAATGCCCATCAATGCAGCCTCACCAGTGCCCATCAATGCAGCCTGATAATTGCAATCAATGCAGCCTCCACTGTGGCCATCAATGCAGCCTTATCAGTGCCCATCAATGCAGCCTCCTCAGTGCTCATCAATGCAGCCTCACCAGTGCCGATTAATGAAGCCCCATCAGTGCCCATCAGTGCAGTCTCATCAGTGCCTCACCAATGCCAATCAATGCATTGGTGAAAGCAAGACTGCATATGTGGGAAGTAGCATCTGATATCATAAAGTAAGGAAGTCTGAGAACGCAGGCTTGCCTTGCTTGTGTGCCTGCCCTGGGTTGGTCCTTTCGTGCTGTAAATGCATGGGCAGCTGCTGGGCTGGTGCATGACTATGTCCCTGACTCCCTGTGGAATCTGGATGGCCTGGACACTCCACCAGACACCCACGAGGGCTCGTCCATTTCGGCTGCTCAATTTCTGTTTTTTTTAAAGGTTGGCGGGATGCGCCAGGACATCACTCGCCTTGCCTCGCCAGTAACGCGACAGTAACGTGCCGCATAACCTCTGTCAAATTCGTCCCCTGTGCCCGAGCAGCTCTGCCCAGCCAAATACAGGTATGGATCATCTCGGGCAGCTCTGGAACTGCACATGCGCAGTTCCAAGCGGACCCGGTCACAGCTTTTTTTTTACCGGCACTTTTCTCCTATTACGGGCATTTACGGGCAGGGAGAAAAGTGCCTTGTTTTTACGGGCAGTTGACAACACTGCCAAGATGCTCTACCTGTTGAAAAAAGGGATCCCACTCTGCTGGCAGTAAATGATGCAACTGTCCCACTCCCAGCACTGAGCCCTCGGGGGGAAAAGGCTATATCTCAGTCTCATCTGTGAGTGTCCCTGAGTTAGATGAGGACATAGCAGGCTCTTGGCTACACACAATTTACAAGCACAATTTTATTTTCCAGTAAGTTGGTTCTTCTCATAAAACACAATTCTTGCCTTGTCACCTGGGGTTCTAGTTAAGAGGTTGAGCTTGACTTGCTAAAGGGTCCATTTCTTTGTTTTACGTACAGTATTATTAAGCTGTCAAGTCAATATCAACTCCTGGTGACCACATAGGCAAGGTTTCTCCAGAATGACCTGTCTTCTGTTTGGGTGTTCAGTTTTTGCAAAATCTTGTTCATATTTTCTGTGACTTTATCTATCCACCTTATTGCTGGTTGTCCTCATTAAAACTTTTCCCAGCATATTTATCTTTTCTAGTGAAGTGGTTCTTCACATAAAAGCCTAGTCACCTGGGCTTCTAGTGAAAGGCTGGCATTGATTTGCTGAAGGATCCATTTGTTTGTTTTCCTTGCTGTGCATGGTATTCTTAGAATTTTTCGATAACGCCACAGTTATCAGATATCAATACTTTTCCTGTCTTGCTTCTTCATTGTCTAAGTTTTACATCGATAGAGAATGACAGAAAGGACCTTAGCCTGTAAAATTCTGATATTCTTTGTACTTTTAGACACACCATACTTTTGGAATAATAAAATGCTTCATATTTCTTAACTACTGGATGCCTTTTTGTTAATAACTGATGCTAGGAGCATTTTTTCTACGAGAAAACTCACCTTAACCACTTGCCTTTGGTTGACGTACTCATACATCACCTGACTTTGAGTGACTTTGATTCTCAAAGTTGGCGGAGGACTTTCTTGTAAAAAGCAATGGCTAAATAGCTGCTGGAATGCCTTTACAAGCAGGAGCCAACCTCCCCCCAACTCCTGCCACCTTCCCGGGCTTTCCCATCCCACTGGGGAACCTGGGAATACAGCGATTCCATTGGCTTATTATAGAACTGACTGGGGACCAGAATGGCCTTGTTCATCTCTATGGTTAAAGAAACCGGAAACGACGAGTATTTCACCACTTTTTGCAGGGCGTAAACAAACCTGTGCTGGTTTAAAAAAAGTATCGGATCATACCAATCTTGGTATGATCCAAATCTTTTAATGGCAGTGGAGAAATCTGGGGTCTAAAAGACCACAGATGTCTCTGTAAAGAGGACCTGTTACTGCCTATTGGGATCTTTGCATTCCTTGTTGTAAAAATAAAAGTGATAAAAAAAAAATAAAAAAAATAAAATAAAGATACAGTGTAAAAAAAAAAAAAAAAAAAAAGAAAACAATAAAATAAATGATAAAATTAAAGTGTTACTGAACCCAGGAGCCTGCATTTACTATATCTGGTTTCCCACAGTACACAGAACATGGAAATGCAATTATTTTAGTAAATATAAACTGCTAAATACCATTTTTTTTTCAGCAGAATATTGCAGTCTCATGACTTCTATCAGTGTCTGGTTAAAGCTTGTAGGAGAGGTTTTCTCTCCATATTATCCTATAAGGCTGCAGGACCTCCGACCCTCTGTCTGGACAGTGATTGGCCCTGTGCTGATCACATGCACTCTCCGTAGAAAAAAACCCCCAAAAAACTCAATACACACCAAACATGTCCCCTAGCATCTGTACTATCAGGAGATGGATTGGGAACCGTAGAGGAAAATGGGGAACAGAGAAGACAGGATCAAACAGCCTTTTTAAACAATGCAGAGGATTAACCCCTTAGGTTCCACAATATGTATAACAAGCATGCTTTACTGCACATACAGACTGATTTTACTGTTGTGGATTTAGTAACACTTTCATATTTTTAATCAATAAACATTAAAATAAAAAAATTAAAATGAAATTTTTTTAAAGCGTCTACGTTCCCCCATGCTGTTGCACAAAGCTGAATGCACAATTCGGTCCCATGTCATACGTAAACATCGATTGCGCCACACAGATGAGGTATCACAGTGAACGTCAAATCGAGAGCAGTAATTCTAGCACCGGACCTTCTGTGAAACTCTAAAGTGGTAACCTGTAAAGGCTTTTAGAGCGTCGCCTATGGATAATAGGATTTTTGTACTTACCGTAAAATCCATTTCTCTGAGTTCATACAGATGCAGTGCTCCATATTCAGAACCATAGGGTTATATTGCCCCCTACAGGAGTAGGACACTAGGCAGAAAAACTATTTGTCTACGCCTATGGGCAATCCAAGCTGGTATACATCCTCTTCTCTGCTTTAGACCTTCAGTTTAGTAACAAGCAGTGTAAGAAGTATCAAAACTCCATAGAGGGGGTTGGTACTGTGTCTGTCAATGAACTCAGAGAAATCAATTTAATGGTAAGTACAACAATTCTATTTTCCCTGAATTTATAGACAGACACAGCGCTCCATATTCAGAACCATAGGGATGTCCTGAAGCAGTGCCAAACATAAGTGGGACAACAAAAAAATCTCAAGGCTAAACACAAGAAGCCAACCAGGTTAACAGGAGCTCAACAAAAACAACTGGAGCCAACCTGAACAAAACAATCCCAAAAAGGGAACAGACCCTCTAGACCTTCTAGCCTGCAAAACTTGCGGCCAAAGAAAGCATCTGCAAATTCCAAAACATCCACTTTATAGAATTTAAGTAAAAGCTGCCGCCTTGCAAACCTGCACCACTGACGCCTGATTACGGAAGGCCCAAGAAGTACTAATAGCCCGAGTAAAGTGCGCCGTAACAGGGAAAGAAGGAACCTGACCCTTGATGGAAAAGTCACCATTTGTCTGATCCATCTGGAAATGATTGCAGAGGAAGCAGACAGCCCTTTACTTGGCCCGTCCGTGATCACAAACAGTGAGTTTGACCTCCAAAAAGACTCCCTGGCTGCCAGATACACTGAAATCGCCAAACCACATCCAGGGCATGCAACT
The DNA here is from genome assembly GCF_965119305.1 of Pelophylax lessonae. NCBI lineage: Eukaryota > Metazoa > Chordata > Amphibia > Anura > Ranidae > Pelophylax > Pelophylax lessonae. The sequence goes on along the minus strand of NC_138775.1, from coordinate 270,513,377 downwards.
CAAATTCCTTGGGATATATGGGTCTGGGACACAGGGAAGGCAACACAACGTCTTCATTCAAATGGAAGTCAGAGACCACCTTAGGAAGGAACGGCTGGTGTGGATGAAGAACCACCATATCTTTGTGGACCACCAGACCACCAGGGGGTATGACAAGATAACGCCGCTAGTTCCGACACTCTGCGAGCAGAGGTGATGGCCACCAAAAAAGCTACCTTCTGAGACAGCCTAAGCAGGGGAATCTCCCAAATATTCTCAAAGAAAGGCTTTTGGAGAACTGAGACCACCAAGTTCAAATCCTACTGTGGTGGAGGAGACCGCACCAGTGGAGTCAGATGTCGATCCCGTTGAATAAAAGTATGCACCATTGAGTGTGTGAACAGGGGTCGCTGAAAGCAGACTGCCAAGGCAGACACCTGGCCCTTAATTGAACTCAATGCTAATTTCTTCTCAACACCTCATTGAAGGAAGGTCAAAATCTGACCCACCGAAAAAGAACGAGGGTGAACAATGAGCGACTCACACCACGAAATGTACGCTTTCACGTACGATTATAAATCTTCCTAGGGGTACATCTCCTAGCCTTCAGCAGTATTGGAATCACCATCCCAGGCAAACCTCTATCCTTTAGCACCTGACTTTAAACAGCCAGTCCATCAAAGCCAGCTACTGTAAAGCAGGATGGAAGATCGGCCTTTGAGACGCAGTCTCCAAGGGACGTCGGTGACCAATCGCACAAGGTCGGCGTACCAATACCGGCGAAGAATGACCAAAATGTCTTCGGCCTCGACCCTGTGCAGAGGCCATGGAAGAAGCTTGATAGGAGGGAAGGCGTAGATCAGATGATACTGGCCCTGCGGGGCCACCAGAAAATCTGTGGCTTCCGCCAGAGGATCTTGTGTCCTTACCACAAACCTCAGCACCTTTCTGTTGAGCCGAGACTCCCAACAGATCCACCTCAGGGGCGCCCTACCATAGACATATCAGATTAAACACATCTGGATGAAGGGACCACTCCCCTTGGTCCAACACCTGCTGACTGAGGTAGACCGCCTGCCAGTTTTCTACTCCTGGAATGTGTATGGCAAAGAGTGCTGGAACAAAGTGTTTTGTCCACCGGAGAATGCTGGCTATTTCCAGAGCTGCCAACACCTTCTTGTTTCCGCCCTGATGATTGACATAAGCCACTGCAGTGACATTGTTCAACTGGATCTGTCCTGGGAGCCCCCCAGAGCCGATCCTTCCAGTGATCCAGGCACAGCCTTATCGCCCGAAGTTCCAATACATTGATCAGTAGTCTGGATTCCTCCAGCGTCCAACAACCCTGAGCGGAGCTCAGTCCCAGGACACCTCCCCACCCGGACAAACTGGCAACCGTAGTGACCACTGTCCAATACAAGGGGAGAAAAGAACCCCTAGTTTCCCGGCTCAGCCGAATCTGATTGTCCAGAGACTTTGAACACTTGTCCAATTGTCAGGAACCATGAATCAGACTGAGGCAGAAAATGCAGTAAAAATCGCACCTTTAATGTAATAGTAAAAAAATAGTACATATCAGGACATAGTCAAAACATAAGCCAGGGTTCAGAAGCCAAATTGGCAATCTAGCGATAAAGGAGCCAGAAATCAGCAAATTCGTAAGCAGAAGATCGGGATCGGGAACCAGAAAGGACGTCAGTCGGGCAAGTCTTTAACAGGAACACAGCAGAGAAACTCAGGATATCTTGTCAAGGCGAAGGCAGGAAAGGAATGAACAGGGCAACTTAAATAGCCAGAAGGGGCTGGCTATAGGCAGGACTGACGAATAGATAATGATAACCAGGTGAGCCACTAAGGAAACAATGAGTGCTGACAATTATCCGACAGCTGAGCAAAACCAGGGGGAATCTGCTCACCCTCTAGAACATGGCACAAATATTTATTTTCACTCAGTTAGTGTTTGCGACACCAGGGCAATGGCCAGGACCGACCTCAGTGCCAACCCACAATAGTGAACATATTGCGGGCCACATACTCTGCCTTTCTGTCAGCTGGATCCTTAAAAGCTGGAGATTCCTCTACCTGAATCATGATTTCCTTGTTCAACCTGGAGACAGGAGGGTCCACCACTGGTGGGACAGTCCACTTTTGAGAAGAGATTCTTCAAAGGGGTACCTCACAGCAAAGCGTTTAGGAACCACAAATGTTTTAGATGCTCCCAATCTTTATAAGCAAACTTTTCAAAAGGGAACACCTTTGCTGTGCAAGACAACTTTCGGATGCCAAAAGGGACAGCCACCTCCGCAACAGCCTCAGCTGCATCCTCCATTTTTAAAGTCTCCCGCACTGAGGTAATTAGTGCGTCAACCAGCTCCTTCTCGTGCACAGCTACAGGGGTGGAGGAATCATCCTCACTATTTGATAGATCAGGAAGCATGGCTACAAACCCCGCAGGGTGGGCTATGTCTGCGGCGACAAAGCCAGATTCAGCATATGATGAGACAGATGAGCCAGGGGAGAGTGGGGGATGCTTTTTGCTAGTCCGCCACCGAAAGGCCACCTCCACCTGAAACAAAGGACTCCAGACCCACTGTCAGTGCATCAATGGAGGGCTGGGACCCCGAGGAACCTGTGGCCTCCGAGAGGGAGTCAGGTGGGGAAACATGCTTCTGAAACTCCATAAGGTAAAGAGGAACCCACCAGCAAAAAGTGTCTAGCAGTGCTATGAAACTCACCCACTGCACATGTATCACCACAGTAACTGAAAGCTGAGCACCCCTCAGCCTGCAGTAGAGAGAGGGAGGGACCCCACCAGAACTTCCCACCCCACCAGAGTAGCACCAATCTGCACCAGAGATAGCCAGTATCCACGTGCAGTGTCCAGGGGAAAAGGAAACCCAGGAGTCAACACCAGGGGAAAAGGTGGAGCCCCCACAGCCAAAATTGCCACCCAGAGGCTCCACTGTCATGGCCACCGCTCCTTATGCATGCCAGACCAACCAAACATGGCCAGTGGACTACACAAACATGGCCGCCGGCATAGAGATTCACACAGGCCCCAAAGTAATGGCGCCGACCACGGCAAAATGGCCACCACACGCGGCATCCACAAGACTCCCAGGGACCTAGGAGGGACCCCTGGAGCCCAGGCTACAGCCACACTGGAAGGGGGGATCCGAGCACAGGATTACCATCAGCAGCCAGCGTCCACCCCAGCCAGGAAGTCTGTCTGCTGGCGGCATGCCCACATGCCCCCCCCCACTGGTACAGTGCAGCACACCATCCCCTGCCATCTGTTAACCCACCACGCTACCCCAGGGGGTACCAAAATGGACCACAGGGACTATTAAACAAAGGGGAGTCTGGGGGGAAGGAGGGGAACCCTGTCCCAGCAGGAGAGGGGGAAGAGCTACTCACCATACCAGGAACCAGATGGGCACCACACCAGACAGAACCTCCTCACCATCGAATTGGGGGCTGTCGGCCAGGAGGAACGCTGTAACTTGAGCTAGGACCCGGTCGGATGCAACCTCACAAGGCTTTTAACTGGCAGGCCAGCCCCTGTCCAGTGGGGCTATGTCGTGAGGGACCTAGCGCGGAGCTCTGGTCTGTGCACGCTCATTGGCCAGACTGGAGGGACCACTGGATCTAGCTATCTAGCTGCCTGGCCTGGCAGTTGATTGTAGATCTCACAGGAAAAAAACAGGAGAAAAAAAAATTAATCTAAAAAGAAAAAAGTGCCAGGACCAGAAATTCCTGCAGGGAACTAGGTCCTTACTCCTAACTAGGCAGAAAAAAAACTGAAGGCCTATAGCAGAGAGGGGGGTGTATTACAGCTATGACTGCCCATAGGCATAGCCAAGTCTTTTTTCTGCCTAGTGTCCTACTCCTGTAGAGGGCGATATATCCCTATGGTTCTGAATATAGAGCGCTGTGGCCGTCAATGAACGGAAGCGAAAGTATTATGTATGTAGTTTGTCACTGTTGCACGGGCGTGCACAATTTTAATGCGTGACATGTTTTGGTATCTATTTACTCGGCATAACATCATCTTTTATATTTTACCAAACAACTGGGTATTATATTGTGTTTTTGTGCATTAATAATCATTAAAATTTATTGTTTTGCAAACTAGTTGTGTTTGGTAAACCGCTGTGCAAATACCATGTGACATAAAAAAAATTTCTAGCAGAAAATACTGATATTTACTTGTATGTGAGAAGTGTCTGAAAAAGACCTGGTCTTCAAATGGTTAATTTTACCTTCCCCTTTAACTTCAATGCATTTTGCAAAAGTGGTGACATTTTGTTGAATGCAATGCCTATTCTGTGGATAATCTACAAATTTCTTCACGAAGCATGTAAAGAAAGCCATGAATCTATGGAACAGAAAGCATGTGAACATAAAATTGATGAGGTTCCTAAACAGGCAATAGCGAGGGCACTGTTCCAAGCCCGTAAGTTAATACTTTGGCACTGGATCTCCACTGACCCACCCACTCGGAAAGAATGGATAGCCCAAATGGGAGCTACCCTCTGACTAGAAAAATATATTTTTAACCACTTTAAGTCTGGAAGGATTTGCCCCCTTAATGACCAGGCCACTTTTTTCAACTTGGCACTGCGTGACTTTAACTGACAATTGCGCGGTCGAGCGACGCTGTACCCAAACAAAATTTACGTCCCTTTTTCCCACAAATAGAGCTTTCTTTCGGTGGTATTTGATCACCTTGTGCAATTTTTATTTTTTGCGCTATACACAAAAAAAGAGCGACAATTCTGAAAAAAATCGATATTTTTCACATTCTGCTATATGACATTCCCAAAAAAAAAATTGTAAAAATCAATATTTTTTAACATTTTAGGCCAATTTGTTTTCTGCTACATATTTTTGGTAAAAAAACGCAATAAGCATATTTTGATTGGTTTGCGCAAAAGTTATTGCGTCTACTAACTACGGGAAAGATTTATGTAATTTATTATTGTTTTTTTTTTTCTTTACTAGTAATGGCGGTGATCTGCGATTTTCTTTGCGGGACTGCAACATTGCGGCGGACAGATCAGACCCCTGACTGACATTTTTGACACTTTTTGGTGTACCAGTGACATTATTACAGTAATTAGTGCTAAAAATATGCACTAATAAATAAAATAAAGTGCAGCGCCAATTTAAACACACATTTGAGGTAATGAAAAAAATTGCATACAGGCATAGATGTGACTGATGCATGAAAATAACAAAAATCAGTCCCGGCATAAATCAGTCTCTGGGATGAGAGAAAATTGTGACAATAGGAAGCCGCTCCCCACTGCAAAAGGATAATCCACCACCATGTTGTGAACGAGTTAGGCACTCTTACCAACTGTGGTGGACCCTCAACTTAATGATGGGTCAATCAGGCATGCAAGACAAGGGATCAGCTCAGAGGATCATCATCATTATCCATCGACTCTCCATACCAGACCAGCTATGTTTGGATCGTATATGTCAAAACTTCCCCAATTCATGCAGGCAATTGATGTACTCTGTCAGAGCAAAGTCAGTTAACAAGCCAGAGGTTGTGTACAGGAGGTCAGCCATCCAAGCACTGACTGATGTTGACTCCGCCAGAACATCACTTCTGGTGCTGCGTGTTATGTCACTTCCGGTTGCCGTACATCCACGTCCCGACTAGTTTCGTCATTACAACTTCGTCCGCGGACTCCTATTATATAGTTTTAGTAAATCTGCAGCACAAAGGGTTTGTGCAATAAGAAGACCGAATTCCTCCACCTACGAGCCTCATCAGCTTTCACTTCTCTTGTGTAAAAATATGCACTGTTACTGTAATAATGACACTGGCAGGGAAAGGGTTAACATTGTAGGTGATCGAGGGGTTAAATGTGAGCCTAGGGGAGTGATTCTAACTATGGGGGGGCGTGGCTTGTGAAATGACCATAGAGACCTGTGTTCCTATATAGAAGGATCACAGGGGCTCTATGACCATTCCAGGGAGAAGAACGGTCAGCTGTGTTTACAACAGCCCACCGTCCTTCTCTCTCACCGGGGAGCGATCGTGGGTGTCAGTCGGCAATCGGAGCCGCCTGCATGCTGCATCGGCTTCCCCGCTGACATCGCGCGCTCGCCCCCTAGCCTCCTGTTTGCGACCGGTGTACAGTTACGGCGGTTCGCGCAGGAGGGGCTGCCTGCTGCAGTACATCTGCGTCGGGTGGTCGTAAAGAGGTTAAACAGGGGCAGTTTTGGAAAATTTGATAAGCCATGGGCTCCTTGGTTAGTCACACCAGGCCTGGCACATGTTGATCTTTTTATAGTCCGCCTGATAATTGGCAGGGGAGGATAATGATCCTGATATGATGATATCCTTGGGCAATGAAATGTATACATGATTTACTAAGTATCCTTTTTTTTCATTTAAGTTTTCATTACAAGTTGACTGTTGTGCTATGACATTTACTGCTGAGATGCATTTTGCTTTTAAAACTGTACATTCTACTGTAATGTATTTGATATGGATTCAGTACTGCTGCCACGATCTGTTTAATAATTTTATTTGAGAAAAAAAAAAAAATAATAAAATTACTTCTGGGAAATGTTATAATAATAGCTCATAATGTGTACGTAGCTCATAAAATTGCACTCTAGTTTTCTTGCAAAGTAAAAAGCTACTTTCATTTTGTAGTATTTTATTGTCTTTTGCCTGTCCTGACAGTTTTTTTTTTTTTTTTTTATGCAACACATTTATAATTTTTAACAAGTCTTGGATGTTGACCTCCTCTTAGCCTGAGCTGTTTATCTCAGAGCAGATCCTTGGCTTTCAGACTCCCGCACAACTCTCTTTTAACCTTCAGTGTTCCTTTACATTCTCACAGCCTTTGAACTTGGTGTTGGAGAAGAAAGCCTAAGGGTGTCTTATTCTCTGTGAACAGAAACCCTGTGTGTTTTTTCCTTTTATGTTCCCATGCTTTGAGGTTTTTTTTCAGATTGGTTATTTACTACCGCCACTCTAGAGTGTCATTCTTTCTGGTGTCCTTGGTGCTTAGACTATAATTCTGAACATGCAAGCAAAAAAATCCACAGAGCCTGAAAGATCTGTCTAGGCTTAAAGTGTTTCTAAAGCCACGTCCCCCCCCCCCCAAAAAAAAAATAAACACGTTATACTTACCTGCTCTGTATAATGGTTTTGCACAGAGCAGCCCCAATCCTCTTCTTCTGGGGTCCCCCCCAGCGCTAAAGGCCCCTCCTCTTCATCAGGTGCCCCCAGGGAAAGCCACTTCCCCTGGGGGCACCCTGTTTGCTCGCTCCTGAGCCCTGCTGGTGCGTCTATTGAAACAGACTGCAGGACTTGGCCCCACCTCCCTCTCCCACGTCACTGGATTTGATTGACATCAGCGGGAGCCAATTGAATAATCAAACTCTCCAATGAGGAGAGAGACAGCGATGGGAGCCACTGCACTCGTGCATATTGCTGGATTGGATCGGGCTCAGGTAAGGAAAAGGGGGGGGGGGGTCTGGGGGGGAGGCTGCAGCAGAGAAGGTTTTTCACCCTAATGCGTAGAATGCATTAAGGTGAAAAACCTTAAAGCGGAGTTCCAGCCTCAAATACCTTTTTTAACTAAAAATACCCCTATATTACTAATCCATCGCCCTGCTATTCTCACACTTACAAGGTGTACAGTATTGGATTTTAGTCAAAATCTTACTTTTAAAAACGCTGTCTGGGCACGGCCATCTTGGATGTGGGCATCTGAAGCCGCAGTGTAATCTGCTGTGTCCTTCCTGATTCCAGGGAGTGTTCTGGGAGTTCTTCCTGATTCCAGCCTCCTGGGAGTGATGACAAACAGCTCCCAGGATGCAATGTAAAGGCGGAAGTGATGTCGATGGCTGTGGCCACAGAGGGGGGAGAAGGAGGAAGTACAATCAAAAATGCACTGAAAATAAGGTAAGGAACCCCTGAAAAAAATTAAAAATGCCCAATTGTTGATCAGCATAGCGAACACTCTAGGAATTGCTAAAGTTGAAAAATAGGCCGGAACTCCACTTTAAAGTGATTGTAAAGTCTAGTGTAGCACTGCCCCCTTGAGGACTGCTGGATAACACACTTTCAGATCCCCCTGGGTTACTGTTAGCAACACTGGCATTCACAATTTAACACTTTACTTCTTGGCTAAGTCAATGATCAGTCCAGGGGTTTGTTGTTGTTTTTGGTGTTTTATTTTAAATAGGGATGGGAGAAGGGAATAGTGGGGTATTCCAGAATAACTATTCACAAGATATGAAGACTCCTACTGATGATGCAACCAGGCTGTTGATTTACCCTGCCACTAGGTGAAAGTAGATTAAGTCTCTATCCAGAAGACTTGATGAACTAATTCTCTTCAGATATACAAAAATTAGCAGAACCCCAATTCTGCCTGAATAGGCGGACTTTAATGGCAATGTTATGAGACCAAAATAGTAAAAAATATAGCCTTTATTTACAAAAAGAAGACAAGAATAGTATGTGATAATTGGAGCATACAATGATATTCAGAGCACGTATATATAGTTATATAGTCATACATCACAAAAGACACAATATAAAAACAGCATACAAACAGGACATGGATAAACTGGAACGAAGGGAACCCTCTCCTGGTGGGGAGGTAAAAGTGATACTATATCCCCCACAAAAACACCATGAGGTGACCCAGTTCCAGTAGTAGAAAGATCATACAGCCAGAAGGTCAACGCGTTTTGCAAACCTTAGCTTTATCAAGACCAAGCTGTATATCAGTCTTTGTTTAGATTTGTCATTTGAGACCTTGTAACTGAGCTGTATCTGTGAATCCATCAAGGCAACTCCAATATCCGGGAACACGTCAACCACATAATTCCCTAATTTATGCACGCATCATAATTAGCCCTTATTCCATTATTTAACCACTTGCCGACCGCCGCACGACTATTTACGGCGGCGGTCAGCCCCTCCTGGGCAAAGTGACGTATATATACGTCACTCGCCCGCGAGCCAAATAGGGCGATCGCGTGCCGCCAGAGGCGCGCTGCTGCCCCCGCTCGTTCACAGGGATCCCCCGCGAGTGACTGGCGGCTCGGATGTCCGCCGGCCACCCGCGATCGTCCGCTGCAGAGGGAGAAAGGCAGGCGGCTGATATAAACAAGGCCACCTGTCATTCTCCTTGGTGTAACTGCAGAGATCATACGATCCTGCCATTCCCTGCCAGTGTCATTTTTACAGTAACAGTGCATATGTATAGCACTGATTACTGTAGTAATGTCACTGGTACCCCCAAAAGTGTCAAAAATGTCAGTCAAGGGTCCGATCTGTCCGCCGAAATGTCGCAGTCCCGCAAACAAAATTGCAGATCGCCGCCATTTAAAAAAAAACACCAAAAATGACAGAAATCTTTCCCTTAGTTAGTAAACGCAATCACTTATGCGCAAACCAATCAAAATACGCTTATTGCGATTTTTTTTTACCAAACATATGTAGCAGAAAACAAATTGGCCAAAAATGTTAAAAAAGTTTGATTTTTACATTTTTTGGGGGGAAATTTCATATAAAAAAATGTGAAAAATATTGTTATTTTTTCAAAATCAATGCTCTTTTTTTGTTTATAGCGCAAAAAGTGATCAAATACCACCAAAAGAAAGCTCTGTTTGTGGGAAAAAAAGGACGTCAATTTCATTTGGGTACATCGTCGTACGACCCCGCAATTGTCCGTTAAAGTCACGCAGTGCCGAATCGCAAAATAGGCCCTGGTCCGGAAGGGGGTAAAATCTTCCGGGGCTTAAGTGGTTAAAATAAAATTTGCATATAGAGAGCCAAGAGACTGCAACAAATGATAACCTTCTTTTTGAATGGAAAGTTTCAAAAGCTCATGTATGAACACTGAAGCAGATAGCCCGTTGGCATAGTCTCTCAGCAATAAGCAAATATGTAGCCATAGAGGTATATATCCTCTATTGGAATGCCATTTCTGGAGGGGCCATCATACATGCATGTCCTGTTGTTGCCAATGGCGTCACTGCTGTGTCTCACCCAATCAGGAGGGAGAGTCTCGGGCAGCTGAAACGCTCCTGCAACACCGCTGGATAGAGAGGGGGCTCAGGTAAGTATTAGGAGGGTTGCAGAAGGCTTTGTACCTTAATGCACTTCTGAGTTTACAACCACTTTAAGGCTTTAGAACCACTTTAAAGCGGAGTTCCGGCCCCAAAATTGACATAGTCGATTTTGGGCCACCCACTTCCTATTTGTCACCTGAAAAAGAAAAGGGAAGTTACGTTTTTTTTTTTTTTTTTTACTTACCTTGTAATTGCAGAAAAAAAATACTCACCTTTCTTGCACTTCCTCCCTCGGCCGCGCGGCCCGCGCCGTCACTTCCGCTTTGCAATGATTCCTGGGAGCTGAACGTCATCGCTCCCAGGAATCAATGCGCCTGCACCGGCCCCGACGTCAGTTCCGGTGCAGGTGCGTCATACCTTGCTAAATAGCTTCTGGGCCTGCCCAGAAGCTGTGCAGGGATGATGCTGCGGCCCCGGAAGTGACGGCGGGGCTGGTGCAGTGCATCGTGGGACCGAAGAGGACGGAAGAGGACACTGAAGAGGATCGCGCTGGCTTCAAGCTGCCCACACCTGAGATGGCAGCGCTGGAGAAGAAATTTTATAAGTGAGTATTTCTTCTTGCAGGTAAGTGCGAACCGGGACAGATCAGAGGCTAGCCCCGGGGGTATTTTCATTGAAATTTTTTTTTTGTGGGCGGAACTCCACTTTAAAGTTAGTGTCTAGGCAAAATAAAAAAAAAAAAAAACGTATGCAGACCACCTCTCAATGTATTATCTCTTGAAGAACACTACAAGTACAGAAAATACCTGGTGATCCTGCCATAAATCTAGTATGCTCCAAACATTCTGTTGTGTGTTGACAATACTGCCTCTGCTGCGCTAAAATCTGAAGCCCTGCCTGAGCTCCCTCCCCCAGGAGTCCCAATCCACATGCATACATTGATTTATTTTCCAGTAAACAGTGCTACTGCCTTGAGAGAAAAGGTTCTTGGGAGATGCAGTTCTAGGGCATACCTGTGATAAAGAGGAACCTCAACCCCCCCCCACTTATTATTATTATTTTTTTTTTTTTATATCTTACCTAATTCTGTATTGTCCTGAAATCACACATACCCCCCAACCAGAAGACCCAGTTTATCCAGCATTGTACTGCTACTCTGCCAACATCTTTAGTGACTTAATTGGGAGACAATACATTTCGAAGAGTCATCAAGGAGGATGCTCCAGGATAACCAGCAAATGTGTTCCAGGATCACCGGCATACAAACAGAAGGGGCAGGGATGGACTGGCACAGTTTAGCACCTGAGATCTACACAGCTCTCAGACAGCACAGCTCTGTCTGGCAGGGGAAAGGAACATGTTCTTTCTCTGGTGCAGTTTCACTTTCACTTACAGAACTCTTCCCAACCACCACCCTGTGACTGGACAGTAAGAGGAGAAGCAGCACACTGGAGAACTCATCCTTCTGTTACTCTGCTCTGATTCCTATCAGCATGTAGGCAGGTGCAGTTTACTTTCTCCACTGCAGGTGGTGCTATTCGCAGTGGCACTGCAGATGGAGAGGAAGTCGGGAGGAACATGTTTTCTCTATGATTTCCTTGTTCACTGGGGAAGCGATTTGATTGGATGCTGCTGCCCCATGTGACTCTGGTGACCACCTTGGGTCAGGCAGAGACTTGTTAGGGCCCTGGGCTCCCAGGCTTGACGCATTTTTGGCAAGATGATCCCGTCTGTGAGGGACAGCACTAGCACTAGGGGAAGGTTCCTGATGAGGAGGGAAAATGTAGAGTAGCATCTTTTCTGGATACCTTTCCAATTGGGCATGAGATGGCCAGGCCACATTCTGCCCCCTCTCAGCAGACGCTGTCAGTCCAACTGTCCGCAGTCCACTCCTCCACATTGTTGGAAACTGTGAGTGCAACCGGTTGGGTAACTTTCACACCAGGTTAATTGTGAATTGTTGCTGCATTACCTCAATACAAGTTTTTTTGTGTCACCTGACTGTGTGAATTATTGCTGTCGCACACACTGCACCCCACTTACAAGCATGCTCAGTGTCTAAACACCAACAAAGATATGTATACTTACCCAGCCACACTCCCTACCTGTCTAAGTGCCAGTATTGACTAGTGTTGGGGCTTGGAGGGGGGGATGATGTCATGGCACCCCCCTGTGACAGTTTTTGGTGGCAATTGGCTGCTCAGGCCAAAGCACCCTCACGTAGGGGAGGCAATGTGCTCCTCTATGCCCTTTGGTATTGAGAGTTAAAGGAGTTGTAAAGGCAGAAGGTTTTTTTTAACCTTAAAGAGGTTGTAAACCCTCTCTTGGAAGTTGTACAATAGGCACCGTTTAGGAGATATTTACTTTTAATGCAGCCGATTACATCATCGGCGCATGCGCTCTGAAGGAACAGCCACCCGTGCTATTCCTTCAGAGCCCTGTGCCATGAACGGCGGCTCCCGTGCACATGCCAATCAGATGGCCGGAGGACGCAAACCCACGAAGCAGGACAGGCGAACGTGTCGGCCGTCCTATCGCTGTGCGGGCGGCACTGCGGGGGCTTCATTCTAAGGTAAGTATTTCATAATGAGCTAGTATGCAATGCATACTAGCTCATTATGCCTTTGTCTTACAGGATTTTATTTTCTCATTTTTTTGTGCAGGGTTTACTTCCTCTTTAATGCATTCTATGCATTAAGATAAAAAGCCTTCTGTTTGTAGCAGCCACCCCAGCACCCCCTAATACTTACCTGGGCCCCATCTCTGTTCAGTGATGTCCACGAGTCCCTCGGCAGTCCTGGACTCTCCCTCTTGATTGGCTGCCTGCGGCTGTCCATCAAAAGTCAGTTAGCCAATCAGGAAAGAGAGGGGCAGAGCCATACCACAGCTCCGTGTCTGAATTTACACCTGAAGCTGCAGCTCAGCTTAGGTGCACCCATAGCAAGCTGCTTGCTGTGGGGGCACTCGACAGGAGGGGGGGGGGGCAGGAGCAGCAAAGGGGAACCTGAGAAGAGGTGGATCCAGGCTGCTCTGTGCAAAACCAACTGTACAGAGGAGGTAAGTATAACATGTTTGTTATTTAACCACTTGCCGACCGCCGCACGAATATATACAGCGGCGGTCAGCCCCTCCTGGGCAAAGTGACGTACCGGTATGTCACTCGCCCGCGAGCCAATAGGGGGCGAGCGCAGCCGGCTAGCATTCCCGCGCGAGTGACCGGCGGCTCCACTGGAGAGGGAGAAAGGCAGGTGGCTACTGTAAACAAAGCCGCCTGTCATTCTCCCTGATGTAACAGCAGAGATCATACGATCCTGCTATGTAGGATCGTATGTCTCTGTGGTTACATCAAAAGCCATGCCCCTTGACAGTCAGAAGCACGCCCCTAGGGACACACTTAACCCCTGGATCTCTAATAAAGTTAACCCCTTCCCTGCCAGTGTCATTTTTACAGTAACAGTACATATTTATAGCACTGATTACTGTAGTAATGTCACTGGTACCTCAAAAGTGTCAAAAATGTCAGTCAAGGGTCCGATCTGTCCGCCGCAATGTCGCAGTCCCGCAAAAAAAAAAAGATCACTGCCATTACTAGTAAATAAAAACACAATAAAAATTACATAAGTCTTTCCCGTAGTTAGTAAACGCAATAACTTTTGCGCAAACCAATCAAAATCCGCTTATTGCGATTTTTTTTACCAAAAATATGTAGCAGAAAACAAATTGGCCTAAAATGTTAAAAAATGTTGATTTTTACATTTTGTTTTTTGGGAATTTCATATAAAAAAAGTGAAAAATATTGTTATTTTTTCAAAATTGTCGCTCTTTTTTTTTGTTTATAGCGCAAAAAGTAAAAATCGCACAGGTGATCAAATACCACCAAAAGAAAGCTCTGTTTGTGGGGGAAAAAAATTTGTCAATTTAATTTGGGTACAGCGCTGTATGACCGCGCAATTGTCCGTCAAATTCACGCAGTGCCGAATCGCAAAATAGACCCTGGTCTTTGAGCAGCCAAATCCTCCAGGGCTTAAGTGGTTAAAAAAAAAAAAAAAAAAACAAGACTTTACAATCACTTTAAGGCAGTGGCAAGGAATCATGGCATGATAAGTATATATGCCTGGGGTGGATGGACATTATCACTTTGCCTTAACACATTTTATTACACTTGCTCAGCAACAACCTGTCCATGGAAAATATTTAAACCATTGAAAGCAATCATTTTTTTTAATTAATGAGGCCCCCTGTAAATTGTACTTTGAAGGTTTCAGCTTTTTGTGGCAAAGACAGAAATGTCATCCCACGTGAATTTCAATTCACTGTATATCAGTTGCTATCGCTTACTGCAAAACAAATGTTTTAATTCTATTTTCAGATCATTTTGGAAAGGGTCCAACTCCTGAAGTTTCAATGCTGTTTTGATTATTTTTTTGTTTTTTTCTGTTATCTTTTTTTTTTTTGCCAAGCAATGACCATTTCAGAAAACCTCAATTACCATTTTAGGGCAAACAAGCGCAAGGATTTTGTACAAGGAGAAAAATATAGATGTCCTATCAGATATGAAAAAAATCTGGCAAACAGGAAATAGTTCTCCCACCTTCTGACGCCAATTAAATGGCGCAGCAGATGTTTCTCATAAGGGGATCATATTTAGTATGTCATAACTAATTTATATTAAGGTGATCCTGAAGGCTTAGCATCGGTGACAGTGATACAGAGCAAGACTCTGCTAATGATCCTAAGTGGGGCTTTAAAATCCCTGCTAAAACAGGCTATATACTGAGTGCTGTTTAATGGCAAGGAAGAGGATGCTGAAACCTCCGCACTGTGAGAGGAAGTTTTTCATCACTGTTGCCTGGAAATATGGGAATTGTCATCTGAAATGAAAAGGCTGTTTAGTCTGTGACAGATCTCCGTATTAGTCATATAGAAAATATTTTATATCCCATAGGGCCCATGGTTGGCTTTGTGGTTGGCTGATTTTGGTGCACAAGCACAAGGCCCTACCCCTGCTCCAGTCCTACTTTGTCCCATCGTCTTATGTGCCTTGTAATGATAGCTGTGATGCCGGGCACAGCATTTAGGAGATGCACTTTATATTCTCCACGAGGTGACTTGAGAAAGGAGACCACGCGCCTACCATCAGACTTTGAAAAGACGGTGCTTACGAGACACCTCTATATATCACCTAAAGGCTTGCTGGTGTTCATTTAATACTCGGGAATCTCTCTTTCTTTGTTTTTCATCTTTCCATTCTTTTCCCACACTATTGTTTTACACCCTCTTTCCTCTCCTTCAGCTCTGGCGTGATGACTCCTCATGACATTGACAGGCAGTCCCTTCAACACTGGGCTTCCTCCTACTAATGGTGCTTTTCCACTGCATGGAACGGATCGGTTTGGCGCTTTTCCACTGCATGGTACGTCTTAGAACAGTTCGGTACGGTTTGGTACAGCGGCGCTTTTCCACTATATGGTACGGCTCGGTATGGCTCGCTTAAACAGTACCACCTCGGTTGGGGTTCCAAGCGGGCCGTACCTATACCATGTCCCACAATCCTTTGCATGCAGCCTTGATTGTTTGTCACTACTAGCCACTGATTGGTTAGAGAATCGTTGTAATCCCACCCACTTACTACTTTAGTGGAAAAGCAAACCGAGCCGAGTAGAGCCTATACAGTGCTGAAACGTGCCGACTCGTGACACACAGTTGAAAAGCAAACTGAGCCGAGCTGGGCCAAGCAGTGCCGAGTGGAGCCGAGCCGGTACTTGCAGTGGAAAAGTGCCATAATTGTCTCCTAAGACCAGAGGCGTAACTAGAACCTTCAGGGCCCTGATGCAAGAAACCATGAAGGGCCCCCTAGACCCCTGGCCGGGGCCCTTACCTTCAAGCCCAGGGCTCTTCCCACTAATCCTGGGGCTCTTTACTCTCGTTGCATGGCCTTTTATTACGGTCCCGCAGCAGGATTCTTTCACAAGTTCTGCAGTGGGCTCCCTTCCTGCAATCTTGGGGCCTCCCCACAGTGGTGCAATGCCAGGGTCCGGTCACAAGTGTGACCTTTGCGATCCTGGAAGTTCACCCACTGGTTTGCTACCGGGCCCCCTGGAGCATGGGGCCCGGTAGCGATTGCAACCCCTGCAACCCCTGTAGTTACGCCCCTGCCTAAGACACTTGCCACATATGGTAGCCTTCTCATGTTTTGGTCCAGCAGTTTCTAAAGTGTGTTATTTTTAGATCTCTACACCATTACTGGTCAATGACTACATCTAATCCAGGCCTTTACGGTTCGGTCACAATTGATGTGCAGACTAGACCGACGAGGACCCGATGATGACTTATATACAATGTTTTTGACTGTAACTTAGCTGGTTGGCTCTAAATATTTGTTAACTGCATAACGCTAATCTGTTGTATTGAACCAATGTCTAGGTATATGCCTCGTGTAAGTTGACTTTTGCATGAAGATCTACCTTGTTCCATTTTCTATGTATGATCTAATTATGTTAAAGCGGAGTTCCACCCGAAATTTATACTTACCTCCATCTTCTCGCTCCCGGTCACCTGAAAAACAAATGGATAATCGCAATTTTTTTTTTTTTTTCACTTACCTTTTAGAGAAAATATACTCACCTTACTTCCTTCTTCCTCCCCTCGGCGGCCACGTCGATTCGTCACTTCCTGGCTTTTGCAATGATTCCTGGGAGCTGAACGTCATAGCTTCCAGGAATCATTGCACCTGCACCGGCCCCGACGTCAGTTCCGGGGCGCGCGCATCATCCCCTTCTAAACAGCTTCTGGGCATGCCCAGAAGCTGTGGAGGGATGACGCGCGCGACCCGGAAGTGACGTCGGGGCCGGTGCAGTGCATCGTGGGACCGAAGAAGGAGGAAGAGGACCGAAGAGGACGCGGAAGAGGATCGTGCTGGCTTCAAGCTGCCCACACCTGAGATGGCAGCGCTGGAGAAGACAATTTCAAGGTAAGTATATCTCCTGAAAGGTAAGTGCAACCCGGGACAGATCAGAGGCTAGCCATTGTGGAATGTGCTAGCCCTGACTGTCCCGGGGGTATTTTTGTAAAAAAATGTATAACCAGGGTGGAACTCCGCTTTAATTCAATAAAACATTTGAACAAGAGAAAGGAGGCCACGTCTCTGAAACGCTTCATCATTGCAACTGGTTTGAAGTTTGAAGTCAGCTCACCTCCCCTGTCTCCCGCTCGTGTCGGTTAGGGTGTTGATGGTGCACTGCGCCGGCTGGACAGGGCACATGCACACTAGGAACTGCACGTCGTGTCTGTGTCAGTGGCTCTGGATGTGCCTTCAGGATCCGGGCAGCCAGCCTGAGTGTCTACGGTCGCCCTCCCCTGTCAAGATCTTACAGTGGTGAATAAGAAGAGTAGCTACAGAATACAATTTACAGTATCTCACAAAAGTGAGTACACGCCTCCATGGGCGTCCGGCAGAACTTTTTTCGGGGGGGGGGCATCATTTTAAGGTCACCCATGCTCCGCCCCTTTTCAACAATGTCAGAAAGGGGAGGGACTTAGTCATTATACCTATTTTGAGTATTTATTTTTAAAGAGCAAACAGCAGGATTTATTTTTAAAGCATTTGTTAATCTAAAAAAAAAAAAAAAAATGTATCCTGTTTCCTAAAGCATGTTATACAGCACAGTGCTTTGCTGTGTAATTTGGCCCCTTCTATCACCTGAAATACCTGGCTGATCCTGTCTGGCTATGTCCTCCCCCCTGTAAACTGACCACTGTATACCATGACTGCTGAGCCCTGACACCGTGGTCAGTTTACGTGCCTCCGTCATCCGCAGCTCTTCTGTCCTCCTCAGTCCTCTGTCTCCCCCCCTCTCTCCCTGCCTTTCTGCTCCTGTGTTAGTGACCCCTCTCCTCCTTCTGCTGTAGTTTAATTTAACGTTTCATATCCTGTCTACAGTCTGTTTAATAATCCTGTGTGCCCCTGTGCCTGTGTCTTATAAAAATAAGCCATTCTTTACAAGTTTTCAGAGTGCCAATCGCTGCTCGCTTGAACCGCCGCCTCTCTCCTCCTCTCCCCCTCCCTTCCTCCTCCCCTCCCGACTGACATCAGTGAGGAATTCTTGGCCCTGCCCACTGCAGGCAGCTGTCAGATGGTGAGAGGAAAGAGCCAACGGGTCATGGCCTTCTGAAAACTGGTAAAGAACAGCTTATTTTTTTAAAAATTACATACACATACAACACGGTGCTTAGGTCCAGTAATCATGTCAGTGGTTACAAATCAAAGCCTGCAGTGATGACATTCAGTCCTTTAACCACTTGCCGACCAGTCACGTTGACTGTACTGCGGCAAAATGGCTCGTTCCCGTCAAGCGACGTAGACCTACATCGCTGGACTCCTCCCCTTGTGGGCGGCGCATGCGCGCCGCCGGAGGCTCGCTTCGGCTGTATACAGTCACAGTGGGAGTCGGGCCAGGGGAGGAATCGAGTCTGGAGATCCGCCCGCTTGTGTAAACAAAGCGGGCGGATCTCCAAAGTGACAGACAGGGTCAGATTGCAGGGTTCAGCATAGCTGAACCTGCGATCTGTCCCTGTGTCACTCAGTCACCTCCCCCCACACATGTTAGTAAGCACCAGGCATACATTAACCCCTCCCTCTCCAATAAAATTAACCCCTTCCCTGCCAGTGTCATTTTTACAGTAACAGTGCATATGTATAGCACTGATTACTGTAGTAATGTCACTGGTACCCCCAAAAGTGTCAAAAATGTCGGTCAAGGGTCCGATCTGTCCGCCGCAATGTCGCAGTCCCGCAAAAAAAATCCCAGATTGCCGCCATTACTCGTTAAAAAAAAAACACCAAAAATGACAGAAATCTTTCCCTTAGTTAGTAAACACAATAACTTTTGCGCAAACCAATCAAAATACGCTTATTGTGATTTTTTTTTACCAAACATAGGTAGCAGAAAACAAATTGGCCAAAAATGTAAAAAAATTTTGATTTGTACATTTTTTTGGGGGGAATTTCATATAAAAAAATGTGAAAAATGTTGTTATTTTTTCAAAATTTATGCTCTTTTTTTGTTTATAGCGCAAAAAGTAAAAATCGCACAGGTGATCAAATATCACCAAAAGAAAGCTCTGTTTGTGGGAAAAAAAGGACGTAAATTTCGTTTGGGTACGGCGTCGCAAGACCGCGCAATTGTTAGTTAAAGTTGCACAGTGCCGAATCGCAAAAAGTGGCCTGGACGTAAGACAGCAAAATCCTCCGGTGGTAAAGTGGTTAAGTCAAATAGCAGCTAATCACACCGTCTCTACGCCCTGTAATGGAAATACGTATCCTGATACAGGAACACATAGTATAAAAATGACATTGGAAAATGGATTTCTAAATGGAAAAATACGTTGAAGCCTACAATTTTCCATAGAAGCCTTTTGCCTGAACTCTTTTCAAGAAGAAAACATTTCATTTTCGTAGTTTTTTCTTTATAGTTCTGAAATACCTTTATCACCGATGTAATGGGAGGTAATTTAGTGTTCTGCATTCAAACTTTCAAGTGGCTCTGTTTCTGGGGTTTTATTACACCTCTCTATCAAAGAAATAAAAATCCAGGGAAATAGTGCCTGTTCTGTACCAGACAAATCGACTTCTGTTAACGGTGTTAAAAAATAAACCTGTGTTCAACTTATCTCACATCGTGCTTTTTATTACAGGGAGAAGCCAACACTTGTTGAAAAACTATTTAACTGGTCTCTTTAGAGCAGTCATTCTCAACCAGAGTTCTGTGGAACCTCTAGAGCAGTGATGGCAAACCTTGGCACCCCAGATGTTTTGGAACTACATTTCCCATAATGCTCATGCACTCTGCAGTGTAGTTGAACATCATGGGAAATGTAGTTCCAAAACATCTGGGAAGCCAAGGTTTGCCATTACTGCTCTAGAGCTTTCTAGAGGTTCCTTGAGTTGTGGGTGATTGACTTCCCATTTGATAGTTCCTGCATAGTTCCAGGGGCCAGTGCCATTTGATGAGTCAGTGGCATGAAACAGCAATCTATTTGTAAGTGTGGCATTTTGACCGCCTCTGTAAGGTGGGGGGTATTCTTTCCACTGGCCAGCAATGTAAGAGGTTGTCTAAAGCGAGAAGTAACGATGACAGGATTTCCTAATAGCCTAGAATTTCTTACAATTTCCTTTAAGGGGGGGGGGGGGGAGGGGGGTCATTCTTCCCACTGGCCACCAATGTAAGGGGTATTTTTTCCCACTGACTCCTGATAAATTGTTTTGGTTCCCTGAAACATGAAAATTATTTGAAAGGTTCCTCTAGAAGAGGAGTCTCCAAACTTTCTAAACAAAGGGCCAGTTTATTGTCCTTCAGACTTCAGGAGGGCCGGAAAGTGTCCAGCAGGATTGGAACTTTTCCTGGCATCAGAGGGAGTAAACATAACCACATTTGTTAAAAGGTGGAGAAATTGTGCCCCATCTTTGGTATCATTGGTGGGAATAGTGCCCATTGTTGGTGTCAAAGAGAGAAATGGTGCCCCATTGTTGATGTCGGTTGGCAGAAGAGTTTCTTGTATCAGTGGGAGAATAGTGCCTCAAGAGGAGAATAAAGGCAAACAAAGGGCTGCATCTGGCCCCGGGGCTGCAAATTGGAGACCACTGCTTAAGGTAAAGAGGTTGAGAAAGTCAAATGGTGCTAAGGGACAGGAGGATCAGGAGTGCTGAGAGGAAGGGATGGGCCCAAGACTGCGGTTCCACCTTAAGCTAAGAAATAACAAACCTGGCTTTAGTAGCTCCCAGTGAAAATGTTCCAGGTTGAAGTGAGAAGTAAGGATGACAGGAATTCCTAATAGGCCAGAATTTCTTACAATTCCTTGTAAGGGGTACATATTTTCCACTGGCCACCAATATAAGGGGTATTTTTTCCCACTGACTCACAATAAATTGGTTTGGTTCCCTGAGACCGGAAAATTATCTGAAAGGTTCCTCCAGGGGGGTCAAACTCAATTTCATTGCGGGCCTCATCAGCATTATGGTTGCCCTCAAAGGACCGGTTGTATCTATAAGACTAGATGTCCAGAGCAAGCCCCCCCACCATCAGAAGTCAAGAGTCCCCTAGCCTCACTTACATCACAGTGCACCCCCCTTACTTTGTGCTGCTGCCAGGAAGAAGTTGGGTTGGAGCTGGGAAGCAGAAAGAGCAGAGTCTGGAGGAGGTCAGCTGCCAGAGTCTGCTAAATGCTGACACCAGGGGAGGCGGAGACCAGGGGGTGCTATGGCTGCAGAGAGGAGCAAAATCTGCAGGAGGAGTCCTGTCCGCCTCTCTGCTGCCGACTGCTGAGACGGGGGTTGTGGGCAGAGATGAGCCTCTCTGCGGCTGCACGGAGAAGCGCAGGATCTGGTGGAGGAGTTCTATCCTCCTCTCTGCTGCCGACTCCTGAGACAAGGTAGGAGCGGGGATGGGTGCCACAGCTGCAGGAGAGGTGTGTGGGCCACATGAAATGGCATGGAGGGCCAGATTCGGCCCAGGGGCCTTGTGTTTAACACATGTGCTCTAAGGTAAAAAGGTTGAGAAAGTTTGTTTTAGAGAGTCAGACCACCCAAAAATGATATTTTACTTATACATTGTGTGTTGAGCTTACGTTGTAGTTACCTACTGGTTTTTTGTTGGTCTTATGGGCTCCAGCAGCAGGTTTTTGAGATTCAGGTGTTCCTGCACCCCCCCCCCCCCCTTGGGGTTTTACCATGCTGCTATTTACATTCTTTATAAATTCTATTCGCACTTGATGGAGCCTCCCTGGGCAGCCTTGCGCAATGCAGTCCCAAAAGATGGACAAAGCAATTTGCTTTATGCTCTATTTGTTCAGTTCAAACCACCAGGCTGAGGTGGTGTGCACTAAAAAAACATAGGACATGCACTACTTTTTTCACTACAGTATATAGTGACACACTCCACAGTATTGCAATACGCTGCAGTGCCCAGAAATGAATGAAATGTAATTTTGACATTTTAACAAAGTTGAAATGGAAAAAAGGTAATGTCACGTACCTGATATGAGAATGAGATGACAAGGGCAGCCTTTCTAGTATCTCCAGCCCAAGCACCCCTGAAAGTGAGACAGAAGATGCTAAGGGACATGAGTGCTGAAAGGTGCTGAAGCAAGTGATAGGCCCAAGACTGAAGTTCCACCTGAAGCAAAGAAATGACAAACCTGACTTTAGTAGCCTCTAATTAATTCTCAAAAGCCCAGAATCTCCTACATTCTCTGGAGAAGCCTTTGGACATAGGAACCATGAGTTCTGGTGAAAGGGAAGGAGTAAGTTCCATGAATGTGATAGTAGGTGCAGGAACAGATGTCAGGTTCGAAGAACCTTTCAGAGACTCAACTCACCTCCCATCCCCCTAATGAAGATGGTCATTCCATTGAAATGTTTTGGGAACTAGGAGAGCACAAGAGTGGTCAGAGTTTTTCCTAGAGTTACCAGTGATGGGCCCTGGTTAGCCTGGTTACAATATGCCAGACAACACCTTGACTTGCCTCACCAGGCTTTTTTGGGGCATTGGCGCAGTAAGGGTTTCTTTCTGGCAACTCAACCATGCAGCTCATTTTTGTTCAAGTATCGTTGTATTGTGTTTCTTAAAAACAACCAAACCGTCTTTTTCTACAGAAGCTTATATTTCTCCTGAGATTACGTGGGGGTTTTTCTTTGTATCTCACCAATTCTTCCGGCAGTTGTGGCTGCAATCATTCTTGGTCTACCTGACCTTGGCTTGGCTTGGTGTCAATCTTAATAAGTGATTGAACTGTAATGGCTACCATATTCAAGGCTTTGGATATCTTTTTATATCCTTTTCCATCTTTTTTAAGTTCCATTACCTTGTTATGCAGGTCTTTTGAAAGTTCTTTTCTGCTCCCCCGTGGCTCACTGTCTAGCCTGCCTATCTAGCCTAATTACCATTTAAAAAGCTACATTATTGTTGTTTTAACCTGTGTGTGTCACTGTCAGAGTGCCAGGAAACCAGACCACAGGAAGTTGCAAGTAAAATAAAGCAGCTTATTAATGCGACAATGAGAGCAGCAGCAGCAGAGAGGAGCGAAATCAAGAACAGCCGGGGTCAAGTTCAGAAGCGGGTAGTCATCCAAGCCAGGATCGAGTCCAGGAACGGGTAGTAATCCAAGCCAAGATCAAGTCCAGGAGGGGGTAGTCTGCCGAAGCCGGGTCGTCAACTGATGCAGGGTTGTCTGCCGATGCGAAATCAAGAGCCAGGAAGGTCGTCAGCCAAGCCAAGTCATGCACAGAGAAATCACAGAGACCAGAGGACTGCTAGCAGTGATGCACCTTGGAGCACAAATGCAAGAGCAAGGTCTGAAAGCCATCAGGTGATATATATACTCAGGTGTGCAACATCATCACTGAGCGACGCCCAGGCAGCAGACAAGTGGTGATGTAAACAGAGTTTATAAGAGACAGCAGTCTGCACATGTCTAAGATGGCTGCCAACAGGAAGGCAAGGTAAGACCTTGACAGTCCCCTTGTAGGTCTGTACCAAGCCCAAACATTCCAGGGCCATTTGGGTGATTTCTGTTATCATTTTAATTCAAAAAGGTGTAGACATGTACCGAAATATTATGACAAAAAAAATTTGTTTTGGTTTGTTTAGATTTCTTAATCTAGTTATTTAGTTTCCCTAAATTCAGTTGATTCTTTCAACTTGTATTCGGGATTCATTTTCAGAATTCGTGTTTGTAATTCGTTCCATGTATTTTTTTAATTTTCTTCAAATTTACCGATTTTTTTCTTGATTCTAAATGTTTGAATCGATACATTTTGAATCAGTCAAATCGAAAATTTTTGTTTTTTTATGATTTGAATGCAGCAGCCAAGTAACCAAACATCTGATTGTTTTTTATAGACATTGATATCGTTTGAATTAATAATACATTTATTCAAAATATGCAAAGTGTTCTAATTAATAAAAGTAATATCTTACTTTCAACATTTTACTATGTACAATACTCTGCAGAAGTTTTAGCCAGCTGAGAAAAAATAATGTCAAGTACAAATGCTTTTAAATCTTTATATTTTACTGGTTTCTTTTTATCAATTTTACACTTTCAAATAATAAATAAAAGAAAAATATTCATCAAATGATTACAATGACTCTTTAAATCATCTTGCGCTTAACAAAAATAGTATTATTTTGAAATGGTACGCTAATAACACACACAGTCTTTGATTTCTACAATATGTTTAAAGTTCGAATTCGAATAGAATTTGATGTAAAATTTGAGTCGAATTTCAATTAGAATTTCGGAAATAAGGACTTATTTTGTTTCGTTATTCAGAGAATTCGGTACAATTTCTCTGTACTGTAATTTGGGGATTCGGATATATCCGAATCTCCAAATAACAAAAAATGTGTCCGAAAAATGTCTTCAGAACGAAACGAACATGTCTAAAAAGGAGCCAAACAACTATGTGATAATAAATGGTTACATATGATTACTATTTTTTAAATAAAAGACAGTTTTGGGCATGATCAGTCATATTTTCGATATCAATGTCAAAATTTCACAATTTCTGCCAGGGTATGCAAACTTTTGAGAACAACTGTATATTTGGATGTGAAGATATATAGTATGCATGGAGATGTGTATGTATAATGGATATAAAAAGTCTACACACCCCTGTTAAAATGTCAGATTTCTGTGATGTGAAAAAATGAGATAAAAAGTTTCAGAACTTTTACCACATTTAATGTGACCTATAAACTGTACAACAAACTGAAATCCTCTAGGTGAAGGGAAGTAAAAATAAAAAACTAAAGTAATATGGTTGCATAAATGTCCACACCCTTAAACTAATACTTTGTTGAAGCACCTTTTGATTTTATTACAGCACTTAAGGCCCATACACACGTAGCGATTGTCGGCCGTAAATATTCGGCCACCGACCGATCGGCCGATTGTCGGCTTGTTAGTATGATGCTTCCGACATCCGACTGCGAATTTTCGGCCGAACGGAATCTGGTGTGCAGGCTTTAAAATTTTTGTTGGCCAACACCAGAACGGCCGATTGTTCCTCAGTCAGTACAGAATTCGGCCGACAAACAGCAGATGAGCAAGACTGGGCATGCTCAGAGAAGAAAAAACACATGGAAAGTTAACCATCACATGATATCACTTCTGCAGTCGGCTGTTGTTGGCTGACAAAATTCGTGTGCAGTCTTTAGCACTTTTCAACCGACAGGACAGCACCGGACAAAAGACGGCCGATCATTCGGCCGACATTCAGTACGTGTGTATGGGGCTTTAGTCTTGTTGGGTATGAGTCTATCAGCATGGCACATCTTGACTTGGCAATATTTGCCCACTCTTCTTTGCAAAAACACTCCAAATCTGTCAGATTGCGAAGGCATCTGCTTGGCACAGACCTCTTCAGATCATCCCACAGATTTCCAATCAGATTCAGGTCTGGGCTCTGGCTGGGCCATTCCAAAACTTTAATCTTCCTCTGGTGAAGCCATTCCTTTGTTGATTTGGATGTATGCTTTGGGTCGTTGTCATACTGAAAAATGAAGTTCCTCTTCAGCTTTCTAGCAGAAGTCTGAAGGTTTTGTGCCAATATTGATTGGTATTTGGAACTGTTCGTAATACTCTCTACCTTGACTAAGGCCCCTGTTCCAGCTGTAGAAAAACAGCCCCAAAGCATGATACTGCCACCACCATGCTTCACTATGGGTATGGTGTTCTTTTGGTGATGTGCAGTGTTGTTTTTGCGCCAAACATATCTTTTGGAATTATGGCCAAAAAGTTCAACCTTGGTTTCATCAGGCCATAACACATTTTCCCACATGCTTTTGGGAGACTTCAGATGTGTTTTTGCAAAATTTAGCCGGGCTTGGATGTTTTTCTTTGTAAGAAAAGGCTTCCGTCTTGCCACTCTACACCATAAATAATATAAAGAGCCTCCCTATCTCACGCTCCCACTGGCACTTGCTACACAATAGCAATGTTAATAATAATTAAAATAACCATAACGTGATCAAATTTAATTCCTAAAATACATATCCAAATAAATAATTAATTATTTAATATACCCAATGATTATATACATTCAAGAAGGTGCATCATAAATAGTGCATGTGTGCCAATCCAAAATGTTCATAGAAAAGTGACCCATATAGTTCAGAAAAAGTGAGAAATGGGTAGACCATCCACCAGAACTCCTTCCCTGTAGATGTTGTGAAGTATAAAATAAAGCATCCCGTGCTATCAGAAGAATGAATGAATTGCCAACCCACCAGATGCAGTTGATCTTACTTGCTATATAGCAATAAGATCAAATCAAGCTTGTGTGGTCACCTTGACCAGGAAAGAGAATCTCCAAAGAACGATCCTGCTGCTTCTTGGGCTAGTTGCTCCAAAACCATGTCAGTCATGCAGAAAGAAAAAGGAGATCGGGCTCCACATAATAAATTACCATAAAGACTTTTGCTAATCTAAACCCAATCCCTGAAGGCGTCACATCAGATGACGAAACACGTAAGATTGAAACACACATGGTGACGTCAGACAATGATGTTGGAACGCACGCTGTTACTCGCTTCGCTCCACATACAACCTCGTCTTTTCTGGCAGATTTGCGGGGAACTGCTCTAGGCAATAAAGTATTTTTGGTAATTCACTATGTGGAGCCTGATCTCCTTTTTGTTTCTGCATGACTGACATGGTTTTGGCGCAACTAGCCCAAGAAGCAGCAGGATCATTTTCTGGAGATTTTCTTTCCTGGTAAAGGTGACCACACAAGCTTGATTTGATATTATTGCTATAAAGCAAGTATGATCAACTGCATCTGGTGAGTTGGCAATTCATTCATTGTTAGGGTGCCTTGAGGTTTCTTCAGGGGTGCCTTGGAAAAATGCCTAAAAATGTATCAAAAGCAGGTGGATAAAGCCAACCTTTTAGTTACACAAAGCAGCAGACTTTCATTGTGCACCATTACAACCTTCTAGCCCATGGTGTGCTAACAACCGATGACATCATCAGTTAATAAGGAAGATGTCTATCGCCTCCACAGCATCCAGTGCCATCTTAAGAGCATTAAAGGGCCCCAGGCAATGCAGTGCACTGGGGCCCATCCTACACAGTCACCCACGAGAATAAAATTGCAAATTATCGATAAGGCGATATTTATTGGTACAGCAGTGCAAGGCTAATGACAGCTTCCAAATTGGGCGGCTGGGTCCGGGGAACACACACACGGAACGGAGTCAGACTCAACTGTGTCCTGTGTCTGCCTGTTCCCATGGACGCGGAAAGGCATTCCTGCAGTTGTGGACTCCCCCTCCACGGCCCAAGTGGCCTGACAGTAGCTTAGGGCCGACAGGCTTTTACCACCTGCTAAGTTCGGTGGGGGGATGCACACGGGACTAATGCTTGGCTGGGGCTGGGTTGCTGGGCAGGTAGGGCCCCCCGGGCAAGTGGGGCCCCTGGGCAGCTGCCCAGCATGCCCATTCTGTAAGATGCCCCTGACAGCATCCTTGTTTGACCCTTCTCTGCCCCTCTCCCTCAGCACTGGGGTGACATTAGCTGACGGATGAAGGTACGGCGATTTGCAGGAACCTGTCGCCACATAACTGCTGCGGCTAGTCAGCAAGTGGTTAAAGAGGAAATAAAGTCTGTTATTTTTTTTTCCCCCTGCAAAGTAAAGGCATAATGTGCTAGTTTGCATCGCACACCTTACTTGCAAATGAAGCCCTCGTTCCCCCCCCCCCTGGAGGCCGCATCCATCTTCCCCCGTCTTCCTTCTGGGTCCGCTGACTTCGGCTGTGCTACTGGCCGGAGCTGCGTGACTCCCGTGCATGCGCACGGTCGCGACCCAGGGCTCGGAAGAATCGGCACGGGCGGCCGTTCCTTCAGAGTGCATGCGCCGATGACGTCATCGGCGCACTATACAGTGAATAAACGGTTCAAGTTTAGGAGATATTTACAGTACCTATAGGTAAGCCTTATTATAGGCTTACCTATAGGTACAAACAGTGCAGGGAAGTTTACAACCACTTTTAGAGAACGGTTGTTTTTGGATTACATCTTGGAGCTACATAGTTGAAAAAGCAGTATGGTATTATATTTTCGCTCTGTCATTGTGGTGGATAAGGGGAGATTGCTGCAATCAGGAGATAATCCTCCTATGAGAAGTATAAGTGCTACAGAGACTAGATGGAATTGTGAAGAGGCTTACTGAATTGTCACAGTTTGGGAACTTTATTTTGTTTTTTGATTGCAACACTTAGGGATAGTGTATTTGCTGACTGCGTCCCAGAGGGAGAGCGCAAATTACCAACAGTTTATTAAAAAAGCCGCTTTTTTATTTTTAGCAATCTAAGGCGGCATTTTAAAAAAAATTGGAGTTCTACTTTAACTGTCCAGTTTCTACCAAAAAAGTGAAATATAAAATGAGTGGAATAACACTTGAAAGGCACTCTATCACAAAGGAAGTCATGAATCAAAGTGTGTGATTGAGGAATCACCATGACCCAGTCTTAGACAGCTGGGCAAACTTGGTACAAAGGTGCTGCCAACCTAATGACTGCAATCAGCGCCTCTGCTGAAAAACAGATTTAACTCACACATCAGCTTTGACAGCACAGAGTGAGTCTTTCCAGGAATAACAATAATGACCCCGTAACAAATGACCTGATTGCACATACAGTGGGTACGGAAAGTATTCAGACCCCCTTAAATTTCTCACTCTTTGTTATATTGCAGCCATTTGCTAAAATCATTTAAGTTCATTCTTCTTCCTCATGAATGTACACATAGCACCCCATACTGACAGAAAAACACAGAATTGTTGACATTGTTGCAGATTTATTAAAAAAGAAAAACTGAAATATCACATGGTCCTAAGTATTCAGACCCTTTGCTGTGACACTCATATATTTAACTCAGGTGCTTTCCATTTCTTCTGATCATCCTTGAGATGGTTCTACACCTTCATTTGAGTCCAGCTGTGTTTGATTATACTGATTGGACTTGATTAGGAAAGCCACACACCTGTCTATATAAGACCTTCCAGATCACAATGCATGTCAGAGCAAATGAGAATCATGAGGTCAAAGGAACTGCCTGAAGAGCTCAGAGACAGAATTGTGGCAAGGCACAGATCTGGCCAAGGTTACAAAAAGATTTCTGCTGCACTTAAGGTTCCTAAGAGCACAGTGGCCTCCATAATCCTTAAATGGAAGACGTTTGGGACGACCAGAACCCTTCCTAGAGCTGGCCGTCCGGCCAAACTGAGCTATCGGGGGAGAAGAGCCTTGGTGAGAGAGGTAAAGAAGAACCCAAAGATCACTTTGGCCGAGCTCCAGAGATGCAGTCAGGAGATGGGAGAAAGTTGTAGAAAGTCAACCATCACTGCAGCCCTCCACCAGTCGGGGCTTTATGGCAGAGTGGCCCGACGGAAGCCTCTCCTCAGTGTAAGACACATGAAAGCCCGCATGGAGTTTGCTAAAAAAACAACTGAAGGACTCCAAGATGGTGAGAAATAAGATTCTCTGGTCTGATGAGACCAAAATAGAACATTTTTGGCCTTAATTCTAAGCGGTATGTGTGGAGAAAACCAGGCACTGCTCATCACCTGTCCAATACAGTCCCAACAGTGAAGCATGGTGGTGGCAGCATCATGCTGTGGGGGTGTTTTTCAGCTGCAGGGACAGGACGACTGGTTGCAATCGAGGGAAAGATGAATGCGGCCAAGTACAGGGATATCCTGGACAAAAGCCTTCTCCAGAGTGCTCTGGACCTCAGACTGGGCCGAAGGTTTACCTTCCAACAAGACAATGACCCTAAGCACACAGCTAAAATAACGAAGGAGTGGCTTCACAACAACTCCGTGACTGTTCTTGAATGGCCCAGCCAGAGCCCTGACTTAAACCCAATTGAGCATCTCTGGAGAGACCTAAAAATGGCTGTCCACCAACGTTTACCATCCAACCTGACAGAACTGGAGAGGATCTGCAAGAAGGAATGGCAGAGGATCCCCAAATCCAGGTGTGAAAGACTTGTTGCATATTTCCCAAAAAGACTCCTGGCTGTATTAGATCAAAAGGGGGCTTCTACTAAATACTGAGCAAAGGGTCTGAATACTTAGGACCATGTGATATTTCAGTTTTTCTTTTTTAATAAATCTGCAACAATGTCAACAATTCTGTGTTTTTCTGTCAGTATGGGGTGCTATGTGTACATTCATGAGGAAGAAGAATGAACCTAAATGATTTTAGCAAATGGCTGCAATATAACAAAGAGTGAAAAATTTAAGGGGGTCTGAATACTTTCCGTACCCACTGTACATGGCTATCAGACAATGAAAATTCCTTACAGGATAATCAGAATTACTCTTCCAGTGTAGGACAACTGTACAGCAGTCTATGGGAGCTGCCAATATTAACCAGTTCTGGACCGGAAGATTTTCCCCTTAATGACTAGGCCATTTTTTGCAATTCAGCACTGTTACTTTACCGGAGAATTGCGCGGTCGTGCGAAACTGTACCCAAATAAAATTAAAGTCCTTTTTTTCCCTACAAATAGAGCTTTATTTTGGTGGTATTTGATCACCTGTGCGATTTAAATTTTTTAAAAATAGCGACAATTCTGAAAAGAAAACAATATTTTTTACTTTCTGCTATATGACATTCCCCCCCCCCAAAAAAAAAAAAAAAAGTAAATTAAAAATCAAATGTTTTCATCCTTTTAGGTCAATTTGTTTTCTGCTACATATTTTCCATTTAAAAAATGCTAATAAGCATATTTTGAATGGTTGGAAATAAGAGAAGGGTTGGGACTTTATATGAGAAACACGACAAGGCTGACAGAACAAAAAATATTACGTTTATTGATACATACATATATATGCACAGCAGGACATGTAAAATATATACAACCAATAAAAAAGCTGATGAGTAGTCCCCAATCCAGGTTCATAGAAACCATCATGGCACAATAAAAAGGTAAAAGGTAGTTGACTGTAATCATGACATCCGCAAACTCGACGCGTTTCGTGGACTAGTATTGCCACTTAATCATGAGTAGATGCATGAGATATGTCTATAGAAAAAAATATATTATATATAGAAGTATAAAAAGTAGCAACAATGATGGTAAAAAACTCTCGAAAGGGGGAAGGGGAAAAAGGAGGGGAGAAAAAGCCCCTGAATTCCCCAAACTTACATTGCAGCTCAGGCATAACCGGCTCTGAAGGCAGTTGCACGACCTAGAGTGTCCCGCCCGGGAGCTGAGGGCAACCAAAGAAGGCAGACAGGGCAGACCACACCGCACATAGGGAGGTGCATGGATTGGGATTGATGGAGTATAATCAATAACCCCATAAAGGGATACCTATAATATACAAGTAAAACATGTGTAATAAGTATGATTGTAACTTAATAAAAATACATAATACTGATGGCATATTGTAAATATTAGTAATATATGGGTAAGAATGTGTAAGAAGTGTGTTTGTTGCTTAAAATATTTTGAATGGTTTGCACAAAAGTTTTACTAGTAATGGCGGCGATCTGCGATTTTTAGTGGGATTGCGACATTGCGGCGGACAGATTGGACACCTAACTGACATTTTTGACACTTTTGGGGGGACCAGTGACATTACTACAGTAATCAGTGCTAAAAATATGCACTGTTACTGTACTAATGACACTCGCAGGGAAGGGGTTAACACAATGGTGATCAAAGGGTTAAATGTGTCCCTAAGGGACTGTTTTCTAACTGTATTGGGAAGGGACTTGTGGAATAAATACAGAGACCTGTGATCCTATATAGAAGGATTACAGGCGCTCTGTGTTCATTTCAGAGAGAACGGTCAGCTGTGTTTACAACAGCAGACCGTCATTCTCTCTCAGCGGGGAGCAATCGCGGCCGCCGGCCCCATGGATCGGCATCCCCCCTGCCTAGTGGGGGTGGGCATGTGCCTCCAGTGGCGTGCGCTCGCCCCCAGGAGCGCTCCCGCGAGCAAGCCTGCCGCAGTTTATATGCGGCGGACGGTCGGCAAGTGGTTAAATGTGTGTGCACCCCCCCCCCCCCCAAAATCTTGCTCTGGCAGCAAAACGGCTAAGGTTACAGAACTCCTGTGGATTCATCGTCATAATGTACAAGCTGTTATTAGTGGTGTAATGAACATTCTTTAGAAGATTTTGGGTTTTCTCAATAAAATTCCCATCAGTAGCAATCTGCCAAAAAGTCTTCAGAAGTTTTTAAATAGGAGTGTAGCATTGTATATGACGTGCCACCACTATGCTCTCAGCAGTGTCATCATTTGAGTAGAAAAGGAATATGGAATATTTTTTACCATGAATGGCTGGGCGGACAAGAATTCTAGATTTATATAGTGTGGGGCAGACGAGCCGCTCATGTTTTTTTCTCTTTCTCTGCTCGGCTATATTTAACATTGATGGTGTTTTGAAATGTTGATAAAACGCAGACAAATGGTGATTCAGCTGGAAGATTCAGCACTGCATCAGCTAAGTATGTGTTACAAATATAATGAAGCTTCTTCGGTGACGGAGCCTGACGGGTTTTCATGACTCGTGAATTATGCTGTGGCTGAAAGCAGAAACCAAGAAATGACCCCTGCCCCCATCTATAACTGGCCTTCCCAGCAAGGAGCACATGGATGGGCAAACGCATAAAAGACAAAAAACAGAGGAAATTCCCAGCTCAACTCACCAACCAGTCTGCTTACTAACCAAATTAACCTGTCCAACAGTATGCATCAGTGGCGGCCCATCTATTGGGGGCGCAGGGGCACCGCCCCCCACATCCATGCGTCCAGCGCCCTAATCTACATGCAGGGCGCCGGACGCATGGACTCCAATGGGTTTTTTTTTTCTGAAGCACGTGATTAGAGCCAGAGGCTCTGATAGGCTTCAAAAAAGGGTGGGCTTGGGGCGCAGACCACTGCACCATGAGCCCACCCAGTTCTCCTGGTCTCCTCCTGGCCAACCAGGAAGCAGGTCCTGACATGGCCATGGAGGAGGAGGAGGAGGGAGGAGACGCAGGAGACTAAGGGGGAAGAAGCCGCTGAACCTAGAAGTGCTGTAACATACATCACTTTTGAGTTCTTACTAGGTAGGGGAGATCAGCAAACAGGCCTCTCCACTACCCAGCAAGACCACCAGCTATGGGGTTTCTGGGCTCTTAGGTGAAGTATAGACCCAGGGAAACATGGCGGGAGGGGGGGGGGGGATTTATCAGGGGTGCGTGGAAATGAATGAACTGTTTGTACATCCTGTTGCCTATCTAAGCATTTTCAGACAGGCGTAGAGGAGTTATTACATTGTAGAGCAGTTTTTAATTAAAACCTGGGCAGTGTTTTGGTGATGCTTGAATACATAGGACATTTTTATAGTAAAGGTGATCTAATCCTTTACAAATAACTGTAGACAATAGATTATTTGTACTGTAGACACCAGCTATCTTGATGCTTTGTCCTCTAATCAGCTGGAGTATGCTAATTTCAGGAAACATAAATTAGGCAAGTTGGAAATTGCAAACATAAACCAATGCTGCTTCGGTGCCGAGCTTCTCATTTCTCCAATGAAGCATGCAAAGCATCAATCCTGTGTTTTTGCAACTTACGAAGGATAAATAATTAATAAAGCAAGTAATTCCAGTGTATCTAAACCCAGGAACAAAAATGTAAAATATTACAGCTTAAGAATCTATAGATGTTGTGGCCGTGTATGTTTTTCTCTTTTTTCAAGTTTATATTTCCCTAATTTTGACCTGTTAATCCTGCCAGTAACACACTTCCTCTCCTAAGGTAACTCACTATACTGAAGATGTAAACGAGTGCAGTGCTAAATATCCAAGTATGAAAAATACAAATCCCACAAATAAAAGACAAACAAAAAAGTTGTGCAGTGTCCAATCAATGAAGTCCAAATGTAATAATGAAAATTGTAAGTAAATATAAATAGAAGTGAAACACTTTGAAAGAAAGTAAGGCACTGTGACGTGAGTTACTTTGGTTGGGCGACTCATGGAACCCAGATTGCTTCTGGGAGGTTGGGAGACTACTTGTCCAGCTTCCCCAGCACCTCTTATGTGTAAGTCACTCTGTGCCTATTAGGGACACAGGGTGACCAAGAACCCCAGTTGGGTCTGCACTAATCAGACTCGCTGTACAACCACACTGGACTCAACCTTTCCTGTTACCCCGGTTATCCTGGGTTCTGTATGCGTGGTTTGTATTGGGGGAGTGAGGGGCTCTTTCACTTGGGACTGTAATATTTCTGAACAATGTCCCTCAGGAAATATATAAAGAAATATTGCAGATTGCTAGGATATTGCAAACGTGTTTCATTGACCCTTGCTAGTGGGGTGGGGGTTTGTTATTGTTGCATTCCATTGTTCTATTGTTCATGTCTGCCTTGAGTAAGCTTATTATGGGATGTGTATGTTTGTGTGGATTGGCTAA
Source organism: Pelophylax lessonae (assembly GCF_965119305.1). Classification (NCBI taxonomy): domain Eukaryota; kingdom Metazoa; phylum Chordata; class Amphibia; order Anura; family Ranidae; genus Pelophylax; species Pelophylax lessonae. The sequence goes on along the minus strand of NC_138775.1, from coordinate 270,478,858 downwards.
GGGGGAGGGGTTGTCATAGTGTATATTTCCTTCTGCTTTGTGTTTCAATAAACAGTTTGATTCTGGTTGACTCCAAAACTTGTACTGTTGAGTTCTTGGGGTAACTATAGCCAGATTCACGGATCCCGTGTTCCAGAGCTTAGGAAGCAGGTTCTTGGTGGAGGTACCCAGTCGCGGTGTCTGGATTCCGTCACAGGCACATTCACATAAATCCGCGCTGAAAGGTAGAATGGGAACCCCGTTTCCGTGTACCTTCACCGTCCACTCAAAATACGCTTACTGAATGGGATTGACTTCCAAGTTATAAGAAGTCAGAATGTGCCCTTATCGCAGAAAAACATGTGGCTCCATGGCGGCAAAGGATCTATGCTTTCCAATAGCTCTCACTCCAAGATCATACTTGTGGCCATAATTATAGTAAAAGAACCAGGGGACCACATAGCATAAATCCTTTAAAACCGATAATTTAATAAAAAGCATTAATAGTACTCGCAAGATCATCCTCATATGCACTTTTATAAACAGATTAAAAGCCTAGGACAGGCGTAAACTACTCCTGGGAATCGGGCGTGTGATTAAGTCACATATGCCAGCTCTGCCCTACACGTTTCGTCACAACTGATGTCATCTGGGGCAAAGAGTACTGTACTAGGTTATAGTGAACTCCACCAAACTAGTTTTTCAGGTTTCTCATGGGTTCCATCAAGTAGAATAACAGTTGGCTTCTTATGTCTTTCTTCCAGATGCCTCTCTTCCCCTCCAAATGCCATGTCTATTACAAAGTCAAATGATAGTATCAGGCCCCACTAGTGGATTCTTTATAATGTTTTATTAATACATATTAGGGTGATTGGCTGCATGAGAGTGACTGTCACATACCTTGTAGCAGAGCCTGATGTGCAGAGGAAGACCTCTCGTATAGCCCTGGCTCAGGCACCACTGGAGTTGCAACAGTGGATGCTAGAGCGCAGTAGGGTAAGAGCGCCTGTGCTGGTCTTCCGTTGGTAGTCGAGATGAGTGGTCAATAAATCACTGGACAGGACTGGACTGCTGAGCAGCAGGTAGAAGCATGTACAGTGGTGCAGATGCACAGCGGATGCAGGACAGCGCCACCAGGCACTGGATGGAGCAGGATAGGCAAAAGACTGGACAAGCCAGATCGGGCACAAATAATCAGATATGGTAAAAGCAGCAGGCAGAGAATAGTTGGTGTACAGGCAGAAGTTGGCAGCAGGATATCAGGCAGAAAAGCAGGTATAGCAGAGTCTAGGCAAGCCGGGGTCAGGACTGGAGATAAGCAAACGTGGTCAGACAAGCCAGGGCAATACAGGAATCAAATACAGTCAAAGGAACAGAACTCAGGTAAAGCTGCAGATCAGATAGCACTGAACAAGTGCAGCTGCTGCCCTTATATATGCCATGTAAGCGCCAATGCTAAAACGGCTAACACGCGTACATGAGCATTGGCATTCGCATTTGGCGAATCTATGCACGCGCGCATTCCTGCACACGCGCATGCGCATCTGCCTATTAAATGAATGTCCCTGACAGTGACACTTTTGTTACAAGCATTTGGGCAGATACAGGTGCTCAAGTTACCATAGGGAAATTTTGGCATCTATGATTTGGAGGAGGCAAAGAGCAATAGACTTTTCCTAATTAGGAATACATACTTGAATTCGTTTTTTTTTTTTAAAACTTAAAACCATTGTTTAGTGTCACTTTAAGTTTAGGATTAGGAGGTTAGAATTAGGGCAAGGGAAACCTTTGAGTAAGTGATCACTTTCTGCACCAAGAGCCCCACGCCAAAAAAATGAATGATGAAAATACGACATATTAGAAAGATGTGAAAAAAATGCCAGAATTCTTTTTACAGTGGTACATTTCAGTGAAATAACTCGGCGAACGTAAAAAAACGTTCCTTTTGAATAACATACACCATAAAATAATGTATAGTTGGTTGTGATGATCATGAATATGTTTAAAAAATAAAAATAGCAAAAAAAATCGTCTGTGTATCTTCACATTGGGAATTGTGTTTCATTACAGCCTTCTGAAGCTTGGATGATCTCCAAATCCCAACACTGTCCAGACCCTAATAATGTCATGGAATTAGGATGGGACGTTGTGAAGGAAAACAAGGGAATACGACAAAGGAGGCAGTACGTTGGGCTTGTTTATTGGTGTAAGCGACGGCCTGGCCTGCATCCAATAAACACAAGCAGGGCTAATGCTAAATGTGTCTAAGTTACTGGGATTTTTTTTTTATGTGAGATGTGCTAGGCAGTATACAGTATTAAAATAGTCTTCTGCTTATTAAAAAATTGGCAGGGAATGCATGATCAATTTCTTTTTATCAGCTAAATCGATGAACCACAATGTCTCCAATACAAAAATAATATATATGTAATCAGGCCCGGACTGGCCATAGGGCAGACCGGGCATATTCCCGGTGGGCCACGGCTCTGAAGTTCCCTCACTGCGGTCGGCTTAGTGGCCAATCAGCCTTCTGCTCAGGGGGGGGTGTGAGTCACACCCCCCTGAACAGAAGGCTGATTGGCCGCGGAGCCGGACAAGTCAAATGTTCCCGCTTCACGGGGTGTCAGGCTGGTGTCCTGCCCGGCGCGGCCAGCCCAGCCTGCATCGCTGTGTGAAGCAGCTGCAGATGTGGCAGCTCCTTCAGTCCGGGCTGCTCGCGGGGGCAGCGGCAGCAGCGGCGGCGGCGGGGAGAAGGTAAGTGCCTGCAGTGCTGTGCACTTGTGCAGCCCCGTGTCACCGCCATCCCTCTGCCTGATCCCATCCCTCCTGTAATTGACCTAAAGTGTAAAGTCTCCTTTTAAAAAAACAAACATGTTATACTTACCTGCTGTGTGCAATTGATTTTGCACAAAGCAGCCCCAATTCTCCTCTTCTCGGGTCCCTCTTTGGCTCTCTTGGCCCCTCCCTCCTGGTGAGTGCCCCTACAGCAAGCAGCTTACTATGGGGGCATCCGAGAGGAGCCGCAGCTCCCCGTGTCCATTCAGACACTGAGCCATGACCTGGTCCCGTCCCCTCTCTCTCTTCATTGGTTTACTAAATTTGATTGACAGCAGCTGGTGCCAATGGCGCTGCGCTGCCATCTCAGCCAATGAGGAGGGAGAGTCTCGGGCAGTCAAGACACTCCTGCAACATTGCTGGATCGAGATGGGCTCATGTAAGTATTAATAGGCTGCTACACACAGAAGGCTTTTTATCTTAATGCATAGAATGCATTAAGATAAAAAACCTTTTGACTTTACAACCAATTTAATTCTTTCTTCTGAGTTATTTTGCCAAGCAGAAATCTTTAAATACCATGATAAGATTGGTATAAGTATAGACTGCAGAATATCAAAAATAAATTAATATTTATTTACAATAAATCACTTACAAACACCACTAACAATTTGATTAATAGGTTGACACACACATTATATTTTGCATTGAAGTTTGAAAATAATTTGTTACTGTAAAGTATTTATCTCTGAGACTGAATATAATAATGAATTTCCCCCTCTGTTGATATCTTTTTCTATTACGTAGATAAACTTTGGCAAATAATATTCTGCTTTTGACTAACTTGATGTGTGAACCCGCTGCAGTCAAAGTACCAGGTGAAGTGCGGCTAAAGTTATGCTTATACGGCAATTAAACAGCCAAGTTTTGGGGTTTTAGGATATCTAATGGGGTAGCAAATCAGCTAGCATAAAATAATTGCATACAGAAAAATCTATAATAGATATGGAAACTATAGTTACCCTTTAAAATGTCTATTGGCGGTATCAAACCCCAACTAGAATTACTTCATTCTTCCCTACAGTATCTTCCCAAGCTTTAGGGGTTGTCAAACTTATGGCTCATTTCTACATTTATTCTAGGAATGCTCTCATATTGTCCCTATTTGGAAAAGATTGTCCACTTTTGCCTCTACAGCCACAGGTGTTCAGTTTTCCCTTTCCCCAACTCAGTGTCCACTATTTTCTCACATTATGGAAGCTAGCACTCTGCAAGAACTCCCTTGGTTCCACTTTCACAAGTTAAACTCAGAGTTGATTGCAGCCTCACCATTGCCCATCATTGCAGCCTGATCAGTGCCCATCTGCAGCCTCACCATTGCCCATCATTGCAGTCTGATCAGTGCCCATCTGCAGCCTCATCATTGCCCATCATTGCAGCCTGATCAGTGCCCATCTGCAGCCTCACCATTGGCAATCATTGCAGCCTGATCAGTGCCCATCTGCAGCCTCACCATTGCCCATCATTGCAGCCTGATTGGTGCCCATCTGCAGCCTCGCCGTTGCCCATCATTGCAGTCTGATCAGTGCCCATCTGCAGCCTCACCATTGCCAATCATTGCAGCCTGATCAGTGCCTATCTGCAGCCTCCCCATTGCCCATCATTGCAGCCTGATCAGTGCCCATCTGCAGCCTCACCATTGCCCATCATTAAAGCCTGATCAGTGCCCATCTGCAGCCTCACTGTTGCCCATCATTGCAGCCTGATCAGTGCCCATCTGCAGCCTCACCATTACCCATAATTTCAGCCTTATCAGTGCCCATTTGCAGTCTCACCATAGCCCATCATCGCAGTCTGATCAGTGCCCATCTGCAGCCTCACCATTGCCCATCATCACAGCCTGATCAGTGCCCATCTGCGGCTTCACAATTGCCCATCATTACAGCTTGAGCAGTGCCCATCTGCAGCCTCGCCATTGCCCATCATTGCAGCCTGATTGGTGCCCATCTGTAGCCTCACCATTGCCCATCATTGCAGCCTGATCAGTGCCCATCAGCAGCCTCACTATTGCCCATCATTGCAGCCTGATCAGTGCCCATCTGCAGCTTCACCATTGCCCATCATTGCAGCCTGATCTGTTCCCATCTGCAGCCTCACCATTGCCCATCATTGCAGCTTGATCAGTGCCCATCTGCAGCCTAACCATTGCCCATCATTACAGCCTGATCAGTGTCCATCTGTAGCCTCACCATTGCCCATCATTGCAGCCTGATCAGTGCCCATCTGTAGCCTCACCATTGCCCATTTATTGCAGCCTGATCAGTGCCCATCTGCAGCCTGACCACTGCCCATCATTGCAGCCGGATCAGTGCCCATCTGCAGCCTCGCTATTGCCCAAAAAAGTTTGTAAACAAAAAATGGCTATTGGCCTGACTCTCCTAAGAAGCCAGCCAACTAATGGGTGGAGTTTGTCTTCCCAAGATGGCTTTGAGCTCGGTTGAAGCTGTGTGCCCTGGCTTCAGTGAGGTGTGTGATCTACATTAGATTGTAAGCTCTTCTGAGCAGGGCCCTCTAAATCCTCTTGTATTTTATTGTATTGTATATGTACTGTCTCCCTCTAATATTGTAAAGCGCTGCGTAAATTGCTGGCGCTATAGAAATCCTAATAATAATAATAATAAGGGGGTCTTGATGATGAAGTCTGATGATATGTGATGACGAGTGTCCTTCAGATGATGGGATTCCCAAGATGATGGGCGTATGTGTGTTCCTGTCTACCTGACTTGCTATTTTATCTAATTACAAACAATACATTCATAAAACTTTTAATATACTTTGCCCAGAAGGTGTAACCTTCTCTCTGATTGGTGGGGCAGTATAATCATTAATCATCAATGCTCCTGGACGCACTGGCAGTAGGTTTTTTTCTTGCCTCTAAAAGACTCCTGTCACTAAATGCTGCTAAACCCCTATGTGTGCATGAAGACATAGGCTAATATGGAGGGGCATTTAGAGGTAGGGAAAAATACTGCCAGATGCCCCTAGAAGCAGCTGTAAAAACATCCAATTTATAAAAGCTTAGACACTTTAGGGCTCGGTTCACACTGGTGCCGCTTCAAAGTCGCCCAACTCTGAAGCCACCTCATACAGAGCGACTTCCGCGCAGCTTGCAGACTACTTCTTTAATAGAAGTCAATGCAAGCTGCTCGGAAGTCACTCCCAAGTAGTTCAGAAACCTTTTTCTAAGTCAGAGCCACTTGAGTCGCCCCAGTGTGAACTGAGCCTTTTAAGCGTCAGGGATTTTTTCTGCAAAAACGCTGCTGGCTTCTAGGACAGTTACAAAAAAATTTTCTGTGTGCATCAGACCTCACACAGACTAAATAATATACACTGATTTGGGTTATTTTTAGCAAAAAAATGTAGAATATATTTTGGCCTAGGGCAAGGCCGATAAATCGGGGGCCGATATGCACTTTCCCTGATATATCGGTATAGGCCCTGGAACTGGCCGATATTGCCGATATTTTTGTGATGTCATTCTGCCTTCTTAGGCCGCCTCCCTCGCCTTGGACAGCCTCGTCTTGAGTTGGGACTAGTCTCGTGTATCACAGCCATACACCCACCCACTACAGCCCGGTGCCAGCCAGCCATCCACATCCACAGGCCCTGTACAAGCCAGCCAGCCATAAGCACTGTACCAGCGAGCCAGACAGCCAGCCAGCCACAGGCACTGTACCAGCCAGCCACCCACCCACAGGCCCTGTACCAGCCAGCCACTCCCAGCCCCTGTGCCAGCCACCCACCCACTACAGGGTGCCAGCCACCCACCCACCACAGGTTGCCAGCCACCCACCACAGGTTGTCAGACAGCCAGCCACCCACAGACAGGGTGCCAGACAGCCAGCCACCCACCCACCCACCACAGGGTGCCAGACAGTCAGCCACCCACAGATAGGGTGCCAGACAGCCAGCCACCCACCCACAGACAGGGTGCCAGACAGCCAGCCACCAACAGGCCCTGTACCAGCCAGCCACCACAGGCACTGTACCAGCCAGCCACCCACAGCCCCTGTGCCAGCCACCCACCTACCACAGGGGCCCAGCCAGCCACCTACCACAGGGTGCCAGCCAGACACAAACCACCACAAGGTACCAGCCACCCACCACAGGGTGCCAGCCAGCCATCCACCACAGGATGCCAGCCATCCACCACAGGGTGCCAGCCAGCCATCCACCACAGGATGCCAGCCAACCATCCACCACAGGGTGCCAGCAAGCCAGCCACCCACCACAGGGTGCCAGTCAGCCAGCCACCCACCACAGGGTGCCAGCCAGTCAGCCATCCACCACAGGATGCCAGCCAGCCATCCGCCACAGGGTGCCAGCCAGCCTGCCACCCACCACAGGGTGCCAGCCAGAAATCCACCACAGGGTGCCAGCAAGCCAGCCATTAAGCATTAAACAAAAATTAACATGTTCAGTACCAGATTTGTGTTAAAAATTCTTTATTTTTCAAAACTTTAAATGTACAAAATATCGGCCCATATCGGCCGATACCGATACGTTGCTACCAAAATATCAATATCGGTATCGGCCCTGAAAAAAACATATGGGTCTACCCCTGTTTTGACCTAAATTTATGAAAAAAAAGATTACTTATTTTCAAAATTTAGTTTTTTTTTATTAAAACGTTTGGTCTTTTTTCAATTATATAGCAAAAATTAAAAAAAAAAACAAGTGGTGATTAAAGTGGAGCTCCACCCAAAAGGGGAAGCTCCGCTTGTTTGCTTCCTCCCCCCCTCTGCTGCCACATTTGGCACCTTTTGGGGGTGAGCGGGTACGTGTTTTTGACAGGTACCCGTCCCCACTTCTGCGTCCCCTGGAAGTTTAGGCCCCCTCCTCCTTCGCTCGCTCCCGGGCCATTCACAAAGCGCAGCGTGCTTCACGCATGTGCAGTAGGGTACCGGCTGTGATGCCGCAAGCCTTCACTGCCGGTTTCCCTTACAAGGAATGGCGGCAGCACCCGAGAGCCGATTAAACAATTGGCTGGGGTGCCGACATTGAGGGATTCCTACACAGGTAAGTGTCCTAACAATAGAAGTCAGCAGCTACAGTATTTGAACCTGCTGATTTTGTCTTTTTTGGTGGGGGGGGGGGGGGGGAATTGGAGCTCCGCTTTAAATACTATCAAAAGAAAGCTCTATTTATCTAAAAACAATTGATAAAAAATAAATTTGAGTACAGTGTTGCATGTCTGAGTAATTGTCATTCAAAGTGTGATAGTGCTGAAAGCTGAAAATTGTCCTGGACTGGAAGCGGGTGAAAGTGTCCGGACTTTAGGTGGTTAAAGAACAAAACTTGTAATGTTACAAGAGGAAGTTGGACACATTCTCTTTCAGTGCTGGAAGATGACCCTCGGTGACACATTACAAGTGATTTGTGACGGCTGCAAATCTGCTCTTCTTGGCATTTTTGATGCTAAGAAAAGATAAATGGCCGTCAAAGAAAGGTTGGCGCTGCAAGATTTACAGGAAACTTCTTTATCTGTGACTTTTTGCAGAATTGGAACTGCTGAGGAATAACAGAGAGTTTTTCCTCAAAACTGATTCTAAAAAAGCATAGTACTAAATTGAACTTTTTGGGTATCAAATTATAGTGGAATATAACTGTAGCTGAATGGACACTGAGAATATGGTTTGGATTACTTCAAATGGGACAGTAATATTTGTCAACAATATATCTCAAGGATCCATGTTAAAAGCCTAGCTGCATATTGCCAATAAAATACTGCTCCACACAGTCAGACTCATAGCAGATGCTAATATCATCAGCTCAACCACCTGTCTTCCACACATTTACTTACCTATTGTCTACTGTGGGCTTTGTGTTTACACTTATAATAATGTGTATTGTACTTCAGGAGCTCAATGACAGCAAATCTACTAGTTTATTGGCTCAGGTTGATTGAATCATTGTCATCTATTAGTTGCTGGTGAGAAAGTAGAATACTGTGTGTGTTGGTTGTGTTGTGTTGGTTGAGTCTGTGAAATGTTTACTTGTCCCTAGTCCCCTATCAGGTCCAGCAGGGAATGCCCCTGGAAAATGATTTAAGAAACCCCTTGCACGGGAATCATAAAAGCCAGCTGTGGCTGAATAAAAGTTGTTGTTGACTCCCAGTACTGTGTGTCGTCCAATTACTGGGGGGGGGGGGGGATTTTGCCTTGGATATGTTAGTACTTCCTCAGCTTCAAGGATTATACAGCGGAGATACCTAGGCAGGGTATTGGAGCTCCGCTACAATAACTAAATCTAAAATTCAAAAATGTATAATCATACAACATAAGGACTCATTTACACAAGTACTCCGTGTTTGTTTCCTGCACCACATTCGAAATGCACTGCAATTGCCATCTGCTGTGGGTGTCAATGTTAACTTAATGACACCCCAAATGCAGTGCATTTGCCTACACTGGAGAGCATGGCATCATTAGATCATCCAATGCAATTTGAGCCCATTTAAAACAAATGGGCTCAAATTGCACCACAGGGCACTGTAAGCAGGGCACATGCACGGTGGGCCGAGGCCTCCGCTCTCAGTCAGTCAGACAGTGTCTGTGTCCCGATGCCGGCAGTTGCCGGCCGCTGCTGGCCTCTCCACGGCCGATTCTGCAGAGACTGAGGGCCGCCCGCCGCTGTCCCCGACTCCCCGCCAGTGGCCGCCACTCACTCCGAGTACTAGTAGCACTGCCTGGGCTCAGCTGGCAGCCGGCTGATGCTGAGCTGAGCCCAGCGCCGCTCACTGCGGCCACCGGCCGGTGTCATGTCGGATTGCAGCGGCATGATCGGCATCTAGCGTAGGCACTCAGGAGGGGTACCGGCATCAGGTGACTGAAGGCGAAGGGGTGGAGCTAGAGGCCGGGGACCATCACCCCCTGCTTGATTCAGGAAGAAGCGGCGGGAATGAAGTCGCCGGCGCCGCACCGCACCGCAGACAGCTTCAGCCAGAGTACAGAAGTTGAACACCAGGACGACGAGCCAAGGCCTGGCTGCTGCAACAAGGTAAGGAAAGGGCAGCCGCAGCCAGCACAAAAACAGACACAACAGCTGGGATTTGTGATTCTGGGCTGGCCTCCACCGGCAGAGCATTTTTCTTCTCAGACTGGTCTGGAGCTGTCACTGCTAGAAAACATGTGCCATCATGCCAGTTTGCTTGTTACATGTGATGTGACAGCCAGGTGCACATTTTCAACTTGAAAATGTGCACCTGGCTGTCACATCACATGTAACAAGCAAACTGGCATGATGGCACATGTTTTCTAGCAGTGACAGTGTGTAGCTGACTGTTATCTGTTTTTGATGCCTGCGGCCTGCCTGCTGCTAAGCCAGAAGTGAACCATGCTCTGCCGGAGGCCAGAACCACAAATCCCAGCAGTGTTGTGTTTGTTTTTGTGCCCTTTCCTTACATGACACATGTTCTAGCAGTGAGTGTGTAGCGGTTTTAAAAACCGCTACACACACACACACTGTCACTGCTGCTAGAAAACATGTGCCATGTAAGGAAAGGGCAAAAAAACACAAGCATGCCGCATGGCACATGTTTTCTAGCAGCAGTGACAGTGTGTGTGTAGCGGTTTTCAAAACAGCTACACACTCACTGCTAGAACATGTGCCATGTAAGGAAAGGGCACAAAAACAAACACAACACTGCTGGGATTTGTGGTTCTGGCCTCCGGCAGAGCATTGTTCACTTCTGACTTAGCAGCAGGCAGGCGTAAAAAACAGAAAACAGCCACACACTCTGTCACTAGTGCTAGAAAACATGTGCCATGCCAGTTTGCTTGTTACATGTGATGTGCCAGCCAGGTGCAGATTTTCAAGTTGAAAATGTGCACCTGGCTGTCACATCACATGTAACAAGCAAACTGGCATGGCACATGTTTTCTAGCAGTGACAGTGTGTATCTGTTTTCTGTTTTTTATGCCTGCGGCCTGCCTGCTGCTAAGCCAGAAGTGAACCATGCTCTGCCGGAGGCCAGAACCACAAATCCCAGCAGTGTTGTGTTTGTTTTTGTGCCCTTTCCTTACATGGCACATGTTTGCTGGCAGTGACAGTGTGTAGCTGTTTTGAAAACAGCTACACACACACTGTCACTGCTAGAAAACATGTGCCATGCGGCATGCCAGTTTGTTTGTTACATGTGATGTGACAGCCAGGTGCACATTTTCAACTTGAAAATCTGCACCTGGCTGGCACATCACATGTAACAAGCAAACTGGCATGCCGCATGGCACATGTTTTCTAGCAGTGACTGATCTGAGGTGTGACAGTGCAGGAATTGGGGTGATCTGAGGTGTGAAGGTGCAGGAATTGGGGTGATCTGAGGTGTGAAGGTGCAGGAATTGGGGTGATCTAAGGTGTGAAGGTGCAGGAATTGGGACTGATCTGAGGTGTGATAGTGCAGGAATTGGGGTGATCTGAGGTGTGAAGGTGCAGGAATTGGGGTGATCTGAGGTGGGAAGGTGCAGGAATTGGGGTGATCTGAGGTGTGAAGGTGCAGGAATTGGGGTGATCTGAGGTGTGATAGTGCAGGAATTGGGGTGATCTGAGGTGGGAAGGTGCAGGAATTGGGGTGATCTGAGGTGTTATAGTGCAGGAATTGGGGTGATCTGAGGTGTGATAGTGCAGGAATTGGGGTGATCTGAGGGGTGATAGTGCAGGAATTGGGGTGATCTGAGGTGTGATAGTGCAGGAATTGGGGTGATCTGAGGTGTGAAGGTGCAGGAATTGGGGTGATCTGAGGTGTGAAGGTGCAGGAATTGGGGGATCTGAGGTGTGATAGTGCAGGAATTGGGGTGATCTGAGGTGTGAAGGTGCAGGAATTGGGGTGATCTGAGGTGTGATAGTGCAGGAATTGGGGTGATCTGAGGTGTGAAGGTGCAGGAATTGGGGTGATCTGAGGTGTGAAGGTGCAGGAATTGGGGGGATCTGATTTGTGAAGGTGCAGGAATTGGGGTGATCTGATTTGTGAAGGTGCAGGAATTGGGGTGATCTGATTTGTGAAGGTGCAAAGCTCACTTGATTTCTTACTATTATTCAAGCGGTTTACAGCAGTTACTTTATATGAAGTTGACAGTTGTTTTTTATGTATCTGGCACTCCCAATTTCTTTGAAAACATTTTTCGGCACACTGTGCCCAAAAAGGTTGTCTACCCCTTGATTAGAGTAACCCTCATCTTGTGCTGCTTCATACTATTTTTAGGACTCAACCATCAAAACAGGATTTAAGTAAGACAAAAAAAACAGCATCATATGGCAGCTCTGATCTAAACTGGACCCAGTCTGTCAGATTAAACTAAAAAAAGGTACCGTAATCCAATCCACACATCCTGGAACATTAAATCCTTTCATCAACCATCCCGACGAACGTCACGCCCCGGTTACGCCTCCGTCACCCCCCCCCCCCCCTCCTGGGCTGCTCAGTCCAAAATGCCCGGGCCTATTTTTTGTCCCAGTCCGGGCCTGACTGTATGTGAATAGCACAGGAACATTCCTGTGCAATTCCTGGTGTAAACTGGCCCTAAAAGTTGCAATTACAAGATAAAACCACATGCAAAAATTAGTAACTCGGTAGAAAGGTGGTAAGGACCAGGTCTAATCTGACACTTTTTGTTTACAAGTAAAAATCAGTATTTATTTTGTCATACGGTATTTGTACAGCGATTTTTCAATTTTATTTGTAATTTTATTACTTTTTTCTACACTGTCCCTTTATTTATTTATTTTTGATCACTTGTATTGCTGTCACAAGAAATGTGTCTTGTAATAACTATAAAACGTGACAGGTCCTCTTTATGGAGAGATGTGAGGTCTATAAGACCCCACATCTCAACTCCATAATGGAAAACATCAGATCAAAAAACCCCTATTAATCTAATGCTTTAAAAAAAAGGCACAGTTTACATGGGTCGTAAACTGGAAGTGACATCATGACATTGCTCTCAGCCTCCTAGGTCATAGAGATAAGGGGATGCCATATTTCCTCTGCTAATCTCTATAGCCAGATGCTAAAACCACTGCATTGGCTTCCAGGCGTCCTGTGAGCCAGGCAAGCCTGAGAACCCCTCCCACTGCTTCTAAAAGTGATCTAGAGGCTAAACAGCCACTCAGATCTCTTTTTATCAGAAAGAGTAACGGCTGAGGAAATTTTTAGTACCAGGGCATCTAGTTGCAGTCATAGCCCCGGTATTCTACTATAAAATCATAGCGTATTTTCCCAGTTAGGCGGTCGTCTCATTCACATAAGTTTGAATCTTTCCAGTTATCATTTGTATCACATAACCTCATTATTGGGCATGTTGATATTCCAAACAATTCCAAAACCCAGAATATATTCTCTTAATGCATTTAATGAGCAATGTTCACTTCTTCAGGAGTAGATTATTGATGGGTGTAGGTCTAAAACAGCTGTTCTCAACCAGAGCTCTGTGAAACTCTACAAAGGTTGCTAGGGGTTCCTTGAGCTATGGTTGGTTGACTTTCTATCTGATGGTGCCTGCATAGTTTCATGTTCGATGCCACTTGGCAGAGCCAACAGCATGACACCAATGATCTATTTAGCTGTCTCTAAGGGTGCCATTCTGACCACTATTGCAAGGGGGACATTGATCCCACTGGCCACCAATGAATTCCTTTTTAGCAGGGGGTCCCTCAGATCTAATACGTTATTTCAAAGGGCTCCACTGGGGTAAAAAGTTTGAGAAAGGCTGTTCTACAATAATCTTCAGCCATATTAAAATCAAATGTCACATTACTGTCCAGGCATCAAACTAGTCAGTGGAGATGAAGGAGCAAGGGAGGGGAGAACCCACAAAGCATAACATAGGCAGGTGGACTAATCACCACTTCTCTCAAAGGGGTGCAACCACAGCCACAGAATCCCTAAAATCAGGGCTCGAGTCCTGCGGGAACGCATGGGAATTGCGTTCCTGTACTTTTTCTACAGCAGGAATGCAGTTCCTGTTAGCAGCCGCATCCTAGTCCTCCCGACACGATCCCAGCTCCACCTCCTGTTCTGGGATGGCGGGTAGGCAAGCCCAGATTGCGGGTTCCCAACCCGCAATGCCCGAGCACAGCATGAAGAAAGGAGCCGACACTAGAGGAAGCAGAGCTGATGCTTCCTTTATAGCGCCGCCTCCTGTCACTGGCAGAGTGATACCAAATGTACTCCGCTTGTGACCGGAGCAATACAGGAAGCATGGGCTCTGCAGATGAGAGAGGGAAGTAGAGAAAGAGAAAGAGAGAGAGGAGGGAAGGAGAGGTAGAGGTAGAGAGAGAGATAGAGAGAGATAGAGAGAGAGAGAGAGATGAGAAAGAGAGAGAGAGGAAGGAAAGAGAGGTAGGAAGAGAGAGAGAGAAAGCTAGATAGATATACAGATATATATACAGTATATATATATATATATATATATATATATATATATATATATAGAGAGAGAGAGAGAGAGCGCGAGAGAGAGAGAGAGAGAAATATGGAAATAGAGCGATATTAAGAGACAGATGGAAAGATAGAGGGGTGGATGGGGGAGAAAAAAAGAACAAGTGAGAGAGAGAAGAAAGAATAGAGAGGGGCAAGAGATCGAGGAGAAATAGAGAGGGAGAAAGAGGGTCGAAATAAAAAGAGAGACTAAGGAGAAAGAGAGAGAAAGAAACAGGGGGACCAAAAGAGATATGCCTTTAGTGCTACTGAGCAAAATTCATAGAGATATTAATCAAATCTATTTTGCAAAGAAATATGTGACAGATCCAGGGTTTTAATGATGTTGTGTCCAACTGATAGAAATCACACCTGTACAGCAAATTTGCAACTCAATGTACAGTATAAGTAACCCACCATAGTACCCACCAGCAGTTCCAGCCAGCAGTACCCACCAGCAGTATTCGCAAGCAGTACTAGCCAGCAGCACCCACCAGCAGTACCCGCCAGCAGTACCCACCAACAGTACCAGCCAGCAGTACCCACTAGTGGTACCTGCCAGCAGTACCAGCCAGCAGTACCCACCAGCAGTGCTCGCCAGCAGTACCCACCAACAGTACCTGCTAGCAGTACCCACCGACAGTACCAGCCAGTATTACCTGCCAGCAGTACCCACCACCAGCCAGCAGTACCCACTAGCAGAACCCGCCAGCATTACCCTCCAGCAGTACCCACCAGCAGTACCAGCCTACAGTACCAGGCATCAGTACCCACCAGCAGTACCAGCCAGCAGTAGCCACCACCAGTACCTGCCATCAGTAGCCACCAGCAGTACCCGCCATCAGTAGCCACCAGCAGTACCCACCAGCAGTAGCCACCGCCAGTACCAGCCAGCAGTACCCACCAGCAATACCAGTCATCAGTATACACCCGCAGTACCCACCAGCAGTACCAGCCAGCAGTACCCACCAGCATTTCCCGCTAGCAGTACCAGCCCTGGAGGACAGCCAGTTAACAGTCACAAGCCATACCCACCTGGGGGACAGCAGCAGCCAGCGATACATGCAGGAGCCTAATTCAATCCACTTAAAAAAACAGAAGGGGATCCCCTTCTGTCTGGGCAGATCAGATTGTAGGGCCCATAGAGTAGATCTGGCTTTGTCCGTGTCTGCTCTGCATATGCTGACACGGACCTGTCATCTGATCTGCCTGCTCTGCTCATTGTGGCTCACGACCAGTTACCAAGATGCTAAAGTGGCCCTCGCTCCTCAAAAGGTATATATACACGAACACACACTTTTTTTTGTTTTTGAGGTGGGGGGTGTTAATCTTGGGTGAGTTGCCACACTTTTTTTCCAAGGACTTGACCTCTGCCTAAAATGGTCCTATCGTAGTCCTCCAAATTCACCTCATACTGTCAGTTCAGTATTCTCCCAAAATGACTAGAATGATTCAGACATATGTGTACGTTTTAGGCTCCATTCACATATAGGCGTTTTGGATCGCGGCAGAATTGCCGTGGTTCTGTCCGCGATTGCGAACCACTGCAAGTCGCAGGACTTTCAATGGCACCCCAAACGCAGCGCAATTTTGCCCCGGTTGTCACCCGACGAATCGTGGTAAAATCGCACAAACAGAATCGTGGGACGCCTGACGCCCAAAAAAAGTACAAGAACTTCTTTTGGGGGCGTCAGGCGTCCCACGATTGTTTGCGCAATTTTACTGCGATTCATCGGGCGACAATCGCAATAACATCACGGGAATCATTGCAAATCACGGGAATTGCTGGGGCGTCCAGCGATTTGCAATGGTTCGGAATCGCAGGCAGAATTGCGGCAATTCTGCCCGCGATCCGAAACGCCTATACAGTATGTGAATGGAGCCTTAATTATCTTCAACCACTTTTCTACGGAATTACTAATTGTTTTATGTAATTGCAGTTTTATGCTGTATGATTACAAGGTATGAATTTTAGATTTTTTTTATAGTATAATTTGGTACCCAAAAAGTCCTATTTAGTACCATGCTTTTCTAAAATCCTTATATTGGGGATGTACAGTGGTTATCGAAAGTTTGGGCACCCCAGGTAAAAATTTGTATTAATGTGCATAAAGAAGCCAAGGAAAGATGGAAACATCTCCAAAAGGCATCAAATTACAGATTAGACATTCTTATAATATGTCAACAAAAGTTAGATTTTATTTCCATCATTTACACTTTCAAAATAACAGAAAACCAAAAAATGGCGTCTGCAAAAGTTTGGGCACCCTGCAGAGTAAATATCTTGTACTGCCCCCTTTGGCAAGTATCACAGCTTGTAAACGCTTTTTGTAGCCAGCCAAGAGTCTTTCAATTCTTGTTTGAGGTATCTTTGTCCATTCTTCCTTACAAAAGTTTTCCAGTTCTTTGAGATTTCTGGGCTGTCTGTCAAGCACTGCTCTTTTAAGGTCTATCCATAGATTTTCAATTATGTTGAGGTCAGGAGATTGTGAAGGCCATGGCAAAACCTTCAGTTTATCGCCTCTCTATGTAATCCCCCATGGATTTCGAGGTGTGTTTAGGATCATTGTCCATTTGTAGAAGCCATCCTCTCTTTAACTTCAGCTTTTTCACAGATGGCATCAATTTACCATCCAAAATTTGCTGACATTTTATTGAATAAATTTTTCCTTCTACTCGTGAGATGTTCCCGGTGCCACTGGCTGCAATACAACCCCAAAGCATGATTGATCCACCCCCATGTTTAACAGTTGGACAGAGGTTCTTTTCATTAAATTCTGTGCCCCTTCTTCTCCAAACGTACCTTTGCTAATTTCGGCCAAAAAGTTTAATTTTAACCTCATCGGTCCACAGAACTTGTTTCCAAAATGCATCAGGCTTGTCTATATGTTCATTTGCAAAGTTCAAACACTGATTTTTGTGGTGAGGATGTAGAAGAGGTTTTGATCTGTTAGTTTTGCCTGTCACATGTTTCCAGGTGTGATTTACTGGGTCTAAGCGGGTGTCCCCACTGGTATCCAATGAGGGAGCTTGTTGGACAGTGGAGGAAACCTAGCCAGTAGCACACTGGGGTTTATTGCTGTCTCAGTGGGTGGACATTGCTGCAATGCATCCTGGGATTGGCAATAAATACGGAGGGAGCATGTGACAGGGGGTCTTTTGTCGCGAGCAAAGTCCCAGAAGGAGGTGGACGGCTGTCTCTCCTCCTGTAGGTGTGAGGAAGGTGGTTCAGGCGGTCGGTAGAGATGTCGCGAACATAACATTTTCCGTTCGCGAGCGGCGAACGCGAATTTCCGCAAATGTTCGCGAACGGGCGAACCGGGCGAACCACCATAGACTTCAATAGGCAGTCAAATTTTAAAACCCACAGGGACTCTTTCTGGCCACAATAGTGATGGAAAAGTTGTTTCAAGGGGACTAACACCTGGATTGTGGCATGCCGGAGGGGGATCCATGGCAAAGCTCCCATGGAAAATTACGTAGTTGAC
This sequence comes from Pelophylax lessonae, assembly GCF_965119305.1. Classification (NCBI taxonomy): domain Eukaryota; kingdom Metazoa; phylum Chordata; class Amphibia; order Anura; family Ranidae; genus Pelophylax; species Pelophylax lessonae. The sequence goes on along the minus strand of NC_138775.1, from coordinate 270,461,143 downwards.
GCAGAGTCAGGTTTTAATCCATAAAGGGCATAAATCACCTAACATAAATAACCTAACCTAACAATAACGTGCTTTAAAACATCCAGTGTGTGTATACGATCAGGTATGATGTTGCATCGATCAGGTAGTGTAAGGGTTACGCCCGCTTCACAGTGACAGACCAAACTCTGACAGACCAAATTCCCAGTTTAACGCACCGCAAACATCCGCAAACAGTCCATTTGCACAACCGCAAACTCCCCATTTGCACAAGGTTGGATACGAGGCTAGCCATGTACCGTTCCTTGTCCTCAGTGACGTCATTGAAGGTCTCTTCCTCCACCCAGCCACGTACAACACCAAGGGTCCCCGAAAGGTGACAACAAGCCCCCTGGGACGCATGCTGTGGTTGGTCTTCCACCTCTTTAAAGCCACCTTCCTCCTCTGACTCCTCTTCTTCAGACTCCTCTCTCTGCGTTGCCGCAGGTCCAGCAATCGACGACGACAAGGCTGCTTCTGGTGGTGATGGTGACCACAACTCTTCCTCTTCATGCTCATCTACGGCCTGATCCAGCACTCTTCGCAGGGCATGCTCCAGATAAAACGCATATGGGATGAGGTCGATGATGTTGCCTTGGATTTGACTGACCAGGTTTGTCACCTCCGCAAAAGGACGCATGAGCCTACAGCCATTGTGCATGAGTGTTCAGTAATGCGGCCAAAAAATACCCAGCTCCGCAGAGGCTGTCTTCTTTTTTTTTAATTAAAAAAATCTGTTCTTACAGTTTAATCTCTGTTTTGTCCCCTATCAGGGGCCGGTGTATGGAATAGATTTTAGGAACCGGGAGATGGAAAAAGATGGTTGGTCGGTCCTCTTACTTCCAATTCGGGGCACTGCGCGTGCGCCGTGTAATGTACTGTGCCACCCTATATGAGTGGTGTGTTAAGTAGTACTATTCTTATCAGTTTAATCCTGTTACGTCCCCTATCAGGGGCCGGTGTATGGAATAGATTTTAGGAATCGGGAGATGGAAAAAGATGGTTGGTCGGTGCTCATACTTCCAATTTGGGGCACTGCGCGTGCGCCGTGCAATGTACTGTACCATCCTATATGAGTGGTGTGCACACAGTACAGTCTGGGGGCCTGTGGCCTATCAAACATGGGCAGGCAACTGCAATATATATATATATATATATATATATATATATAAAAAGCAGACTGATGTACCAGCCCTAAAAAGGGCTTTTTGGGTGCTGTCAGGACGCTGTCCTTACAGCAGATCAGTCTTTGTGGACTGGAGTGGACACAGAACACTGGCCTAGCTATTAATTCAGCAGCAGCAGCAGCACTCTCCCTGCTTTAACTAACACTGCAGCTTCAGAATGATGATGATGGATGCTGTCCTTGCTTTTTTATAGGAGGTGGGAGGGTCTGGGAGGGAGGGTATGCTGATTGGCTGGAATGTGTCTGCTGACTGTGAGGTACAGGGTCAAAGTTTGCTCAATGATGACGCATAGGGGGCGAAATGAACATTGCATATGTTCGCCCGCTGCGGCGAACGCGAACAAGCGATGTTCGCCAGCGAATAGTTCGGGACATCTCTAGCGGTCGGCCTAGGGACCAGGTGTGGAGCTGAGCTGCAGAGGATCCAGAGTGCTGACAAGTGGAGCTGCTGGCAGAGATTTTGGGAAAACAGTATCGTTAGTACCAGGAGATTTGCCCAAGGGTCTGCCTAAGAGAGGGGACCACTCCAGAGAAGTCAGGGGATCAAGGAGCTAGCTCACACGGGAAGTTTATTAGTAAAGGGGGTGCCGTGTAGTTGACTCTGAAGAATAGAAACAAAGGGGGTGCCAGGAAGGGCCCTGAAGTTGTTCAGTAATCCAGTACAGATTACCTCAGGAAGTTTACTCAATACTGCGTCACTGCTTGTGACAAAGTGAAGCAGCGGCCTAGCCGTGACTAGCGTTACTCAGCATTTTCAAGTCGTCCCAGCAAATTGTGCATAGTGTATAAAGTTGGAGTATCCCACACATTCCCTTCTCCTATCCAAGTTCCAAATAAAAACACAAAAACCAAAGCTACTGCACTGTTTCCTGACTGAGCTAAACCACTTGGGAGAAATGTCAGTCTGTCATGTTGTTGCTAATGGTAACCCAGGGGCAGGGCTGTCTTTAATATTGATTTGACCCTGGGAAAAATTTTTCTTGGGCCCTCCCAAATCTACTTATCAACTATTTGCAGGGGGTTCGGGCTCAAGGGGCAGCGGCTTTGGGCCCCACAACAATGACTGGGTCCAGGGCAGCTGCCCCTTTTGCCCTGTGGTAAAGACGGCCCTGCCCAGGGGAACCCGTAGGAACCCAAGGGAGCAGTGCTACATTATGAATGAAGAACATCCAACTTGAAGAGGAAATGGCCCAGTAACATTTGATTTTGCTGGCATTCGCACATAATGGATGTTGTTTTGCAGGACTAATAGCTCAGCAATTTATTATTATTTTTTTTTTTTTATACATACTTAAAGCAGAGTTCCGGCCTCAGGGGTCAAATTTAGATAAAAATACCCCCGGGACAGTCAGGGCTAGTACATTCCATAATGGATAGCCTTTGAACTGTCCCGGGTCGTACTTACCTGTAAGAAGAAATACTTACCTTAAAAAGTTCTTCTCCAGCGCTGCCATCTCATGTGTGGGCAGCTGAAGCCAGCATGTCCTCTTCTGGGGCCTCTTTGGTGACGTCAGAGTCCCACAATGCACTGCACCGGCCCCGCTCGTCACTTCCGGTGCAGGTGCTGCATTCCTGCACAGCTTCTGGGCATGCCCAAAAGCTGTTTAGCAGGGAATGAGGCGCCCGCACTGGAAGTGATGAGCGGGGCCGGTGCAGGCGCATTGATTCTTGGGAGCGATGACGTTCAGCTCCCAGGAGTCATCGCAAACCGGAAGTGACGGCGCGGGCCGCGGCTGCAGAGGGAGGAAGTGGAAGCAAGGTGAGTATATTTTCTTCAATATCAAGGTAAGTAACCAAAAAAAAATAATAAAATTGGCAGCATCCATTTCTTTTTCAGATGACCCTCAGCAAGCGGATAGCCCAAAATCTATTTTTTCGATTTTGAGGCCGGAACTCCGCTTTAAAATGCCGAAAATGCAGTCAGTGATCACTATCAGATCACAATGATCAGTTAACAAAACAACGTAACAAAACTTTACTTTCTCATAAAAATCTGTTTTCTTTTGGCTCCTAATATCATGGACCAGAGAGACGCAGACTATTACACTTTGTAGCCGAAAAACACAAACAGGTTAATAATATATTTATGGATGCACAAAATACCCCGGTGATTGAAGCATAGATTATCTCTGGTAATGAAGGGATTAACTTGTTTGTGCTTGAAATTATTATTCACTTCACCAAGTTTCATTACCAGAAATATCAAAGTAGCGTTGAACTCATGGCTTGTTTAAGTTTAACACGTTGTGCGCATTAATATAAACATTCCCCAGCAAAAATATATATTTTTTTTAAATTCTTGCCCCAGCACTTGCCGTTTACACCTTTCGATGCTGCTTGCCGACTCTCTCAGTGCTGCTTCCCTGAACTTTCAGGCTGGATTCACCATGCCACACCGAGCGGCACAGAGCAGAGGTCCGGTGGGTCCCTGTTCACCATTTCAGGTCCATTTTCATTCCGAATTTTTGCCAGAGTTCGGATCTGAATTGGACCAGAAGATGCACAAGACTCCTGTGCGATTCACTCCAGAAGCTGCCCCGGAGATATGTGAGAGCCAATCAAAGAGAACAATCTCCTGACATGGGAATTGGATGCAGTGAAACCCACATTCAATTCGCAATAGTGTGAACCCAGCCTAAGTCTAACAGAGTTCAAGCGGAGCTCCGCTTATCTGGCTCCTCCCCCCTCCGCTGCCACATTTGACTCCTTGGAGCAGTGGTGTAGCGTGGGTTGTCAGCACCCGGGGCAAGGCAAGTAATTTGCGCCCCCTAATCCGCGGGATTTTAGCACTCAGTCTCTTCCACTAGATTAGTTAAAGAAACCCTTACTCCCTAAGCACATGTATTGTTTGTTATGAAAATACTGATGTAATTAAAGTAAAATGCATCTAAATACAAGTTTGAATGACCAGCGTGCCCCCTTTCAATCCAGAGAGACCAGCATGCCCCCTTTAAATGCAGAGTGACCAGCGTGCCCCCTTTCAATGCAGAATGACCAGCGTGCCCCCTTTCGATGCAGAATGACCAGCGTGCCCCCTTTCAATGCAGAATGACCAGCGTGCCCCTTTTCACTGCAGAATGACCAGCGTACCCCCTTCAATGCAGAGAGATCATCGTGCCCCCTTTCAATGCAGAATGACCAGCGTGCCCCCTTTCAATGCAGAGAAACCAGCATGCCCCCTTCAATGCAGAGAGACTTACCTGCAGCGGCGGCTTCTCCTCAGTTCCCCCGCGTCTCCTCGAGTCCTCCCGCCTCCTCCTTGGCCTATAGCATGCGTTTGCCTTTCGGCCAATCAGGAAGTGGGTCTCGGAACCGCTTCCTGATTGGCCAGGAGGAGGATCTGTGTGAGAATTTTCATTCGCTATTGTCACACAATGGGTGGGCTCGGGGCACCCCTGGTCCACTCTTTATTGAAGCCTATTAGAGCCTCTGGCTCTAATCAGGTGATTAAAAAAAAAAACCACTCTGACAGCGCCAGGCTGCTGACTCACTCGCTACTAAACTGACTGAGCAGTGAGGAGAGGCGGCATAGGCGGGGCTTGGCTTGCAACACCACCCCACCCTACACCAATGGACAGGTGAGGCACAGTCCAGCCCCGCCCCGACCCGCCATTTTCAGCCATAGGGCGGCCGCGCTGGAAATCTCCCAGCGTAAAGATGGAGGCAGCCGCAGACAGTGTGTGAATGTCAGAGTCAGAGAGACAGAGTGACACTGCGGATGCGCCCCCCCCAGATGTTGCGCCCGGTGCGGCCCGCCCCCCCTGCACCCCCCACGCTACGCCACTGCCTTGGAGGGGGGGGGGTATCTGTTTTTTTACAGGTTTAGCCCCCTCCTCCTTCCCCCCCAGCTGGCCGAATTAAAGAGCGCAGGGCGCTTCACGCACGCGCAGTAGGGGCAGGCAGTGTAGCTGCGCGGCTTCACTGCCAATTCCCCTTAGTGGAGATGGCAGCAGCAGCACCCGATAAAAAAAACATATAGGGGACTTCCTATATCTACAGATAGCAGCTCCTACCAAAAAGCATTCACTAATGTAAATAAAACTCAATAAACCAAAAGCTGGTAAAGCGCTACCTACAAGGCCTCATGCACACAGGACGCTATAATGGATACAAGCACTGGTGTGCTATTGGTCAGGTTTCCTCCACTGCCCAATGAGAGCCCTCATTGGGATACAGAGGGGAGACTCCCCAGCACAACAGGCACACTTGGGAACAAATGCCAGCCTAGCTGAAAACATGGCCTTGCTGATAAGCAGAGGGTGGAGGGTGCTACTTGTGAAAAAACTGACTCATTTATGTCCATTGAACAATTTATCGGTCATTAACCACTTGCCGACAGCCGCAAGTACATATACTGCGGCGGTCAGCCCCTCCTGGGCAAAGTGATGTACCGGAATGTCAGTTGCCCACGAGCCTCTAGGGGGCGAGTGCGCGATGCCGGAGGCACGCTATTGCCCCCGCTCGTTCCCTGACATCCCCACACGAGTGACCGGGCGGCTCTGATGTCCACTGGTCACTCGCGATCTCCCGCTGGAGAGGGAGAAAGGCAGGCGGCTGATGTAAACAAAGCCGCCTGTCATTCTCCCTGATTTAACTGCAGAGATCATACGATCCTGCTATGTAGGATCGTATGTCTCTGTGGTTACATCACAAGCCACGCCCCTTGACAATTAGAATCACGCACCTAGGGACACACTTAACCCCTTGATCACTAATAAAGTTAACCCCTTCCCTGCCAGTGTCATTTTTACAGTAACAGTCCATATTTATAGCACTGATTACTGTGGTAATGTCACTTGGGGTTTTGCAGGCAGTAAAAAGGCAAGAATAGAACCAAAAAGGTTGTAACCATGTAGATGACAGGAACCTGAGCCCGATATATTTCGGAAAATAACTTTTTCCTTCTTCAAGGGCGGTTCTCTTTAGAAGTGCTCTAACAACAGAATAACAGCATAATTACAACATTATACATCATAACAGCAATTATTTTTGCATTTCATATCATGTATATATAAACAGCATTGTGCAAGTATATAAATCATTTCATATTAGTTCATAGACTTATACATATATCTATGTTGAAAAGAGACACTTGCATGGTTATACTTGCGATATATTGTATTGCCTGTTGAACAAGTTAAAAGCAAGCTGGTTCACCGCATTTGTGGATCCGCATTGTTGTAATATATATCCCATAAGGTCATATATGTGACCTATGTGTCTATGTGTTGGGTTTAGCCGTGTCATAGGATGTAAATGGACGCTCGTGCCTCCAAGCCAATGTGGCTTGGACAACAGAACAGAATACAACAGAATAACAGCATAATTACAACATTATACATCATAACAGCAATTATTTTTGCATTTCATATCATGTATATATAAACAGCATTGTGCAAGTATATAAATCATTTCATATTAGTTCATAGACTTATACATATACCTATGTTGAAAAGAGACACTTGCATGGTTATACTTGCGATATATTGTATTGCCTGTTGAACAAGTTAAAAGCAAGCTGGTTCACCGCATTTGTGGATCCGCATTGTTGTAATATATATCCCGTAAGGTCATATATGTGACCTATGTTTTGGGTTTAGCCGTGTCATAGGATGTAAATGGACGCTCGTGCCTCCAAGCCAATGTGGCCACCTGAAGTCCCAAAAGAATTGGACGCCAAAACACTGGCAGAGTGGGCCAACTAAAAAGATGGGGCATATCAGTAATAAGATATGATTGAGCCTGATAGTATTATATTATTGTAGGTATATGTCCCCAATAGGGTCCAATGAGTGGTCCATCAGCAAGAGAAGATAGCCATAATTACCTGTGCGGCAGAAAAGGGGGGATAACCCGAAGGTCCACCAGCAAATTACGGACTGCGCAAAGGCTGTACTGAGTATGTATGTTGCTTAAATATTACCTGTAATCCGGTGAAATAGTCAGCAGCTGGCGTCCATGAAGAGGGGCTTCCTGGATCGCAGACGCCAGGACCGCCCTCTCGGGAGGAGTGCGCATGACAGTCGTCATGACGCTGACGTGGGCGGAAATGGCGTCTGCGTTCCACCGGCACGGGTCACGGAGCCGGAAGTAAGAAGCTACATCCGGTTTCCGGTTGGTCAGATCGTCCCAAGCCTAAGAGAGAGCGGGGACGGATGGAACCGACCAATGACAGTGAGCGCCAATAGGCGGTCTGTCTCCCCGTGCCGGGATGGACACAGAGGAGGAGACAAGAGACATGAAATCCTATATACTGGGTTGATCTACAGTATGTGTTGATACAACTAATAGTCAAAACGATTCTCCATTGGATCATAAAGGCCACTAGCTGATAATCAGAGTTGAATGTTTAAATAGACTAAATTGGGTATCCAACAATAACAGTGGGAACAGCCTGGATTTAACTGATCATATATGACATTAGCATGTAAAATACAATACATGTATGACAGATACAAAAGGCATATGATATACAAAAAAATATAATAATGCCATGACAATGATAACTGAAGATTTCAATTTCCATTCCCCCCGAGGCAAATCCCTCTAGGAATGGCTTGAAAGACATGACCCCATTGATGCCAGGGGGCTCAGTTGCTCTTAGGGAATGTATCCACCTCAGCTCGAGCTGGAGGAGACTTTTGTTCCAGTCCCCTCCCCTGGAGCTGGGGTGGATACGATCCAAAATTAAGAATTTTATTTTAGGGAATTTACCCCAATGGACTAAACCCACATGTCGCCCGAGGGGGAGCTCAGGATCCGATTTGCGCATGCTGGTGATATGGCGATATGCTCGTCGCCAGAACTCCAGCTTTGTTTTTCCTATGTAAAAACACCCACATTCGCATAGGAGTAAATAAACAACGCCAATGGTACGACAATTGGCGAAATGTCGCGCCTTAAAGATTTGACCGTTTGGCTGAATAGGATGTTTCTGTGTAAGCATATAACCACAGTAGTGGCATGAGCCACAGATGTATGTACCTTTATATTTACAACACTCCATACCAGTATTGTTAAATTCACTCCGGACTAGTTTGTCACGGAGTGCTGGAGCTCTTTTATATGTAAAACTTGGCACATTAGAAAGGTATTGTCCTAAAATAGGATCAGAGGTTAGTAAGTGCCAGTGTTTGGTCACTATTTTTTTGATTTTATTGTGTTGGTACATATAAGGAGTAATAATTCTGAGGTTATTGCTATCATTATTATTGTTCTGTTTTGAAGGATTTAGCAATTGCTGTCTGTCACTGAAAAGGGCCCTTTTGTAGGCCTTCTCGAGTGACATCTTTGAATAGCCTCTACGTGTCAATCTTTCACGCAAGTCATCAGCCGCAAGTTGAAAAGATTTAAATCGCTACAGTTGCGCCTCAGTCGTAGATATTGGCTGACTGAAATAGATTGAATTAATGCTTCTGGATAAAAGCTCGAGCCGTGGAGGATGGTATTGCCCGCAGTGGGATTACGATAAAGTCCACTATGTAGGGTACCATCCTCCCCCTTCGAGATCTCCACATCCAGAAAGGTCACATGATTCGGATCTGTATTCATTGTAAATAGCAGGTTGAAGTCTTTCCTGTTCATTCTCTCCAGGCATACATTCAACAGCTCAGGAGGGCCTTCCCAGATGAGGAACACGTCATCTATATAACGAGCCCATAATTTGATATGGTCCGTACATAGGGACATGGTTTCATCACCTAGGAAGGATTCCTCCCACTCCCCTAGGTACAAATTGGCGTAGGATGGGGCACAACATGTGCCCATCGCTACGCCTTGCACCTGGAGGTATTTGGAGCCGTTGAAAGTAAAGATGTTGTGTGTGAGAATAAACTGTAGAAGGCTTACTATAAATTCGCTGTAGGCATTATTTGATGCTCTTTGCGAAATAATGTGTCGAATTGCTGCGATACCTTTATCATGGGGTATGGAACTATATAATGCCTCTACGTCGATGGTGACAAGTAGAGCCATAGGAGAGATGTTGTGCCCCATCCTACGCCAATTTGTACCTGGGGGAGTGGGAGGAATCCTTCCTAGGTGATGAAACCATGTCCCTATGTACGGACCATATTTACAACATTTGATAATAGGAACCTTGCCAAGGAAATGAATTGTATCCTTTGTAAAGGATGGTAAGTCCTGTACGAAGGGTTGTAAAAAGCTATCGACTAATCTGCTGGCATTTTCTGAAATGGACCCCCTACCCGATATAATGGGCCTGCCCGGTGGGTTGGTGGGATTTTTGTGAACCTTGGGGAGTCCATAGAATGTGGGTGTCTTAGGAAATATTTTTCGAATAAAATCCCAGGTTTGTTTAGGAAGAACAGTGTTCAGGTATGCCTGATCTATTAGATGATAAAATTCTTGATGGAATTTTGCAACGATAGCGGGTGTAATACGTCTGTACCAATTGGTGTTATTAAGAATCTGGGTACACATCTGGACGTATTGCGTGGTGTCCATAATAACAATATTGCCCCCCTTATCGGCCTGTTTAATGACTATTTCTTTGTTATTAGAGAGTTTATTTATAGCCTCTCTTTGTTGAGGGGTGATATTAGCGTGGGGAATGGGATGGATCTTCATTTTTTCAATTTCACCGGAAACAGTCTTTCAGAATGCGTTGATATTTGGATTCTGGATGGTGGGGTATAAGTCAGATTTCTTTTTTAATGTCGTAGCACTTTTGTTATCTTTAGTTTGATCTGATATGGCGCCTTCTAATAATGAATTGATATCAACGCGATCGATTAAGTCTTCGTTTTCTTCCAACAGGGAGATAAGAATATCTAGGGCGGGATCTTTAATTGCACTTTTCGTGTTCTCTTTGTGAAAGATGCATTTAAAGTTCAATTTGCGTGCAAATAAGTGCAAGTCTTTTATGACTTCGAACTTATTTGTATTAGACGTGGGACAGAAACTGAGGCCTTTTTTAAGGATCTCTGTTTCAGCCTCAGTGAGGATGTGTTGAGACAAGTTAATTATGGAAAAATCAAGAACTTGGGGTGAAATGTGACCTACAGAGGAAGTGATGGGTGTGGGGATGGGGGTAATTTGTTGGGCATGGGTGTGAGTTGAAGAGCCCGCTGATGGATTATATCTAAAAAAGTGGAATCCTGTAAATCAATAGTGGATAAAGTGTTAGTGGGGGGAGGGGGAATGTTCGAACCGTGGAATTGTTGTGGTGACGGGAGTGAGGGTGTTTCTTGTGACTGGGTGTGTGCAGGGAAAAGGGAAAGGTTTCCTTTGTTGGTGGGAGGTATGTTAGATTTTTTGTTTTTTTGTTGAAGGGCCGACTCGTCATGATAGGGACGTTTTGTCCGATCATTTGCTTTAGTTGGTTTTAAATTAGATAAATCTTTTTGTGTAGAGAACGGAGCAGAGTTCACTTTTTTAGGCATGTTGTTCATAGATTTGTTATATGCCCATGAATATGCTTTCCCCTGTTGGGAGATATTCCTGTCTCTATTGAGAATCTTTTGTTTTTTTATTAGGATGTTTTTGTTAAAAACATCCAACTGATCTTTGAGTTTTTTCTCACGTTCAACAAAAGTTTTGTGGTTCTTAAATGTTTGTATTTTCTCACAGGTTAGAGCAATATCAGTATCTAATTTTTTAGCTCTAAATGAATACTCCTCAATGAGGAGCCTCATTAAAGAAGCTGAGCAGGCTTGTAGGGATTCCTCCCATCTGGTTTTAAAGGTAGGTGTTAAATCCTCTAAAAGGGGGAACACTTGAACCCTCAAACCAAAGGGGCTGATACCTTCTTGAATATGGTCTTGGAAAGATTTGCAGTGCCAGAAAAAAGTAGACTTTTTCTCCAATAACTTAGATAAACAGAGAGGCCAACTCGGTTTCAATGAACTCTTTTTGTTCATATTCCACCAGATAGTTGGACATCAGAGTATTCCAATCATCCCCAATGAAACCAGACATTCTGAAGAGACTGTGCCGGTGAACAAAATAGTATATGCCAAAACAAATTATAGTATTTTACAGCAATAAACAAATTAGTATAGTATACAAATTATTTGTTCAAATTTCTTATAGAATTTTGAGGAAGCCACGGGGAAAGGTATTTTCTACCTGAATAGCAAATTGGGGTTTTGCTCGTGGCCAGTGTTCCTATGAAGTGTGAAGTGTGCCACATCCCTTGAATAATATACATAGGAGAATTTTTGCGGGACTGCGACATTGCGGCGGACAGATCGGACCCCTGACTGACATTTTTGACACTTTTGGGAGTACCAGTGACATTACTACATAGAAGAATTCCCCTGGGTGTGGGACTTTTTAGGCACAAATTTGAAAACAATTAAAAAAAAATATGCAAAAATAATAATATTTATTAAAGTTACAAAATATGAATATAAACATGAATAAAATCACAGGCAGTAAAAAGGCAAGAATAGAACCAAAAAAGGTTGTAACCATGTAGATGACAGGAACCTGAGCCCGATATATTTCGGAAAATAACTTTTTCCTTCTTCAAGGGCGGTTCTCTTTAGAAGTGCTCTAACAACAGAATAACAGCATAATTACAACATTATACATCATAACATCATACATCATAACATCATACATCATAACAGCAATTATTTTTGCATTTCATATATCAAGTATATATAAACAGCGTTGTGCAAGTATATAAATAATTTCATATTAGTTCATAGACTTATACATATATCTATGTTGAAAAGAGACACTTACATGGTTATACTTGCGATATACTGTATTGCCTGTTGAACAAGTTAAAAGCAAGCTGGTTCACCGCATTTGTGGATCCGCATTGTTGTAATATATATCCCGTAAGGTCATATATGTGACCTATGTGTTGGGTTTAGCCGTGTCATAGGATGTAAATGGACGCTTGTGCCTCCAAGCCAATGTGGCCACCTGAAGTCCCAAAAGAATTGGACGCCAAAACACTGGCAGAGTGGGCCAACTAAAAAGAGGGATGCAGAATAGATGGGGCATATTTTTATATAGGAAAAACAAAGCTGGAGTTCTGGCGACGAGCATATCGCCATATCACACGCATGCGCAAATCGGATCCTGAGCTCCCCCTCGGGCGACATGTGGGTTTAGTCCATGGGGGTAAATTCCCTAAAATAAAATTCTTAATTTTGGATCGTATCCACCCCAGCTCCAGGGGAGGGGACTGGAACAAAAGTCTCCTCCAGCTCGAGCTGAGGTGGATACATTCCCTAAGAGCAACTGAGCCCCCTGGCATCAATGGGGTCATGTCTTTCAAGCCATTCCTAGAGGGATTTGCCTGGGGGGGGAAAGGAAATTTAAATCTTCAGTTATCATTGTCATGGCATTATTATATTTTTTTGTATATCATATGCCTTTTGTATCTGTCATACATGTATTGTATTTTACATGCTAATGTCATATATGATCAGTTAAATCCAGGCTGTTCCCACTGTTATTGTTGGATACGCAATTTAGTCTATTTAAACATTCAACTCTGATTATCAGCTAGTGGCCTTTATGATCCAATGGAGAATCGTTTTGACTATTAGTTGTATCAACACATAATGTAGATCAACCCAGTATATAGGATTTCATGTCTCTTGTCTCCTCCTCTGTGTCCATCCCGGCACGGGGAGACAGACCGCCTATTGGCGCTCACTGTCATTGGTCGGTTCCATCTGTCCCCGCCCTCTATTAGGCTTAGGACGATCTGACCAACCGGAAACCGGATGTAGCTTCTTACTTCCGGCTCCGTGACCCTTGCCGGTGGAACGCAGACGCCACTTCCGCCCACGTCGGCGTCATGACGACTGTCATGCGCACGCCTCCTCCCGAGGCGTCTGCGATCCAGGAAGCCCCTCTTCATGGACGCCAGCTGCTGACTATTTCACCGGATTACAGGTAATATTTAAGCAAAATACATACTCAGTACAGCCTTTGCGCAGTCCGTAATTTGCTGGTGGACCTTCGGGTTATCCCCCCTTTTCTGCCGCACAGGTAATTATGGCTATCTTCTCTTGCTGATGGACCACTCATTGGACCCTATTGGGGACATATACCTACAATAATATAATACTATCAGGCTCAATCATATCTTATTACTGATATGCCCCATCTATTCTGCATCCCTCTTTTTAGTTGGCCCACTCTGCCAGTGTTTTGGCGTCCAATTCTTTTGGGACTTCAGGTGGCCACATTGGCTTGAAGGCACGAGCGTCCATTTACATCCTATGACACGGCTAAACCCAACACATAGGTCACATATATGACCTTACGGGATATATATTACAACAATGCGGATCCACAAATGCGGTGAACCAGCTTGCTTTTAACTTGTTCAACAGGCAATATAATATATCGCAAGTATAACCATGTAAGTGTCTCTTTTCAACATAGATATATGAACTAATATGAAATGATTTATATACTTGCACAACGCTGTTTATATATACATGATATATGAAATGCAAAAATAATTGCTGTTATGATGTATAATGTTGTAATTATGCTGTTATTCTATTGTTAGAGCACTTCTAAAGAGAACCGCCCTTGAAGAAGGAAAAAGTTATTTTCCGAAATATATCGGGCTCAGGTTCCTGTCATCTACATGGTTACAACCTTTTTTGGTTCTATTCTTGCCTTTTTACTGCCTGTGATTTTATTCATGTTTATATTCATATTTTGTCACTTTAATAAATATTATTATTTTTGCATATATTGTTGAATTGTTTTCTTTTTCAATGATTTTTATTGAAAGTTTTTACAAAAATAGTGCAAAATATACACACATAAAAATCAGTGCATAACATACGTGAACAGTGGTACAACCATAGCAAACATTAGGTAATACAGCTATAAAAGGTCGGAACTACAACGTAGCAAAGGCTAGCACCCCAATACACAGTGAACAGAAACCTTAAGGTATCTAGAGGGAGCCTCACCGTGGATGAACAGGGCCAGCTAACCCGAGCATTTAATCATTTAATAATTCCCAGGGTTAGTGGCTAGATTGTGATCCTACAGAACCTTGCCCCAGCCTAGGGCTGGGGACATGGGGTACAAAGCCATTAGAATACAGTACCACTGATAACCTCATACCGTTAACTGAGAGAAATCGTAGAGAGAGAGAAAGAGAAAGGATAATAGAACCACAAGAAAAGAAGAGAAAAAGGAAAAGAAAGAAGAGGAAGAATTTGTAAGGTTGGACCCGACCCCGCCCCCGCGCCCCGCCCCCAGACCTTCCCGAGTCCATCAGGCACCCCCAGTGAGGTAGTTAATCCACGATCCCCATACCTTGTCAAACACACGCATTTTGTCCTCCAGTTGAGCTGTCAGGCGCTCATTAATCATGATCCAATTCAGTTTGTGCCGGAGCAGCTCAAATGGTATTGTAGGATACTTCCAGGATCTCGCTATTGCTATTTTCGCTGCAGTAAATATGAACGTTATGAGCCGCCTCTGCGCTCTAGTGGCTGTGTCTATCTTTTTGCCCAGTAGTGCCTGCTGAGGGGACTTGATTAGGTTAACTTGTGTGAGAGTGTAGATGAAATTGTACACTCTAATCCAGAAGCGTCGGGCCTTTGGGCATTGCCACCAAACATGAAACATCGTACCTTCTTGGCCACACCCCCGGAAACACCGAGGAGACGCTCCTGGCACAAAGGATGCAATCCTGGCTGGTACCATGTACCAGAGCAGGAGCACTTTATAATTAGCCTCGATGATTGATGTGTTAATTAGAGACCTGGAAGCCTCTCGAGCCATGTCGTACCAGTCCGCCAACTCCACAACCTCCCCAACATCCGTCTCCCACCGTTCCATATAGGGAAGCTTTAGGGGCGAGTCCATAAGCATATTATAAATCGGGCATCACTAAATGGCGGCCCGCGGGCCGTCTCCGGCCCGCGCTGCTGCTCCATCAGGACCGCCGCCATCAGCTGCTGGATTTCTTCCCTGTCTCTGCTGCTGTCATTAGCAGAGCAGGGCGGATGGCAGGAGGCGGGACTGAGACTGGGGGCGGGACCGGCATTGAATGGAGGGAGGCAGCTGCCTGAATTAGCATTTCAGGCTGGAGGTGATTGGCTGCTGGGAGGCGGAAGGTGATTGGCTGCTGGGAGGCGGGAGGTGATTGGCTGCTGGGAAGCGGAAGGTGATTGGCTACTGGGAGGCGGGAGGTGATTGGCTGGGAGGCACACAGTCGGCTGCCTCTATGCATGCAGCGCTGCTGTTCCTCTGTCTTCCTCGAGATTGTCCCGCCTCCTGCTCTCCGCTCTGTGTAAGGTAGGAGAGTGAAGGGAGGACAGGGCTGTGAAGTTTGATTGGGGAGCAGGGGTCATGTGCAGGGGGGGGGTAGTGTGGTGTTTCATGTAAAGGGGAGCAATGCTGTGGGGGTGATATGTTAAGAGGGTAGTGGTCTGTGTTGATGTAAAGGGGGGCAGTGCTATGGGGGTGTGTGTTAACAGGGCAGTGCTGTGTATGTGTGTGAGGGTGATGCAAAGGGGCAGGTCTGTGGGGGTGATATAAGGGGGCAGTGGTGTGTGTGTGTGTGGGGGGGGGGGTGGGGGGGTGATGTAAAGAGAGACAGTGCTGTTGGGGGGATATGCAAGAGGGACAGTGCTGATGGGGGGATATATGAAGGGGACAGTGCTGATGGGGGGATATATGAAGGGGACAGTGCTGATGGGGGGATATATGAAGGGGACAGTGCTGATGGGGGGATATATGAAGGGGACAGTGCTGATGGGGGGATATATGAAGGGGACAGTGCTGATGGGGGGATATATGAAGGGGGCAGTGCTTTGTGTGTGTGTGGGGGGTGGTGATGTGAAGGGGGACAGTGCTGATTGTGTGTGGGGGGGGGGGGTGGTGATGTGAAGGGGGACAGTGCTGTGTGTGTGTGTGTGGGGGGGGGGACAGTGGGGATGTGAAGGGGGACAGTGCTGTGTGTGTGGGGGGGGGACAGTGGTGATGTGAAGGGGGACAGTGCTGTGTGTGTGGGGGGGGGGGGACAGTGGTGATGTGAAGGGGGACAGTGCTGTGAGTGGTGATGTAAAGGGGGATAAGCAGCTGCACAGAAAACGTGCAGGGTACAATTGACTCTTAAATGCAATGAAATACAAGGTGCGGTTTCCCACACATGGAAATTGCATGGTACATACGAGCCATGCAGTTTCAATGCGACAGCGTTTTTAAAAAGGTGCCAGGGCCTTTTCCCAGCAGAAAACACAGACACAACAGCCCATTCAAATGAATGGGCTGTCGTGCCTGCACACCTGGGCTGTGATGTAAAGAATCCGAGTCATCACGCAAAAATGCAATCTGGACCTCTGCTGGAAGAAAATTTTGCTAATCGGACCTCCATGAATTTTAATTCAATACCCCTGTTATAAATCATAGATATATACCCCCGTAATTTATCGTATTTAAGGCACAAATATTCCATGGAGGTCATGGTAGTCAGATCGGACAGGCGAGACAGGGACCGCAGGTAATGATCAATTTGTGCGTACCTATAGTACTCAGTATCAGGCAGGGCATGCTTTTCTATCAGCTGCTGACGTTTGAGGATACCCCTATGGTCACAAAAATCCGCTATGCAGAGCAGCCCCTTGTTCGTCCACCACTGAAAAGATCTGGGGGAGAGACCCGGGGGGAACCCGCTGTTGTTAAGAATAGGGGCCAAGGGGGTATGTGGGGACCTAAAACCATGCGTCCTGGACAAGCGATCCCAAATGGCCAGAGAATGGGACAAGGCTGGGCACAGGATGGGGGGACGATCCCTAGGCGATAACCACATTGCATGGGAGACCGCCAGGCCCGGAACCGAGCTAGCCTCCAATTCCATCCAGGGCATCTGGGACCCCTCAGAGTGGAATCTCACCAGCTGGGATAACTGTGCCACATAATAGTAGTTCAGCAGTTCCGGTACCCCTAAACCACCCCTGACTTTAGGGGTGTACAGCGTTCTCTTGTTCACCCTAGGCCTCTTGTTCCCCCATATAAAGGAAAGGACGTGACCCTGAAACTTGAGCAAGTCAGACCGTCTCAGCGCGACTGGCAGAGTGCGGAACAGATATAACACCCTCGGAAGGATATTCATCTTGATGGAGTACAGTCTGCCAAACCACGAAGGGGGCTGAATCGACCACTTGTCCATGTCACCCTTTAGGCGTGTAAACAGGGGAGGATAGTTCTTCGTGTATAGTGTAGACAAGGAGGGGGTTAAGTTGATGCCTAAGTAGGGCATAGAGTCTATGCACCATGCAAATTTGAAAGATTTCCTGAGTGTGTCCACTGTGCGACCTTCCAGGGAGTTGTTTAGTGCCTGGGATTTCGTTTGGTTAGTGTGCAAACCTGAGACAAGTGCAAATGCATCCAATAGCGCAAATAAGTTGGGTAAGATCGTGATAGGCGAAGAGATAATGGCTAAAATATCGTCCGCAAAAAGGGTGCACTTGTGCTCGACGCCCCCGCACACCACCCCCCGTACGTCCGGTGAAGCGCGAATTTTGATGGCTAAAGGTTCCAGCGCTAGGACAAAAAGGAGAGGGGACAAGGGGCAACCCTGCCGGGTGCCTCTACAGATAGGAATAGAGTCCGATGAGAAGCCCTTCAGCCTAAGAACCGCCCTGGGTGTACTATATAGGGCCCGTAGCAAAGTGAGAAAGGGAGCGCCGAATCCAAATCTGGTCAACACGTCGAATAGGTATTCCCATGACAGGGAGTCAAAAGCTTTATGAATATCTAGGGAGAGGAGCATGCCTCTACGATAACTTCCTCCGTCCCAATCTGATTGAATAGCCGTGATGATGTCTACAACCCGTCTAGTCTGATTCGAAGTCTGCCGACCAGGGACAAACCCAGCTTGATCGGGATGTATATATTGAGCCAAAAAGGAGCTAAGCCTAGTGGCCATAATTTTCGCCAAAATTTTAAGATCAGAGTTAATCAATGAGATCGGACGATAAATGTCGCATATACTATGATCTTTGTCCGGTTTGGGCAAGACTAAATATAAGCCGTGTTCTCCTGTGGCGGGAGGGATTCCCCGTTGCGTAGGGCATTAAAAAAGGCGCAAAGATGCAGAGTCAGGACTTCCTGAAATTTGCGATAATATACCCCGGAATACCCGTCCGGCCCGGGGCCTTAGAGGGATGTAACCCCTTGATCGCCTGAAGAACCTCCGCTTCCGTGATCCGACCATTCATAAGGTCGACGTGAGACTGCGTCAACGTGGGTAGCTGCAGGTCAGCAAAAAAGGAGTCGGCCAGACCCGGTTGTACGACGGTGGATCCCGGTAGAGCTTGGTGTAAAACCTAGTAAGTTCGGACGCGATCAAGGTAGGATTGCGAGAGAGTACCTCCGTCCGCAGCCACAATCTAGGCAGGGCCGCTGAGAAGGGGCGAGGGGCCAGCCTCCTAGCTAATAGAGTGGTAGGTTTGTCACCCATAGTGTAGTATCTATGACGGGACCATCTAATGTATTTTTACGCTTGGGTTGTGAGTGTCAAGTTAAGTGCCAATCTAGCCGCATCAATTTTGTGTCGGATATCAACGAGGGAGCGCGTCCGTTGCTCAAGGAGTAGTGTGCGTAGGGTCTGTTCCTGTTCTCTTATTGTGCTCTCCCTGTTACGTTTCAGTTTGGCTGCTATTTGAATCAATTTACCGCGGATGGTAGCTTTATGGGCCGCCCACACGATGGTAGAGGACGTATCACCCGGCCTATTTTCTAGGAAAAATTGTTTAATATCCCGTTCGATTTCCCCCAGGACCCCAGGGTCGTTTAGTAGGGCTGCATTGAGTCGCCAAGGAGAGGGACCCGGGGAAGACCACAGGACTGAAAACTGTACTAATACCGGTGAATGATCGGACCAGGAGGACGCTAAAATCTGCGCGGAGCACACACACGGGGCCAGGGCGGAGCTGGCGAACACGTGGTCTATGCTAGAATAGGTGCCGTGGACGTGGGAAAAATGCGTGTAGTCTCTCTGAGTCGGATTATATTCCCTCCACAGGTCTAGTAGATCCCAATCATGAAGAAGTCGGGCCAATTTTGAGCCATTCTTCGGTACATGCTTAAACCTGGGCACGCCTTGGACGGACTTGTCTAGTGTGTTCTCAAGTGGGAGGTTACTATCTCCCCCTAGGATCACTCTGTCCTGCGCTTTGGGAAGCAATGTCCTCAGCATATCCTGAAAAAACCCTACCTGACCCGTGTTAGGGGTATAATAAGAGACCAAGGAGACCAACTGATCCTGAACAAGGCCCACCACCATGAGGTATCTGCCCTCCCTGTCTCGGACCACTGTGACCAGAGAAAATTGGACCTTTCTCGAAAAACATATAGCTACTCCCCGCTTCTTTTCCTGGCCCGAGGATAGGTAAAATTTAGGATAATGCGCCGAAAGATATCTGGGTGCCAACGTTTTGGAAAAATGCGTTTCCTGCAATAGTAAGATATCCGCCTTCTGGCGCTTATATTGGAGGAAAGCCTTGGTGCGCTTCAGTGGAGAGTTAAAGCCTTGCACATTGTGTGATATCAGTGCGAATCTAGAGGAACCTGAGGGTGACATGGTGATTTGGCAGTGCACTCTTACCTGATCGCTGCGGACAACGGTCCGACTCAGCCAGACTCAAGATCCCTCTGCCCGGGGAGCCCGGGGGCAGCAGCACGGGGTAAACTCGCAGAGCCTGGGTCCAAGTGAAGAGAAAGGAAAAAGGAAAGTTAGAGAGAAAGCAAAAGAGGGCAGGAGAAGTCATCCCCCATGCCAAAAAGGCACTAATGCAATACACATTCAAAAACATTTGGGAATTACGTTCCCCCAGTTCCCAAACCTGGGTATGTATCGTGAGATTGCCCCCATCGGGAGAGGGGGGCAAGTTCACAGGAGTGGCACACGGTAACATCCCGGGTAACAATCCGAGACGCCTATGAGGGCGGGGAAGACTTGATGTGTATATTCCCCCCGACCACCCCGAGCCCCCCTCCTGAGAACTAAGGTAGGTGGACTAGCCGCCTCTGCTAACAGGATCCTAGTGCGCAGGGTCCGCGACCAGCCACCCCACTGTAATAGGCAACTGAAAAATAAAAATAATAGTAATAAAAATGAGAAGGAGGAGGGGGGGAAAACCAGTTAAACTTGCAACAAAGGAACCATCAGTAATAAATGAACCATTCCCAACCTTACCCAACCGACGTCGCAACAGCTGCGCCGGCCAGGATTGACAGGGAGGGAAACAACAGGTAAACAAGTACTTGGCTGGCAAAAATGGAGAGCCTGAGCGAGCAAAAATAGGATTGGCAACAGTTCAGGTCTTGCGTCCCTTCTTGCCCCCGCGCTGTCCAGCGGGAGGGGTGCCCCGATGTGACCACACCGGGGATAGCGGGCGATCCGGTTCGGCCGCTGTTGATGGTCGTGGAGAGCGCGGCTCTCTGGACAAGATGCCCAGCTTTAGCAGTAGATCTTCTCCGGCGTGAAAGTTGGTAAACAAGTGATTCTTGCCATTAAAGGTAAAAGACAGCCGAAATGGGAAGGACCACCGATGTTATTGTCCAGCAAACATTGGAGCAAGGGCTTGAGCGTGCGGCGCTTCTGCACCGTCGATGGGGCCAAATCCATATACAATTGTATTGGGGACCCAAGCAATGTGAGCTCCCTGCGGTTCCTGGCCGCAGACATCATCCTCTCTTTGATTTTATAATAGTGTGGTTTCAAAATGATGTCCCGGGGGAGACCATCTTGCCGTGGGGCAGTCAGTGCCCTATGCACCCTGTCCACTTCCATTTGATGGGGAGAAATGTCTGGAATCAAATCTTTCATGAGATCCTGAACTGCTGTTTCCAGATCTTGGTGTGATTCAGGAAGGCCCCTTATGCGCACATTGTAACGGCGCGACCGGTTTTCCAAGTCCTCAATTTTGGAGTAAGCTTCCTCCAACCGGTCATGAAGCTCTTACACTAATTTAGTATTCTGGTTAGCCTTGAGCAGCGAGCCATCCACCTTTTTCTCAACAGTGTCAAGTCTCATCCCAAAACCCTGGAGATCCTTTTTAATGTCAGTTGTGATAATGGAGCATGCTTTAGACAGTTCCTGCTGGAGCATTGTGGAAAATCTTGCTAATAACACCGCATCACCCGAATAGGGGGCTTGAGGGGGTGCCTGAGCATCACCCGTGGGGCTAGGCTGGCTAAATAGAGAGTCCGCCATTTCAGCCATATTCCGGTCCATTGAGGAGGCCGGGGAGTTGGACACATCGGGCTTGCAGTAGGAGGGGGCGGGGGAGGGCAGCTGGTAACTCACCCCGGACGTCCCCGAAGTCTGGGAGGAGAAGGGATCCCCCATGTCGTCCCTGGAAGGGGAATCTGCAGGCAGATGCGGAGAAGCCGGAGTAGGAGGCCGAGGCTGCTCCGGGGCCACGTCCCGACCGCTCGGAGCGTGCTGCTTGCCCGGCGCCATTTTGGGGGAGGGTGTCTTCCCAGAGGAAATAGGCCGCAGACCTTCCCTCTGACTGCCGCGCTTGTAGGGCCTTTTTCTGGGCAAGCCGGCCGATCTCCGCCGCATGACAGCTTCACGAAACCTCCGGGGAGAGACCTGAGCCGCCACCCGGACTCCCGCCGCTGTTTTTAGCTGGATTTCTCCGGTGATGTGCGGAGCGAGGCTAGAACATGTCCGTGCTCGTGCCCGCGCGCATGCGCACTCTGTTGAATTGTTTTCAAATTTGTGCCTAAAAAGTCCCATACCCAGGGGAATTCTCCTATGTAATAATGTCACTGGTACTCCCAAAAGTGTCAAAAATGTCAGTCAGGGGTCCGATCTGTCCGCCGCAATGTCGCAGTCCCGCAAAAGAAATCGCAGATCGCCGCCATTACAAGTTAAAAAAAAAAACAATAAAAATACATAAATCTTTCCCGTAGTTAGTAAACGCAATAACTTTTGCGCAAACCAATCAAAATCCGCTTGTTGCGATTTTTTTTACCAAAAATATGTAGCAGAAAACAAATTGGCCTAAAATGTTAAAAAATTTTGATTTTTACATTTTTTTTGAGAATTTCATATAAAAAAATGTGAAAAATATTGTTATTTTTTCAAAATTGTCGCTCTTTTTTTTTGTTTATAGCGCAAAAAGTAAAAATGGCACAGATGATCAAATACCACCAAAAGAAAGCTCTGTTTGTGGGAAAAAAAGGACATCAATTTCATTTGGGTACAGTGTCACACGACCGCGCAATTGTCCGTTAAAGTCATGCAGTGCCGAATCGCAAAATAGACCCTGGTCTTTGAGCAGCCAAATCCTCCGGGACTTAAGTTGTTAAATGAGGGCACGATCGTCTGCTCTCATGGCCGAGTGTTCGTTTTTCGAAAATGAGTTTGACAGATTTTTCGTATAGTGTATGACCAGCATTAGGCTTTGGGGCTGTGCAGTGTAGCACACCTCCCAACTTTTTTAGATGCGAACAAAGAAACACCTATTACAAAAAGTATATAGAGTAAGACACACACCCTGCCACGCCCCCTTAAAGGAGAATTATCCAAAGAAAATGATTAGTTGAACCCACAAGTGCTTTTTTTTTTTTTTTAACCACTACAATTCCGTCATACTGGCTTTTGAAATTTACAGATGCAGCAATTTAGAAATTGAATGAAAGGTAAAGCAATGTGAAACAGTTTTTGAAAGGTAAAAATGAACTTTAAATACAATGGTACACTGTAGATCAAACCAAAATGAGGGACAAATGAGGAGGAAAGAGTGACTTTGTTCCAAATCAGGGACAGTCCATTGTAATCTGGGACAATCTCTTGAAATCAGGGACAGTTGGGAGCTATGGTGTAGGGAGACACAACTCTGATCCCTGTGTGCAAGGGTGGCTCTTTAGGATTCTGCAAGAGAAAAGAACCAATCAGGAAACCCTGGGCAGAGGTCATGGCACCAGTATAAACTGAAACATAGGCAAGGATTAAAGTTAAAGAAATGGCGTGCTCACTCAGTAAATTATTACATTGGCTGCTGGAAGTGCTTAAAAAACGGAGGGTTTAATATCCCCTTATATTCATATGGAGTTGTCACACCTAGGGCTGCTGTTAGAAATCACAGGGCCCCGTACAGCCTACCTGTGATGGCTAAAAGGAATGTGGTTTTAAGGGTTAGATTCTAAAGTGATGCCTCTTCTGTAGGGGAAAATATTTGACTCAATAGAGCTTGGAGTACAAAGGACAAGTCCCACTGAGGAAATGGACATCTAACAGGTGGTCTGATTTTCAGGACTCCCTTGAGAAAGGTTATAACCAAAGGGTCCTCAGCCCACCTTTTATTGGTTGCGGCTGACATTGCTGCCACTTGCACCTTGAGAGAACTTAGGCCAAGTCCTAGGTCAAGACCTGTATGGAGAAAGCTGAGTATATCAGATGTGGAAGGGGAGCCTGGGTCCACACCGCGTCCTGCGGCGAAGGACAAGAACTTGTTCCACACCTTCGATTATACTGCGTTCGTGGACGGTTTCCTAGCTTTCATCAAAGTGGATATAAGCTCCGAGGAGCAGCCTAGGGCCTGAAACCTTTGCCTTTCAATCTCCAGATTCGAAGGTCCGGCTTTTGGGGACTCGGTTGGTTCAGTCCTTCTTGGGATAGAAGATGAGGAAAGGGGGGAATTCTGACTGTAGGGATCACAGAGAGATACATGGCCAGGGGAAACCATGGTCTCTTTGGCCAAGATGGTAGAATTGACAGAATTTGCACAGGCTCCCTGAGGAGTCTCTGAAGAAACCTCAATATCAAAGGTCGGGGGGGGGGGGAGAAGGCATAGGCTGCGGTGAAAGTCCAGGGGCATGATAGGTCATCCACTGTTTCCGCCTGAGGATGGGGAAGGAGAGAGAAGAACCTCACTAATTTCGTGTTCGCTGAGATGGCAAACATATCCACCTGAGGGGGATCCCACAGATTGTAGATCTGATTGAAGATATGAGGATGTAGGGACCATTCGTTGATGTCCACAAATGATCTTGACAACCTGTCTGCCTTCGTGTTCGAGCTGCCTGGGAGGTAAACCGCCCTTAGGTCCAAAAGATTATTTTCTGCCCAAAGCATAACTGGCTCCACTTCCCTGACAAGAGACCTGCTGCGGGTTCCGCCCTGTCTTTGTAGGTAGGCGACTGCTGCCCTGTTGTCTAGACGGAGAATTACTCTTTAAATCTGCACCAGAAATGCTAACGATGTCAGAGCCAGGAAGGCCGTTCTCATCTCTAGGACGTTTGAGACCACTCCTTTTGTGGGGTATGACCTAGTTCCCTCGCAATGAGCTCCCCAGCCTAGGCCACTGGTGTCGGATGTAATTGTGATCCATGGAAATGAACCTAGATGACGAGCATTGGATAGGTTCTTCCGATCCGTCCACCAATGCAGGCTCCTGCACATCAGGCTGGTTAGGAGGATTCTCTGGGAGAGACGCTGTCTCTTCCACTGCAACAGAAAGCCTGTCTGGAAGTACCTTAAATGCCAATGGGACCAAGGGACTACGGGAATGCACAATGACATCGTGCCTATGAGGCTCAGGCATTGGGATGCCGTTAGGTGGGAGAGATTTCATGACCCTTGTCATCCTCTGTATAATAATTTATGCCTTCTGGAAAGGCAATGACACAGTTCCCAGTTGTGTGTTGAAAAATACGCCTAGGTAAATCATCTGTTGAGAGGGAACAAGTTGACTCTTGCCTTGATTTATGAGCCAACCTAGCTCTGATAGGGATTGTAGGAGCATTTCACTGTGTGAAATGAGTTGCGCCGAGCTGTTGGCTAGGAGAAAGATGTCGTCCAGGTAGTGGTGCACTCGTAAACCTTTCTCTTGTAATGGTACCAGTGCTGAAATGAGGATCTTTGTGAACACACAAGGTGAGGTGCAGAGGCCAAAGGGGAGAGCCTGGAACTGAAGGTGGACGTGACCCACGGCAAACCTCAGGAACCTCTGGAATATTGGATTGATTGGAATGTGAAGGTAGGTGTCCTGTAGGTCGATTGAGATCAGCCAATCCCCTGGCTGGACTACCTGGATGATCGTTTGTAACGACTCCATCTTGAAGCTTTCCAGGTCTATTACTTGCCTCCAGTCGCCTGTCTTTTTTTGTACCAAAAAAAGAGGGGAGTAAAAACCTGTAAAGCGTTCTGCTACTGGAACTGGAATAGCTGCTCCTTGCAGCTGGAGTAATGTTATGTAATGTGCTAAAGCTTGAGCCTTTTGGAGGCGACGTTGGGATCTCTGTTTTTTGAAAGAAGGCCCGAGGAGGAAGATGAAAAAAATTCCAGGAGTGACCTGAATGAATTGTTGACAGGACCAAAGGATCCTGGCAATGCGTGACCCAACTGGGAAGAAAGTGTCTCAACCTTGCCCCCACCGGAAGGACCCGAGCCCATCTGGCATCAAAAAAGTTTTGTTGTTTCCAGGAATCTTGCACCAATTTCGTTTGGACGTCAGGTCGGCCGCCCAAGGCTTTAGCAAAATGGCTCTTTTAGCCATGACTGAGTGTAACATGGCTCTGGGCGAGCAGCGAATCATATCGATAGCTGCCTCCCCAACTAAATCTGCTGATAACCTGAGCTCTTCCAGCTCCTTGATTATATCCTCTCTGGGAACATCCTGCTGCAAGGCCGTTTCAATGTTATCCGTCCAGGCTCTGATGGCATTAGAGACGGAAGTAAGGGGAATCGCGGGCTTGCATGCTGCCCCTGCTGCGAGATAGCCCCTTTTGAGATCTAAATCGATCTGCCAATTTAGGGGATCCTTAAAGGAGGCAGAGTCGTCCATGGGGAGGGTGAAATTTGTGGCTAAACGGACTATAGCCGCATCTACTACCGGCATGGAATTTAGCTCCGGTGAATCTGATTCAGCCAGGGGATAAAGTTTATTGAGGCGGCCTAAGGAAAATTTCTTGTCCGTTATCTGCCACTCGTCTTGGATTACCTCCCTGATTTCTCCCATCAAAGGGAAAACAACTTACTTCCTCTTGAGAAAGGGGAAGTATCTCTTGGATGTTTGAGGGGGTCTTCTGCGTCTTCCCAGGCAATCGCCATTTTGACCGCCTGAATGAAGGGAGGTACCATTGCATAACTGAACTCAGAGGGTTCAGACTCCTCTGAATGCTGATCCGGGGAGGCCTCCCTGGCTTGGCGGCCCAAGGGAGGCAGGGGAATACTGGCTGCTGAAGGGCCTGGTGCATCAGAAAATTAATCCTGAGCCTGGGCGACTGGAAGGGCTGATCGAGCGGGAACTAAGGCTGCAAACTCAGAGAAGTAATCATTCATGGTCTGCCTGAGAAGGTCGACAACTTGTTGACTCTCTGATTCCCGATCAGCCGCGTAGTCCTTCAAAAAGCTTCTGCAGACTAGTTTGTCTGGTAGCGGGGGAAGCCCCACAGGCCCAGCACTTCTTCCTTGAAGAGCGAGAAGGAGGAGAAGGAGAACGGTGATGCCGTGACCTCGACCTGTCATGGGATCTGTTCCGAGATGAACGGGACCTTTGATCCGGGCTGTAGTCCTCGCGATGTCTGGAGGATTTCCCCGACCTCTTGGAGTGTGCGGGACTGAGGAAAGAAGCAAGAACGGGTATTTCCGTTACTCTAGCCGTGCTCTCTTTTTTTTTTTTTTTATTATACTTACCAATAGTTGGTCACATACCTATAGCAGGGAGGATTTTGATTGCGAGACAAATGATGGGATGGCAAGAGGATCAGCTGTGGGAAAAAAAAGTAAAGTAACGAGAGAGAAAAGATAATTAAAAAATGATCCGAATATTGCTGGCGTCCAAGAATTTTTTTTTTTTTTTTTACCAGCAGGACTAAGGGCAGAGAGAAGTAGGGCGCCACTGAGCAGGAGAGGCCCAGAACTGCTCAGAAACGCAGCTTAAATAAAGTGAGGATAATTAGAAGGGAGGGGGGAAGCCCATGGATCACCCTAAAAAAAAGTTTTAAAGTTGTCCATCTTTCCCTTCTTTTATCTTTTATCCAAGATGGCCACCGGAGCGTCGTGGAGCTGTGCATGTGCACTGCGCACCGGGCCCGAGACAGAGAGAGAGGAAGGCGATGCAAAGGGGCGGAGAGCCGCCCGTAGGAGACACTGCAGAGCGGCCCGGGGAAGGAGCCGTACACGCTGGCGGCAGGGGAGACAGGTAAAGTTTGTAAGGACACTGGGGAAAAATAATGAAAAGAAAGATGGCACTTGTAACAGATCAAGCTGGAAGTTTGTGGATGGCAGGAAATGGGGGAAGAGGGTGGGCGGGGGAGGCATGTATAGAGAGCCGCACTCTCAAGACTCTGGTCCGGCCACATCTGGAGTATGCTGTCCAGTTCTGGGCACCGGTCCTCAAGAAGGATGTGCTGGAACTGGAGAAAGTCCAGAGAAGGGCAACAAAAATAATTAGGGGAATGGAGGACATCAGCTATGAGGAAAGACTACAAGCACTGAACCTATTCTCTCTGGAGAAGAGACGATTGAGGGGGGATATGATATCAATGTACAAATACTGTACTGGCAACCCTAGCATAAGGAACAACCTATTCAGAGAAAGGGAATACAATAAGACACGTGGCCACTCACTAAAACTAGAGGAAAGGCGGTTTAACCTTAAAATACGCAGGGGGTTCTTCACCTATTACTATTACCTTCACCTATATTAGATGGGCACCTTAAAGACCACAACATACAGGGATATACAATGTACGGTTAACAGCAAACACACATACACATCATAGGTTGAACTGGATGAACTGATGTCTTTTTTCAACCTCACTAACTATGTAACTATGTAACTATGTAAGAGAGGATGCCACCAAAAAGGAAGAGAGGCACGTCTTAAAGGAGAACACTGCTCAGGAGCATAAAAGAGGAGAGATGAGAAAAAAAAGTAAGGCATGACAAGGAGCTGATCCTCTGGAGACTCCAACCAAGCCAGACACCTAAAAATTAGAATCAGGATAGCGTTCCTGTGAGAAAACCCTGCAAGTAAGGCCCCAAAGATCCACAGAAGGGGGCTCCCAGTCTTTTTAGTGCTTTGAGTGACCCGAGAACAGGGACTGTGCATGGGAGAGGCTCAACCCGGCGGAAGCTGCCACAGGCAGAGGTATGGACGTACTGCTACTCTTCACCAGTCAAGAAGGTGTATGTCTATCACCTGTATGCTACCATGGAGGCACCAGGAAAAAGTTTTGCTTATAGTTCAACTCAACATTGATCACTTTTTGCGTTGCCGAATACAATAAGGCTTTCTCTTCCTTGCCTGTAGGGGTAGCTGTTCCCCACCATCAATATATTCCACTAACAACACATCCTTATGGATGGTCCTAAAAACTATCAAACACATCTAATATAAAAAATTAAGTTCATTTTTTTCCAATGATTTAGTGCGCGCGCGCTGTTCATAAAAGGCGATTATGGCGTGGGCTTTACGAGCCATCATTGTTAAATAATTGATGACTTGTTTGCAATTTGCAGCAGCATTTTAGATGTTTCCATTTTTCAAACTGTTGTCCTATTATCATTAGCGCTGCTATAGTTTTGTAGGATTCATATCCTGGGGCCCGAAGACCATTTAAAGTCGCATGAATTGCACAACCAAGTCAGACTTTGTTACATTATTCATTTACTGAAGTACACACTCGAGGCAGTGCTGTCCTAGAATTGTCTACAAATATTGATAATTCAAGACATGCAACTAAACATTGAAGGTTATAGAACAATGACAAATATGACCTTCCTATTTTTTTATGTTTAAATCTAATCTCCAGGCAAACCGGCCCTACCATGGGTCCCACTGGGTCCATTGGACCCAGGCCGCACTTTGAGAGGGGCAGCAAATTAACGCCAAAGATTTTTCTTCCAGCAGTTTTGTGTGTCATCAGTTTGCGGCGCATTACAGGTGGCGTTTCCCTATCTCATACTGCCGCCCGTAGTGCAAACTGATGAGTATGAGGAGGCGGGGTGTGTCCAGCAATGACGTCAGACATCAGCGCACGCCATCTCACGCAGGGCAGGCTGGATCTTCTAGGGCGGTGGCCGCGGCAGACACAGGAGTGACAGGAGGACTGAGGACAGACAGTGAGTGTTTGGTGGACCGGTCCGGTGGTGAGTTATGGAAGAAGATAAAAGTATATAAAATATATTCAAAATTTCATATTTTATTTATATAAAATAATGGATGGGGCCTTTTGGTGGGCGAGATTTTTTTTTTTTTTTTTGAGGGGACAGGGCAGCATTTCATTCTTGGACCCAGGCAGCACAATGTTTTAAGCCAGCCCTAAAAGAGAGGTAATATGTAAAGGGGAGCTGTTTTGTCTGCTGAAAGGATTTGTATTTCTGTCTGGAGATTTTCACAGCCCTGCCTGGCAGAAGAAGGGACCTGATATTTTTTTCCTGCAGTTTCACTTTTACTTACAGGTCTTCTCCCCACACCAAGCTGGTAAACTGGATAGCGAAAGCAGATGCAGAAATGATGAGCTCATTTCTTTGCCTCTCTGCTCTTTTTCCTCCTATCAGCACGCTCATAGCAACACACTTGATTGGCTACATGCACTGCTTCACTGTCCTCAAGCCTGAGCTGTGTTGTATCAGTGCTTACATTTAACCGGTTCCGATTTACTGCGGCAGGACGGCCCTCCTGCGCGAAACGACATAGACCTACATCGGTTGCGCGCCTGCAGCTAGTGGGAGAGCGTGCGCCGCCAGGCGCGCTCCTGCCCCCACTCGGCAGCGGGAACTCCGATGCACGGAGCAGGCTGTAAACACAGCTGACCGTTCTTCTCTCTGGAATGATCATGAGTGCCTGCGATCCTTCTATATAGGATCACATCTCTATGGTTATTTCACAAGCCATGCCCCCCCACAGTTAGAATCACTCCCCTAGGCTCACATTTAACGCCATGCTCACCCACAGGGTTTTACAGTAACAGTGCATATTTTTAGCACTGATTACTGTAGTAATGTCACTGGTCCCCCCAAAACTGTCAAAAATGTCAGTCAGGGGTCCGATCTGTCCTCCGCAATGTTGCAATCCCGCTAAAAATCGCAGATCGCCGCCATTATTAGTAAAAAAAAAAAAAAAACAATAAAAATGACATAAATCTTTCCCGTAGTTCGTAGACGCGATAACTTTTGCACAATCCAATCAAAATACGCTTATTGCGATTTTTTTTTTTACCAAAAATATGTAGCAGAAAACAAATTGGCCTATAATGTTAAAAAATGTAGATTTTTAATTTTTTTTTTTGTGAATGTCATATAGAAGAATGTGACAAATATTGTTTTTTTTTTTCAAAATTGTTGCTATTTTTTGTTTATAGCACAAAAAATAAAAATCGCACAGGTGACCAAATACCACCAAAAGAAAGCTCTATTTGTGGGAAAAAAAGGACATAGATTTTATTTGTGTACAGCGTCGCAAAACCGCGCAATTGTCCGTTAAAGTAACACAGTGCCGAATCACAAAATAGGGCCTGGTCAGGAAGGGGGTAAAACCTTCCGGGGCTAAAGTGGTTAACTAATCATTTTCTTTTTTTTGTACAATTCTCCTTTAAGGGGGCGTAATAGGGGGTGTGTCCTATGCCTAAAAACTTTTGCTAATAGGTGTCCCTCATTCCCATCTAAAAAAGTTAAGAGATATGTAGTTCGCATATCGCAGTGCAAACTGTCAATTCGGACAGGAATCAGACCCCAAAGGTGTGGACACCCATGCGATCAAGTGTGGACCAAAAAAAGGGTCCTGCAAATTTGCGACTGTGTGACTTTGATCCGAATGCGATGCTAATTCAGCCATACAATCTGTATGGCTGAATTCGCATTGCACAGACATCACATGTGATTTGCACAGCAGTGCGCTCCAAATCACATGCGATGTCTGACTTCACATGTGTGTGAACCGCCACTTAAAACTAAAGGATTTGTATTTCTGTTAATCCAGTCCTGAGATTTTCAGGGACCTGATATTTCTTTCCTGCAATTTTACTTACAGGTCTTCTCTCCACACCAAGCTGGTAAACTGGATAGCGAAAGCAGGACACTGATGAGCTAATCTCTTTGCCTCTCTGCTCTTTCTCCTCCTATCAGCAAGCATGCTCATAGCAACACACCTGATTGGCTACATGCGCTGCTTCTCTGTCCTCAAGCCTGAGCTGTGCTGTACAGGGCTTCAATGCTTGCCTCTAAAAAAGATGAATCTAGGAATGTATTAATAAATACAGAGCTCCATAAATTACTTTCTTTTAGGCTATGTTTCCACAAATGTCAAGGACTGGCACGCCTTTGAAAAGCAATCCAAAGTTAGATTATTTTTCAGAAGCATTGGACAGGCAGCGAGGCAATATGTCGCCTTCTCACTGCCTGTTTTAACCCTGCAAATGCCACATCAACGTGTGGCACCCAAGTGCATTGCAGTTGCAGTGGGTCCCCATTGACTTGGATGGGTTGTGTTTGGCGGGCGTTAGTGCCCGCTGAACGTGACGGGGTTTAATTTTTGCAGCGGCCACAAAACAAAGTCACAGCCATAGCATGTGTACACTCCTGTCCACTGCCTTTGCAGCCTAAAGAGGAAGTAAAGTCTTAATTTTTAATTGTACCTACAGGTAAGCCTATAATAAGGCTTACCTGTAGGTACTGTGAGTATCTCCTAATCTTACACAATGTAGGAGATATTCAGATTGCGTGCAGCTGATGACATACTAGCTCGTTATGCCTTTGTCTTACAGATGCAGGACACCAGACGCATGGATTCCAATGGGTTTTTTTTTTGAAGCATGTGATTAGATCCAGAGGCTCTAATAGGCTTAAAAAAAAGGGTGGGCTCAGGGCGCAGAGCACTGCGCCCTGAGCCCACCCAGTTGTGTGAAAATAGCGAATGAATATGCTATTGCCATGGAAGCCATGAATAGCCATGCTATTGGCCAAGGAAGAGGAGGAGGAGGGAGGAGACGCAGGGGAAGCAACCGCCGCTGCCGGGAGGAAGCCACCGCCGCTGCTGCCTGTCCTCCATGTCATTCCATGGTGAGTGAGCCGGCATAAGGGGGGGGTCCGTGGGGGGGGGGTCCGGTGTGGTTCATCTACCGCCCTCCCTGGCCCATGGAGCACCAGCAGCCACTGGATCCAAGCATCCCACTTTATCTGGTGTGTCACCTTTTAGCGCTAGGTACTGTGCTTCTTGGTGTGGCAAAAAACAAGTAAAAAAAAGTAAAAAAACATTTCCACAAACGCACCATACATACGACCCTTAACCTAATCCTGACACTAAACCTGATCCTAAAATAGCCTAATGCTAATTCTAACACTAAGGGTCCCTCCACACTGTTGCAGTGCAGTACCATGCTATGCCATTCATTCCTAATGGCACCTCAAAGCACCTTGCCAACTCACCCTGCGTTGCAACACACCACAATAGACCATTGCCATTTTTTGCGATGCGGCACTGCGCTATTTTAACTGACAATTGCGCGTTTGTACGACACTTTACTCAAATATATTTGATGTTCCTTTTTTCCCCACAAATAGAGCTTTCTTTTGGTGGTATTTGATCACCTTTGTGCTATAAACAAAAAAACGGCTGACAATTTTGAAAAAAACAAAACAATTTCTTTTACTTTATTCTGTAAAACGTACCCAACAAAAAATTGTAAAAAAATCCTAATTTATTCATCAATTAAGGCCAATATGCACTCTGCTACATATTTTTGGTAAAAAAAACCCCAATAAGCGTACAGTTAGTCCCCGAGTTATGAACATTCGAGTTATGAACGACTCCTACTTACGAACGGACGTCTGTGCCGGCCGCTTGTGCTCCACACTGGTCCCGGATATCACGAGCAGCCATCTTGCAGTATCGGACACATCCCACAATGCAGTACTGCACAGCCACAAAAGCCCCAGATAACATGACTGCACGCCCAGAAGAGCCCAGAACATCCCACATCCCTGCACAGGCTGGAGTTACACTTAAAAATCCACTGTTTCGACTTACAAACAATCTCGACTTAAGAACAAACCTGCAGTCCCTAATATGTCCGTAACCCGGGGACTGCCTGCATATTGATTGGTTTAAAAAAGTTATAGCGTCTACAAACTATAGGATATTTTTATGGAATTTGTATTTTTTTATCTATTTTTTACTAGTAATGGAGGCGATCAGTGATTTTTAGGACTACGACATTGCGGTGGACAAATTGGACACTAACTTACACTTTTTTGGGGACCAGTGACACTAATACAGTAATCAGTGCTAAAAATATGCACTATCACTGTACTAATGACACTGGCAGGGAAGGGGTTAACATCAGCGGCGATCAAAGGCTTACATGTGTTCCCTGGGAGTGCTTTCTAACTGTGGGGGAGGGGTGCTTTGACTGGGGGAAAACAGAGATCCGTGTTCCTGCATAGCAGAAACACAGGATCTCCATCATCACCTCTCACAGAACGGAGGTCTGTCTTGTTTATATAGGTAGACTGCCGTTCTTCCTCTCTCCCGAATGATCGTGAGGTGCCGCTGAACATCTGGTCCGCCGAACCCGCTGATTGGCTCCCACTGTGTCCAATCACAGCGGGAGCGGGTCGCCGGCATGCGCAACAGACCCATTGCACAAATCACATACTGGTATGTGATTTCGTGCAGAAGGACCACCCTGCCACAGTATATCTGCGTTAGGTGGTCCAGAAGAGTTTAAACAAACTTTTTCATACTGGTTAGAGTGAGGATAGGTTTTTATTATTGTTGACATCCCTATTGGGGAGCGCTACCAGCTCTGTCCTGGTGAATACTAAATATGTCACCTGAAATCATCCATAGAGGACACTTTCATTAGAGACATCTAAGACCGAATATGGCTGATTCCCGTGAAATGTATGCCATAGGTGGCCCTGCCGATACCTTGTGGCTTGACAAACTCTGATTCAAAAATCAAAGGAGCCAGGTGGAAAAAGTCAGGAGAACAGTGACTGCAGCCAATTAGCTGCATTTCCTCTTTGGGCAATCTGAAAGTGGTAGGCTATCTTGATACAAGGACCGGCAGTGGGAGATTCGGCAATCCACGGTGTTTAGTGTGACAAAGAGAATCTACAATATGTGAAGCCAGATGTATGGCTAAGAGCTGAGGATGTTGTTGGAGTCGAAGCAAAGAACAGAAAACCCAAATTACCAAGCGGCTCCTTCAGAGGTATCGCTCTACATGGATTTGTCTTTACAAGTATGGCCAGCTTAAAGGGTAACTCCACTTTCGTATAATAAAAATCAGCAAATAAAGAAAAAACAATATAGCGTATAAAATTGTGACACAAATCATATTGTAATTGAATTTTATTAAAATTTACCTTTCCTTTTCAATCTGCAGCTGTTGTAATTTTCTGGAAATGTAATGCAATATGGCCGCCTGGAGCTGTTCTGTACACAGAATGTATACTGACCACACCCCAGAAACATAATTTCCTGCTTGTGTGATTGGCTCACCAATTTTCCCAGAAGTCTGCACTAAGATACAAGTCAGATTTCTGGCATCCCCTGCAACAAAAATTTCATTTTTGGTGAGATACTCCCAGTAGGAACATGTCTAAGGCTGGGTTCACACTGGGGCGGCTTCAAAGTCATCCGACTCTGCAGCCACCCCGTACAGAGCCACTATAGCGTGGCTTGCAAACAACTTCTCTAATAGAAGTCAGTGCAAGTCGCCCTCAAAGTAGTGCAGGAACCTTTTTCTAAGTCTGAGCGACTTGACTTGCTCTGATTTGAACGGTTCCATTGCACACAATGGGTTGTGACTTGTCAGGCGGCTAAGTTGTCTGACAAGTTGCCCCAGTGTGAACTGGGACTAAAGGGATGCAGACCTTGCAGCTTTCCTCATTAGAGCCCTGCAGCTGCCACAGCTGATAGATAATTATGAAACCACTCCCATTTGACCCACTCAGCATCGAGGCACAGAGGAACAAACAATGATTTCTTCAGAATAACAAAAGGTAGGAATCTACAACAAAGTTTGTTAAAATCCTTGTAATGCACAGAGATCACCCAGAGGGGAATGTTGTTTTTTCTTAACAAAAGTGGAGTAACTCTTTAATATCCGTACACTGCTGCCCATATATGCGTTACGTCTGGATGAAGAGGTTAAAAAACGAAGAAAAAAACAAAACAAAACAGGGGGGGGTGGGGGTGGGGGTGGGAGAGGGCATAAAAAAAAAAAGTGCATTACATATGATATATTTTTGCATTGCAGTAGGGAAATAACTTTTTATTTTTACAGCTTCCAGTACAAGGTGAATGGTGGAGCAATTATAATCTGTACAAAAATGTAACCTCATACCAAGTCTAATTTCCCTTTGAATAGGCAGTAAAGTGTGCTTGCAGACAGGATTCATTATGTACAGACTAACCAAATATATTTAAACCCGGAGGCCAGAGAAGGCTAATTGGGGTCACTCTCCAATAGGTTGTACACAAGGCAGTTCAGAGTCTTGCACAAAGAAAATTTAATGAACAATGATGTTCTTTAACATGTAAAGCCAAAATGATTTTATTAGTTTTGGACACAGTAGAAAATAGAGTAAAGTTCCTCTTCTTAGACAGTCATGTTTCTTTTGGTCCCTTATCATAGACAGCTGTTACAAGTGTCCCCACTGGGAGGTTCCCAACAATCTCTTCTTCCTGTGAAAACTATAACATTTTGGATATTGGCAGCAAAAATAGGAAGATGGGACTTTTTACAAGAAAAGAAATGCATTTGTTTTCAAAAATCTGAGTAAAAAACATTGTTACAACCACATGTTTGCATACGCCAAGCAAAAAGGAATTTCCCATCACGCTTGCAATTCTACATGTTTCGCCATTCCGGCTTTTTCAGGAAAAGCGTGGTGGTGATACAAACAAGGTGTAGTTCCCAGTGAAAGCAATCCCTATATCCAAACGTGGTTAGAGGTAATAGGGCAAAAAACAGAGGTCATATGATAAGAGTCTGTCGTGTAGCACCACACATGCCCACCGCTATGGGACCGGATCTCCCGTAGAGGGGAGTATAGGGCCACAACAATTTTAGTTAAGTTGTGCAAAGGGTGTAGGGAGCCTATTTTCAAAAATATTTGGATTTCCCATTACTATGTCAATAGTCACCATGACAATTAGAGAGGGTAAATCTCCCCAGTGGGGACACAGACAACAGTAAAAACCTAACTGGATCCAAGCCTACCATACTCCTTCATGATCGAAAA
Source organism: Pelophylax lessonae (assembly GCF_965119305.1). Lineage (NCBI taxonomy): Eukaryota > Metazoa > Chordata > Amphibia > Anura > Ranidae > Pelophylax > Pelophylax lessonae. Next base: position 270,424,751 of record NC_138775.1, on the reverse strand, counting down.
ACATTTTGGCTTTAAATACACCTAAAGGCCAAGCTGACAAAACAATCTTGCTGCATGGCTCTACATTCTTTCCAGGACTTCAAATTATACCGGAATGGAGCTCAGTTGGCCACATTACATTTTAGCCATTGCTTGCCTGTCTATCTTATCTATCATGGTATAGGGGTTGGTTAGCTTAGCTGTAGATGTGTTTTAGTGAAGTTCATGCCAGTTTGAATGATTTTAAAGGCTTAGCCCATTTTTATTGGAAAATGTAACTAAAAGTTCACAACACAACTGTTGCCCATGCAGAGGTTTCAGCCTCATGCAAAAAAACAACAACCGGAAATGCTAAGCCAACAGGATCTCTTCAGCAGTACTGCTGCTCTTCTTACCAGTCCTGTACCAGACTGTATCACTCAGCTCTCTGGCTCTCCTGGCTTACTCATCCTTGCTGCATGGGCCAACTCCTGGCCTCTAGATAGGGGCTCTTTCATTACTCTGAAACTTATATTCTCTTAGTTGCATGGACTTGCCTAGTTGTCCCAGAGTTTACAGTCACCCAGACTCTCTCTTGGTCCCATGTACATAGAACTCCTCCAACATGGAGTACAGTCTCTTGGATAGAGCACCTTGGTCTCCAGACATGATCACATACCTGTCTTCACCCAAAGCCTGTGTCTCAAGAAATATAAATCAGAGGGCACAGTATCGGCTTTCGAGCAATACAAGGAGGCAAATAAGAAAAGTAAACAAGAAATCAAGATGGCTAAAATCAACGTTGAGAGACAAATAGCGGAGGATAGTAAAAAAAAAAACAAAGAAATTCTTTAAATATATCAACAGCAAAAAAACTAGGGCAGAGCATATTGCACACATAATTAACGATGATGGGAGGATGGTTACAGAGGACACTGAAAAAGCAACCGTGCTGAATGCTTTTTTCTCGTCAGTTTTTACACAGGAAAAGGAGGGGTACACTGACCATGACTGTATGGTTAGTAGTAATACACAGGACTTGCCACTATGGCTAACAGAGGGTGAAATTAGGGAAAGGCTGGATAAACTTAACACAAACAAATCACCAGGCCCGAATGGCGTACATCCGAGAGTACTTAAGGAACTCAGTAAGGTTATATCTAGACCACTGTTCCTGATCTTTGCGGACAGTATTAGGACAGGAGATGTACCAGGGGATTGAAGGAAGGCTAACGTGATTCCGATATTCAAAAAGGGCCAGAGGCATATCCCGGGAAATTATAGGCCCGTCAGTTTGACATCGATAGTATGTAAACTTCTGGAGGGGATGATAAGGGACTATATCGTAGAGTTTGCTAAAGACAACAACATCATCAGCAGTAATCAGCACGGGTTTACAAATGGGCGTTCTTGTCAAACCAATCTCTTAGCATTCTACGAGGAGGTGAGCTGTGAGCTGGATAGGGGCAGACCAGTGGATGTGGTGTACTTGGATTTCGCTAAGGCGTTTGATACAGTTCCCCACAAGCGCTTAATTTATAAAATAAGGTCTGCAGGTATCGACAGCAGGGTTTGCTCTTGGATACGGAACTGGCTAAAAGGCCATGTCCAAAGGGAATTGTGGATTGTGGAATTGTCTACCACAAGAGGTGGTTTCTGCGGGAAGTATGGTGGCTATCTATCTATCTATCTATCTATCTATCTATCTATCTATCTATCTATCTATCTATCTATCTATCTATCTATCTATCTATCTATCTATCTATCTATCTATCTATCTATCTATCTATCTGTAGTACCCTCTTTGATAGGTGCTAGGTTTAGTTAGATTTAGTGCTGTCTCACAATGTTCAGTGTAGCTGGGTGTGTTTTTATAGGTAAATTTAGCTTGTTTCATTGTATCCAGTGTGGTTGTATTTATGGTGCTAGGTAAGTTAAAGTTTGCTGACTGTAGTCAGTGCAGCTGATTAATTAGGTCAGTTCAGCTGGTGACCTTAAGCGCTCAGTCTGATTCTATGTGAAGGCGTAGTCAGACCCTGGCATCCTCATGTGGTGTGTTAATGAACATCTGTGTAGCCGGGTGGCTTAGCTCGCCAGAAGGAGCAACAATAAAGATACTGTGCTACAGCAGTTTTAAGAGCCGGTTCACATTGCAGCGACCCGACTTGCCGGGGCGACCTGCGAGGTCGCGGTGCACAGCACGCACCACGACCTCGGAGAGACCTGCACGGACTTCATATCATTGAAGTCAATGCAGGTCGCTCCGAGGTCGCCCCAAAGAAGCTCAGGACCCTTTTTATAAGTCGTAGCGACTTGTGTCGTTCCTATTAGAACGGGTCCTTTGCTAATCTATGGGCAGGCGACCTACCAGGTCGCCCCAGTGTGAACGGAGTCTTATACTCACTTGTTTATCACTCCTATGTTGATAAAGTCAGGGCAGTTCAGCCTCCGCCCACTAGAGGGAACCAGTGGGACATAAGGGCTAAAAGTACTTGTTGATCCAACCACTCTTGATTATGAAAGCTATAGTTTGTAAATAGAAATCTGTTGTGAGAGTGGATAAAGGACAAACTACAATCCCCAGAGGGGAGGTGAGAAAGTGGGAGGAGGGAGAGCAGTTTTCCCAAGCAAGGAAAAAAGGACTGTCACCTGCTGTGAGGGGACCTGAGGAGGCACATTTCCACTTTCTGTGCACTATCTGCAAAAGAGCCTGCTCTTGTACTGGAGACCGCAACTAAAAAGGTTGAGAGCTGGAGCTACAGAGGGAAGATTGGAGCTGAAGACAGCACCAGAAAACCCTGTTTGCCAAATGTCTGGACTGAAGTCTGACGAGTGCCGAGCACACAGGACTGGTGTGCAGCCACATGCGTGGGTTCATAGTACCGCTGCTAACAGACTAACCCTTACATAGGAACCCTCATCCACAGCATACAGAATTGGTATTAAGTGCACCACCTTAAAAACTGGGCCCCATCATATAGAGGGCAGAAACTTGAGAGCCAGGAGCCAAATAACTACTGATTGTCTCACAGTGATCACCCATTGAGTTGTTCATAGCCAGAAACACCCAAGTTAGGTTATATACAAAGTACACCTTGGGACATTCGCTGGTCACTTCCAGATAGGAAAACTATCGTCTTTTTTTTTATCCTGTTCATTGCTGTTGTGTTTTCCTGCTTCACATATTCTTATTGTATTATGATTAATAGTGTGCCACATTAACTCAATGCTCATAACTGCTAATACACTAAGGCTCCGTTCACATGTCAGCGTATGGATCGCGGCGCGATTCCGCCCGTGATCCAGAGATTATTGCAAATCGCGGGACGCCTGTGCGTTGCCCGTGATTTGCAATAGCCCCCCAAACGCTGAGCGATGTTGCCACGATTTCTGCCTGCCGAATCGCGGTAACATCGCGCAAAAAAAAATAGCGGGACGCATTACGTCCAAAAAAGTACAAGAGCTTCTTTGGAGCGTATTGCATCCTGCGTTTTTTTTGCGCGATGTTACCGCGATTCGGCAGGTGGAAATCGTGGCAACATCGCTCAGCGTTTGGGGGGCTATTGCAAATCACGGGCAACGCACAGGCGTCCCGCGATTTGCAATAATCTCCGGATTGCGGGCGGATTCGCGGCGATTCTGCCCGCGATCCATACACTGACATGTGAACGGAGCCTTAGAGAATAAAAATAATTTTGTTCACTAATCGATTCATTCTTGCACAGTTGTTTACTCTCAACCTGTTACAATGTACTTTATTTGTAGCCAACCAGTTTGCTGATAATTCCTTGTGCCTTTATGATACCTATGTGCAGGATACTTATATTTGTGCATATACAGCTGCAAGAAAAAGTATGTGAACCCTTTGAAATGATATGGATTTCTGCACAAATTGGTCATAAAATGTGATCTGATCATTATCTAAGTCACAACAATAGACAATCACAGTCTGCTTAAACTAATAACACACAAAGAATGAAATGTTGCCATGTTTTTATTGAACACACCATGTAAACATTCACAGTGCAGGTGGAAAAAGTATGTGAACCCCTAGACCAGTGATGGCAAACCTTGGAACCCCAGATGTTTTGGAACTACATTTCCCATGATGCTTAGCTACACCGCAGAGTGCATCAGTATCATGGGAAATGTAGTTCCAAAACATCTGGGGTGCCAAGGTTCGCCATCACTGCCCTAGACTAATGACATCTCCAAGAGCTAATTGGAGTGAGATGTCAGCCAACTGGAGTCCAATCAATGAGATGAGATTGGAGGTGTTGGTTACAGCTGCCCTGCCCTATAAAAAACACACACCAGTTCTGGGTTTTTGACAATGCAGTGCACCGCAACACATACCAGTGCTTTATCATGTATTGTGGTATGCTGTATAGCTTGTGCATTGAATCTGCATTGCCTTACTGTGTTGGGGTGCCATTCAAAATGAATGGCACAGCAAAGTGCTAATACACATAACGTATTGTAGTGACAATTTATATGGCAAAGAACATTTCTAATACCTTTAGAACAGGAGCAGGTAACATTTTGGAGTACATTTGGCTAAAACCCTTGCAGTATACAGTGAGGGAAAAAGTATTTGATTCCCTGCTGATTTTGTACTTTGGCCACTGGCAAAGAAATGATCAGTCTATAATTTTAATGGTAGGTTTATTTTAACATTGAGAGACCGAATAATGAAAAAATCCAGGAAAAAACACATTTCAAAAAGGTTATAAATTGATTTGCATTTTAATGAGAGAAATAAGTGTAGCACCCTATAGGTAGGTGCTAGGTAAATGTATAGCGGGCCTTGTCTGCCTAACAGCAGGGCTGTGATTTGTTAGGTAGGGTGTCAGGGCTACCAGATGTGCCTGCTGAGGGGAGAAGTATCCCCACTGGCTCCTGTGAGAGGATTCTCATAGGGCATTGTGGGAAGCCCAATCAGGGGACACATCCCAGCTTGTAACTACCCCAGAAGGCAGATTATGCTGCAAAGCATTTTTGGAGTGGGGGGAAGTGCGTGGCACGGTGTCTTTGGCGGGAGCAGAGTCTCAGGAAGGAGAGTGCGGCTGTCTCTCTCTCCTGTCTGAGGAAGGCGGATGTCTCAGGGTGTCGCCTGAGTGTCCTGAGAGTGCTGAGTTGAGCTGAGGGGATTCGGTGTGCCGAGAACCTGCGGAGAGAGAGAGAGAGGGGTCCAGTCCCAGGAAAGCCTACACAGGTCGTGAGTACTGAGGATTGCCCCGGGGGTCTGCCTGAAGTTAGAGGGGATCACTCCGGAAGAGGTTCTGGGATCCAGTGTCAGCTAGCTGTAAAGGGGGTACCTAGGTTGAGGACCCTGAAGCTACAAAGGGGGTACATAGTCAGTGGACCCTGAAGAGTTCAAGGTCAAAGGGGGCACCTGCAGTTTGGGCCCTGAATTGTCAGAGCGTGCCAGTTAAAGTGACAGCTATACAGAGTTCTACTATATACTACCTCAAGCTGTGCCAGGCGGGGGAAAGTATTCAGTGACTTTCATAGTACAACAGTGTCAGGAGTTCTCAGTCTTCTCAGTCTTCGATCTTCAGGACTATAAGTCGAGGATTCAGCACTTCTTCTGTTCTACAGAATGTTCTCAGTGTCAGTGAGCGTTGGCTGGCGCCGGCTGGCATCAAGGAAGCGCCAATGGCATTTCAGAAGTAAAGTCCCAATTGTAATTAGTTTAAGCCTCAAGGAGTATCCCACTCATTCCCTTCTCGCAGTCCCTTTATTCTAGTAAAAAACCACAAACAAAGATGCCGGTACTTCAGTTGTCTCACCCAGGGTCGCAGCTCACATGGGTTGGAGAGATTACCGGTACTAATGGCAGAACCACATCATGCCATAGGCCTGGAAACCTTGCTACATAAGTATTTGACCCCTTTGCAAAACGTGACTTAGTACTTGGTGGCAAAACTCTTAATGGCAATCACAGAGGTGGGACGTTTCTGGTAATTGGCCACCAGGTTTTCACACATCTCAGGAGAGATTTTGTCCCATTTCTCTTGGCAGATCTTCTCTAAGTAATTAAGGTTTTGAGGCTGACAATTGGTAACTTGAACCTCCAGCTCCCTCTACATATTTTCTATGGGATTAAGTCTGAAGACTGCCTAGGACACTCCAGGAACTTAATGTGCTTCTTCTTGAGCCACTACTTTGCTGCCTTGGCCATGTGTTTTGGGTCATTGTCATGCTGAATGACCCATTTTCAATGCCCTGGCTGAGGGAAGGAGGTTCTCACCCAAGATTTGACGGTACCTGGCCCTGTCCATCATCCCTTTGATGCAGTGAAGTTGTCCTGTCCACTTAGCAGAACCCCCCCACTCCCCAAAGCATAATGTTTCCACCTCCATGTTTGACTGTGGGGATGGTGTTCTTGGGGTCATAGGTAGTATTCCTCCTCCTCCAAACATGGCGAGTTGAGTTGATGCCAAAGAGCTCGATTTTGCTCTCATCTGACCACAACACTTTCACTCAGTTCTCCTCTGAATCTTTCAGATGTTCATTAGCAAACACTCAGACGGACCTGTACATGTGCTTTCCTGAGCAGGGATCGGATGCTGCAGGATTTCAGTCCTTCATAGTGTGTTACCAATAGTTTTCTTTGTTACTATGGTCCCAGCTGCCTTGAGATCATTGACAAGATTCTGCCGTGTAGTTCTGGGCTGATTCCTCACTGTTCCCATGATCATGGGAACTCCACGATGTGAGATCTTGCATGGAACCCCAGACTGAAGGAGATTGACAGTTATTTTGTGTTTCTTTCCTTTGCGAATAATTGCACCAACTGTTGTCAACCTTTCACCAAGCTGCTTGGCGATGGTCTTGTAGCGCATTCCAGCCTTGTGTAGGTCTACAATCTTGTCCCTTACATGCTTGGACAGTTCTTTGGTCTTGGTCATGGTGGAGATATTAGAATCTGATTGATTGATTGCTTCTGTGGACAGGTGTCATTTCCATAGGTAACAAGCTGAAATTAGGAGCACTCCCTTTAAGCGAGTGCTTCTAATCTCAGCTTGTTACCTGTATAGAAGACACCTGAGAGCCAGAAATCTTGCTGATTGATAGACAATCAAATACCTATTTCATTCATTAAAATGCAAATCAATTTTTAACTTTTTTGAAATGTGTTTTTCTGGATATTTTCTTTGGTATTCTGTCTCTCGCTGTTAAAAAAAACTACCATTAAAATGATCACTTCTTTGTCAGTGGGCAAACGTACAAAATCAGCAGGAGATCAAATACCTTTTTCCCTCACTTTAAGTTTTAGACTTTCTTTTTCAAAGGTTCACTTTGAACTGGAATGAACAGAAAATGAAGAATGAAGTGAATTCTCCAGAACACAAGTCAGCTAAAACTATGAATGGAAGAATGATTGCAGTATTCAGTAGAAGAGAATAACCTGATTTTTTCAACTATATGAACAAGAAATAAATGATGGAGAACAGAGGATTCTGGAAAACAAGTGAATTTTATTTGGAAGTTGATGAAATGGAAAATTGGAAAACAACTTCCATTTTAAAACCCTCTAGAGAATTACATACAGACAAGTTTTAAATACAAAATACAAAATAGTTGTTAATGTTATTTTAAATAACAATTATTTAGGAAAACTATTGTGGTGTTTTATTTTAAGATTTTATTTATTTTTTTAATAAAATTATTTAAGATTTTAAATCATACATACATATTTCTCACGGGGAAAACTTCCCCATCTGCTGTTTTTGGGGGATACAAACAGTCCTGGGTCAGTGGCAGATGAGGGGAGCTTTCTCCCCTATGGTACCATCTAGTGATGGGCCATTCTCCAGTCCTGGACTCCTCTACCTGCTGACCTGTATGCATCTGTATATCCTGTTATTTCAGGAGTGTCTGCTAGGTTTCTGCTGGGAAATCTGTTTCATGATATGATTATCCAAGCTTGTGGTAATCTGCGCATCTTGCAACCTAGTTTGCTCTTGGTCCTGTTAAGTGGATTCATCTACGAAACCACTTACTGATTGGTAAAAAAGTAAACTAGTATTAAACTGAGAATATAAAAAATATTAGCAGTCAAGATATATTTCCTTCAATGGTCTGCTTGGGAATACCACACTGCCCATTTTGTCTATAGTCTCCACAGCTGCTACTATGATTACAGTTTTGCCCATATTGCCCGCAAAGAAACTACAGCTTACCCCCTATGGGCAGTGGTCCTGGTGACTGCCCCCAGGGTTTTGTGTCTGACCTGTGGCTCATGCTATCTAGCGGAATTTATCAAGAATGCAGCTTTGGTTGTGGCTATTGGTGCCAAGCATTAGTGTGAGCCAAAGTGTCCCTGTTGATTCTTTATGGCAAGTTGATGATAGACTAGGCAATAGCATACAATGTCAAGCGGCAGCTGCCAAAGCCAGCAAAATATTAGCATGCATAAAGAAAGGGATGTATTCCAGAGATAAGTCTATAATCCTTCCACTTTATAAAATTCTGGTCCGACTGCATCTGGAGTATTCTGTCCAGTTCTGGTCGCCAGTCCTCAGGAGGGATGTGTTGGAGCTGGAGAGAGTCCAGAGAAGGGCAACTAAACTAATTAGGGGATTGGAGGACCTTAATTATGAAAAGCATCTGCAATCGCTTGATTTATTCTCCCTGGAGAAGAGACGCCTGAGGAGGGACATGATAGCAATTTTTAAATATCTCAATGGGGATCTCAGCTTAGAAAAAAAGCTGTTCAGTCGAAGGGATTGCATGAGGACTCGAGGGCATACAATGCGATTAGAGGAGAAGCGTTTTAACCTCAGGCAACGTGGGGGGTTCTTTACTGCTAGTGCTACAAGATTGTGGAATTGTCTACCACAAGAGGTGGTTTCTGCGGGTAGTATGGTGGCTTTAAAAAGACTCTTAGATGTACATCTCAAGGATTAGAACATTCAGGGCTATGTGAGATGATTACAGCCACACACACTTACACAGGTTGAACTGGACGGACTATTGTCTTTATTCAACCTCACCTACTATGTAACTATGTAACTATGATGTCGTTTTTGTCATTTTGGTTTTGACCTTGGTTTGTCTTCTGGGTTCTGTGTACCACTTGCCTCCCTTTCAACCCTTTACACTTCTCTAAGGCTCCATGGGCACTGGGAGTGTAGCACCGCCGTGCATAAGGCTCTGGCATTTAGCTGTAGGTGGAGCGCTCAGGTGCGCTGTTAAGACATTTTGCCGGCAGTCTGTCAACTTCTATGAGAGGCTGATAGCTGCTATGGCAGGACAGGGCTGGATGGTGCACTCAGTGATACTCTCATTGAGGGACGTAGAATACCCAATCACATGCAAGGAAATAAAACACTATGTTTGCTTGTACAAGATTAGATGATGGAAGTCAGAAGAGCTTCCGCTTATTTACTAAGCTCTGGGGTATATTTGCAACTTCATTTGCAAGGTCAACAGTCTATTTGCCTTTTGTATATCAATCCCATTGTGTCCCACCTGTGGCTAATGCCATCTAGTCGAATTTATTGAGAATGTCTCTATGCTTGGGGTTATTGGTGCCAAGTACAAAGGTGAGCCAAAGTGTTCTTGATGGTTCTTTATGGCATATTGATACTGTTTTTGTCATTTTGGTTTTGATCTTAGTTTGTCTTCTGAAGTTGCCTGCCTGTGTACCACCTGCATCATCATCCTGCTCCATATGTGTTTCATCATCAGTCTATATGGAGTTAGCTTTCTTTCCGGTATCCATCAGTTCACCGGATCAGTTGTGGGTGGACTTTAAATCCATTTACTGTTTGAGTTACTATTATAATAAACAAAAACTATAGTTTTGACAAGATTGGCTGCAAGAAACTACTCCTTGCCTCTTGTAGGGAATGGTCCTGTAGATTGCCTCCTTGACTATTGTTTCTCACTTGTGGCTGATGCCACCTAGGGGATTTTTTGAGAATGCAACTATGCTTGGGGCTATTGGCACCAAGTATACATATGAGCCAAAGTGTTCCTGTTGGTTCTTGATGGCATGCTGATGCTGTTTTTGTCATTTTGATTTTGACTTTGGCCTGTCTTTTGGGTTCTGTCTGTCTGTATACCATGTGCCTCATCTTCCACCCCTTTCTTTTGTCTATTAGTGAAAGATTGTATTAACATGCCTTATTACATTTCATATATTTCAGCTTATGCCCATTCCATGATGAAATATCGGCCCTTGCATTTACATAGTAACGAGCTAGACTGACACCCATTCATCCACCTTGGACAGCAGCCAGCTGTATTTTGCATTTAGACGACATGTTAAACCACCTCTCCATTCATTCATTTGAACACTTGACAGTTGGATATTTTGCATTTAGATTACAAGACATGTTGCATAGAGATTGCTGACGCCACCCATAAACAATTGACAATTGCTTACATTAACACAGACAAGCTGAACACAGACGGACCGACTCTACAACAAAACACTTCATATTGACACAAATGCATAGGGAAACAAAAGCCTTTCATGTACTGTTCTGTTTGATATGTGCTAACAGTTAATTTGACTGATGAATTGTAAACTAGTTTGGATCAGTTTTTCCCGCTCAAAACATGCCTTAAATATGAGCTACACTTGCAATAAAATCAGTTGTGACTGCGCTAAGTTTGAGTGCTATGTGTCGTCATAACTCCCGGCCGGACGAGAGGGAATTCACTATCTAGGGGGGGTTAGCAACTGAAAGGCTGTATATCATCGTGATTGCCTCCTGACGAGATTTGAGCTAACAATTAGTAAAACAGCATCCTTGACCTCTGTGTGTTCTGTCTGAATGCTGACTGCATTGCTTGCTTTCATAGACTTCTCCTTCATCTGTTTGCTTTGTTGCTTTTCTTTGGTCCACATATATGTATTTCATTATCAGTCTATACCAGGGATCTCCAAACTTTCTAAACGAAGAACCAGTTTATTGTCTTTCAGGCTTTGGACAGGCTGGACTGTAGTCAGTGGGAGCAAGCGATGCCCTATCATTGGTTTTAGTGGGAGGAATAGTGCCCCATCATTAGTATTAGTTTGGAAAAATAGTGCCCCTTGTTGGTATCAGTGGGAGGAATAGTGCACATTGTTGGTATTAGTAGGAGAAATAGTTCCCTATCATTGGTATTACAGGGAGGAATAGTGCCCCATCATTGGTATTAGTGGGAGGAATAGTGCCCCTTCATTGGTATTACTGGGAGAAATAGTGCCCCATCATTGGTATCAGTAAGAACAATGGTGTCCCATCATTGGGGTCAGTGGGAGGAATAGTGCCCCATTATTGGTATTAGTAGAAGGAATGGTGCCCCATCATTGGTATCAGTGGGAGGAATAGTGCCCCATCATTGGTATCAGTGGGAGGAATAGTGCCCCATCATTGGTATCAGTAGAAGGTATAGTGACCCATAATTGCTATCAGTGGAAGGTACAGTGCCCCATCATTGGTATCAGTGGGAGGAATATCTGCGCCAAGCTCCCGCTGATTACGTGTACCGCTGCATTTGCGGCGTCTACACGTGGTGGCGGTGTTTGTAACATCCATGGTTATGGTTGCCAGCCAGTGCTGGTTTTTTCCATGTGACGAACAAGTGCCGACGGTGTTTGTTTGTCCTACCATATACATGGCGTTAGGGACAAGATCTACGTGCAGCCTATGTGGATACTCGGCCAGTGTCATATCATTTTTAATGATCACACTCTCCACTACATATGTCTCCTTGCCCGGCTCCCCATTGTTGTGGGAATTCTTGTCCCTTCAGCTCCCGGATCAGACGTTGGTACCCCCCCCCCCCCTTTATGGCAACATTTATCAATCTGATTCAGCCAGATACAGATCTACTTATATACTCCTGATGAGTGGGCGCACAGACCCACGAAACGCGCCGAGTTTCCAATATAGATAGATATATTTACTGTTATGTTACACGGATGCTGCAGTGTTGTCATCATGTGCCATATGCTGTTATGCTGCTATTTTGTCAATTGTCTTACATGCCTTATATGTGTTGCATTTTTACCATTGGCTATGTATATGTATTTATTGTATGCTTTTACTCTATAAATACATTTACTCTTTGACTCCCCATGACTATCGTGTCAACCTCATCTATAGTCCCTTTAGAGCGAACATTCTCTTGTTTTTGCAACTAATTTAGAGATGAAGGTGTACACAATTGCAAGTGTGAGACCATCCTTTCTTTAATAGTGGGAGGAATAGTGCCCCATCATTGATATCAGTGGAAGGAATAGTGTCCCATCATTGGTGTCATTGGAAGGAATAGTGTCCCATCAATGGTATCAGTGGAAGGAATAGTGTCCCATCAATTGTATCAGTGGAAGGAATAGTGGCCCATCATTGGTATCAGTGGGAAGAATAGTGTCCCATCAATGGTATCAGTGGAAGGAATAGTGGCCCATCAATGGTATCAGTGGAAGGAATAGTGGCCCATCAATGGTATCAGTGGAAGGAATAGTGGCCCATCAATGGTATCAGTGGAAGGAATAGTGTCCCATCAATGGTATCAGTGGAAGGAATAGTGTCCCATCAATGGTATCAGTGGAAGGAATAGTGTCCTATTAATGGTATCAGTGGAAGGAATAGTGTCACATTAATGGTATCAGTGGAAGGAATAGTGTCCCATCGATGGCATCAGTGGAAGGAATAGTGTCCCATCAATGGTATCAGTGGAAGGAATAGTGTCCCATCAATGGTATCAGTGGAAGGAATAGTGTCCCATCAATGGTATCAGTGGAAGGAATAGTGGCCCATTATTGGTATCAGTGGAAGGAATAGTGTCCCATCAATGGTATCAGTGGAAGGAATAGTGGCCCATCAATGGTATCAGTGGAAGGAATAGTGGCCCATTATTGGTATCAGTGGAAGGAATAGTGTCCCATCAATGGTATTAGTGGGAGGAATAGTGCCCCATTGATGCTGTCAGTGAGAGGAATGGTGTCCCATCTTTGGTGTCAGTTGGAGGAGTAGTACCCCAAGGGCCTGATAAAGGCAAGCAAAGGGACACATCTGGCCCACGGGCCTCAGTTTGGAGACCGCTGGTCCCAATGGAGTTAACTTTCTATCTACTATTCATCAGTCCTCCCGATCAGCTTACCTTTTAAATCCTTTTACATTCTAAGTATCACCTATAGTGAACTCAAGTATTGCCTGCAGTAAACTGTAAAAGAGTAAAACAGTAAAAGTAAAAGCAATTTAGGAAATACTGGAATAATGGACCAGACTCAAGGTTAAATAACTTCTCATGTCTCATGACAAATGTCTATCGATAAAGTTAATCTGATAGGGAACAGCATGCATTGTGCTTATAGATTTATGTCATACGTCTGTAATAAATGTCTCCATTCTACTTATTTATTTTCCATGGGGGTGACGCTAACCGCCTGACAAGCTTCAAGCTGAAGTTCTGCTAAATAGAATTGAAAGGGGATGAGGGATGCTGTAAGTCCTCCAGGCAAATGGGAGGCATTAATCTATCCTGTATAGAAAATGTATTGCATTACGGTAAACATGTATACCCACGTAATACATGACTTCAACATGCATTAAAACTTTACTGTCAATCAATAAGAAGACATCTGACAAGCAAGCAGATATAGAGTGCAATGATGAAGTGCCGTATGAAGTGCAAGCCAGAATTTAAGGGGGAGTGAAATGATGGCAACGTGACAGCTGAAATTGTTGACTTCTTATAAAAGGTATAGGCTCCAACTCTGTAATCCCGATCCTGGCTTCACTATCTAGTGAGTCAATGACCCTCTAAAGAAGTGTTTCTCATCTCCTGTCTTCAGGACCCACCAACAGGTCAGGTTTGCAAGATAACTGAAATACATCACAGGTGATATCATTTGCTGCTCAGTGATTGCAGTACTCTAGTCTGCATCTCCCCAAGGTAATACTCAAAATTTGGCCTGTTAGTGGGTCCTGAGGACAGGAGTTGAGAACCACTGCTCTAAAGATAGGTAAACAGACTATTTTAGCCTTTGCTAACTGTTCTGCCTGACTTTTATGTCATTTTTCTGTGTGGCTTCAAATTGCATTAGGGTACTATTCTATAGTATGCTGACATCTAGTCAGGGGAGGACTGGGGCAGGGGGGAAATTGCCCCCTGGACCGCTCTGTTGCCCCATAAAAAGGCTGCACCGCTTCTGCCAAAGTCGTGCCTAAAGGATTCCTGGTGAAAAGAAGTAAAAAGTCCCTGCTGCTGACTTACTGAGTTGCGGGTTGAAAACAAGGACATAGCGCAGGCCAACCCAGCATGGATGGTGTAAACTGTGTCTGAGCAGAGGCCGGTTCCATGCCCCACTGGAGATTCTCCTCCCTGGCCAGCACCAACTAACTGTCCTGCCTCCCCCCAACCGCCCCCTGCTGGCAGAGATGTATAGTAACTAAGTAGAACTACTTCACTACTGTACTTAAGTACCGAAAGGCGGTATCTGTACTTTCCTAGAGTAGAATTCTTTTCTCCTACTTCCACTTTTACTTCACTACATTTTTTCGATGATTTCAATACTTCTACTCTGATATATATTTTTTTTTTTTGCTGCATAGTTAAAAATTACCACTGCCAGAACAGTAGATGACAGGTTCCATGAAGTTAAAAAAAATGTGTATAATGTCATGTGTAAATCAACGCATACGAAAATAAATGCTACTGTATGTATAAATAAAATGGTCTACATATCTGCTGTTAAGGGGAAAGAGAACCTCCCCCAACCAAGGAGAGTCACAAGCGTACATAGACCTTTTTTCTGGTAAAAGGCTGATTTTGCTTTTTTCACTGGAAGTTGAGAGCACAGGTTTTGCAGTTTTGTTTCACTGGAAGTGTCTATTTGGATATTATTTTGCACTTACCTTCATCCGCCGGGTAAGGGGGAAATCCACAAGGTGGTGGGAGTCTGCACCTATTATTTGGAATAGCACCTGTTTGATTCCTGGACCTTTGAAAATATATTAATCTTGTCACATATATATGGTATTATGGCATTATATATATATGGACTTTTTATTGACTTTGATTTCATACACTCTTCCTTTATTTCATTATTGGAATATATTGTTGTATATCACATTGGTTTATACATATATGATTTTGCGCACCAATAAGCTGTGGAGAAAAAAAAAAACATGCAGGGAAGAGAAGGAGGGATGCTTTAAAGGGGAAAGGGAGGGACATACTTTATCTGTTTTTGTTTACAAAAAGTTACAGCCAAAGGAATTGTGATTGTCCTTTAGGTTAATCATTTGAAATAATAAAAAACAATATGATGTTCAAACTTTTGACTTCTTTCTTTAATAACTACATAACACACTACTTGTACTTTTACTTTCAGTACTTGAGTAGCAAAATTAAAAAAAAAAAAAAAACTACTTGCAATACTTAAGTACAAAAAATGTTGAATACTTTAGTACTTCTACACAAGTCACTTTTTGATAGAGCACTTCCACTTCTACTCAAGTCACTTTTTGATCGAGCACTTTTACTCAAGTATGGGTTTCGAGTACTTTATACAAGTGTGCCTGCTGGCCAGGTCAGGAACCTGGATTCAGCCAGTGAGTAGAGAGCACCTGGAGTGAAGCTTCAGCCTGGAATGGGGGTCAGGAGGAGGCCAGGAAGAGGGAGAGTGGAGGGGGCCCAAGTTGCTGCACCATGGGCCTCTGGTTTGTACTTGCCCCCTGGGCTGAAAGTTGCCAGTCAGCCCCTCCATCTAGTGGTGGTTTTGGGAAGCTACAACTTGTTTAACTATGTGATTTTGGTTTCTCCCTCTCTCCTCCTCCCTTGTTTGTGCTAGTTAGCTAAGTCCTAGCTAGACCTTCCCCATTTATTACATGTTCCCTCAGTCAGCATTAGTACTTCTCATAGACAGGGCTTTACGAAAGTCAATGTCTTCTACTTCAAAGGAATGGAAAAAATCCTCTGTACTGCAATTAGCTGAAGTAAATATACACCGGATTCACCTTCTGTGTCTTATTGAAGAGTTAAGCTGCCAAATCAGCAGGTGACTATACTGTCTGGACAGACTGGGTCTATGCAGGTATGTCAATGCAGATACAGAACACTGACTGTGCGCTTGTTAGAGGTAAGCGTTCACTTGGTAGGATGACACTCTTGGTGCCTGCACCTCTAAAGCAGTATTAAGCCCAAAAGCAAACATTTAATCTTTTGCAGCTTACCAATTCTTAGATGTGATGGCTGCATTCGTTTCCTTTTTAAGCTTTCTTTCTTCTATTTTCATCTGGTGATCTGGCCTGTAAGTCTGTTGTTTTTTAAGAGAACAAGTTCTGCAAATATATATCGGTTTACATGGATGAGACAAACCATTTACCGCTGCTGTGATGCTTACAATGACCATCTTTTATTTATTTAAGTAAAACCTTTATCCTACTGTTTGCTGTAACTACAGTAAAACCTTGGATTGAGAGTAACTTGGTTTAAGAGCGTTTTGCAAGACAAGACATTTTTTTTTTATAAATTTTAACTTGATAAACAAGCGATGTCTTGATATACAAGTAGTATCATGTCACAACATGGTCTGATACTCCTTCCATTTCAATATTATCGCTTGCACAGTGCTCCTTGGGATGTTTAAAGCTTGGGAAATCTTTTTGTATCCAAATCCGGCTTTAAACTTCTCCACAACAGTATCTCGGACCTGCCTGGTGTCTTCCTTATTCTTCATGATGCTCTCTGCGCTTTAAACTGACCTCTGAGACTATCACAGTGCAGGTACATTTATACAGAGACTTGATTACACACAGGTGGATTCTATTTATCATCATTAGTCATTTAGGTCAACTCAACATTGGATCATTCAGAGATCCTCACTGAACTTCTGGAGAGAGTTTGCTGCACTGAAAGTAAAGGGGTTAAATAATTTTGCACGCCCAATTTTTCAGTTTTTTATTTGTTAACAAAGTTTGAAATATCCAATAAATTTCGTTCCACTTCATGATTGTGTCCCACTTGTTGTTGATTCTTCAAAAAAAAATTACAGTTTTATATCTTTATGTTTGAAGCCTGAAATGTGGCAAAAGGTCGAAAAGTTCAAGGGGGCCGAATACTTTCGCAATGCACTGTAATACTGCTTTAATACCCATTAGCAATGGCAGCTCCCATTTCTATTTTCATAAATTCACTTTAGAGCAGAGGGAGGAAGAAGCAGCAAAAGGAGCCAATCAGATGTGAAACAGTGCAGAGATCATGCTAATAGGAGGAGAAAGTGGAGTAACAGAGAGATAAGCTCATTCTGTTGTTTCTCCTTTCACTGTCCAATGAGGAGACTTGTAAGTGAAAGTGAAACTGCCAAATGGCTTAGTATTTCATTAAACGTGCATCAAATTTGCTGATATTTGACCGTAAATATGGTTTGGGGCTTAATCAGGGCCTGGACAAGGGATGGGCAGGAGGGATAGCTGCCCTAGGCGCAATGGTTTATTGCAGGGTTGGGGGCGCCCTGACCCTAACCCTAATGCCCCGTACACACGTTCCGATAATCGTACGACAAAACTCGCTTTCGACCTGATCTCACGATAATCTGATCGTTAGTACACAGCTTTCGACAGCTGATCACGACAGTTGGTCCAACAAAATCCAAAGGGACAAACAGGAAAACTTCTGTCGTACGACATCTTCTCGAACGATAATCGTTTAGTCAGTACAGTATGCGTACGCTAAAAGTCAATCGACAAATACCACGCATGATCGGAAACAGGGGTCAGACGTATATACATCACTTCCGATACGTAGCTACGAAAAATACACTTGGTCAGTGAATCGTACGAAGAAAGTCGGATGGTTTGTACGCAGAGTTGGTTTCAATTTTAGTAACATGCAACAATTTACGAAAAACATTAGTCGTACGATTATTGGAATGTGTGTACGGGGCATAAGGGAAGTGGGGGGCGCAGTTTGGCATCTCTGCCCTGGGCACTTGATGACCTTGACCCGGCACTGGGCTTAATGCAACCTTTTCCCGACCACTGTGCTTATCTTCAATGCACAAATACGGGGCTTACATACCATTGCCATACAACTCAATGGGACTGATTTACTAAAGGCAAATGGTCTTTTCATTTTGCAAGGGGAAGTTTCCCCAGAGTTTGGTGAAATTGGTGAAGTTCTACTTTTTAAAAAACACCTAATTACGTGCAGGGAAAATTAAAAAAAAAAAAAAAAAAGTATTTTTGATTGCATGTGATTGGATGATGGAAATCAATAGAGTTTCTCATTCTTAACCACTTAAGCCCCGGAAGATTTTACCCCCTTCCTTACCAGGGGGTATTTTGCGATTCGGCGCTGCGTGACTTTAACGGACAATTGCGCGGTCGTGTGATGCTGTACCCAAATGAATTTGACATCCTTTTTTTCCCACAAACAGAGCTTTCTTTTGGTGATATTTGATCACCTGTGCGATTTTTTGATCATGCGCTATAAACAAAAAAAAAGAGCGACAATTTTGCAAAAATAACAATATTTTTCACATTTTTTTATATGAAATTCCCCCCCAAAAAAATTTAAAAATCTAAATTTTTTTAATTTTTGGCCAATTTGTTTTCTGCTACCTATGTTTGGTAAAAAAAAATCACAATAAGCGTATTTTGATTGGTTTGCGCAAAAGTTATTGCGTTTACTAACTAAGGGAAAGATTTTTGTAATTTTTGTTGTTTTTTTTTTAACGAGTAATGGCGGCGATCTGCAATTTTTTTTGCGGTACTGTGACGTTGCGGCGGACAGATCGGACCCTTGACTGACATTTTTGACACTTTTGGGGGTACCAGTGACATTACTACAGTAATCAGTGCTATACATATGCACTGTTACTGTAAAAATGACACTGGGAGGGAAGGGGTTAACTTTATTGGAGAGGGAGGGGTTAAGTGTGTCCCTAGGGGTGTGTTTCTTACTGTCATTGGATGTGGCTGTGTGTGTAACAGCACAGATCAACGGTCCGAGTGATCTGTGCTTTTACACAGGGAAGAATGACAGGCGGCTTTGTTTACATTCGCCGCCTGCCTTTCTCCCGCTGTAACTGACGATCGCAAGTTCACACGTGCCGGCTTCTTCGGGTACGAGCGGGGGCGGGAGCGCACCTCCAGCGGTGCGCGCTCGCCCCCTATTCGCTCCCAGGCTAGTGACGTACCGGTACGTCACTTTGCCTGGGAGGGGCTGACCGCCGCCGTATATAGTCGAGCGGCAGTCGGCAAGTGGTTAAAGCTCTGGGGAAAGTTTCCTTGCAAAGTGAACAGTCTATTCATCCATCACCATGATGTGTTTGCTCTTGGATTTCATCTATATATAGTTTGCAGCATTGATGTGTTCCTCCGTATCTTCATTTTTATTCTGTACTTCTTTGTTCTGTTTTCTATAACTTTTCAATAAATCTGAATGGAAATGGAAAACTACCGCAGGGAATTTTAGGTCGCCTTCCCTGCCAGGTAGGGCAGTTCTGTTGGGCAGAGCTCTGCAAATCTTAGAATTGGATGACATTTAAATAGCAATCATTGGCAGGTAAAACATCTCCTATATACTGTATATTACTTCTATGTAGTCATCAGTCTGCCTGGGGTTCAGCTTTAACTCTTTTTTTTTCTGAGGCCGCCATAAGTATTACACCATGGCAGTTTCAGGAAGTAACAAACTATTTAACCACTTCAGCTTCGAAAGGTTTTACCCCCTTTCCTGACCAGGCCATTTTTATGCGATACGGTACTGTGTTGATTTAACTGACAATTGCGTGGCAGTGTGACGCTGTACCCAAATAAAATTGATGTCCTTTTTTCCCCATAAATAGAGCTTTCTTTTGGTGGTATTTGATCACTTCTACGGTTTTTATTTTTTTGCACTATAAACAAAAAAAGACCGACAATTTAAAAAAAAGAAAAAAAACAATATTTTTGCTATAAAACATATCCATTGAAAAAAAAATTAAAAAAATATAAAAAAAAAAAAAAAAAAAGAAAAAAAAAAATGTAATTCATTCATCAATTTAAGCCAATATGTATTTTTTTTACATATTTTTGTTAAAAAATATCCCAACAAGCGTTAATTGAGTGGTTTGCGCAAAAGTTATAGCGTCTACAAACTATGAGATAGATTTACTGACTTTTTATTTTTTTATATTTTTTTACTAGTAATGGCGGTGATCAGCGATTTTTAGCCAGACTGTGACATCGCAATAGACAAATCTGACACTAAGTGACACTTTTTGGGGACCAGTGACACCAATACAGTGATCAGTGCTAAAAAAAATGCACTGTCACTGTATAAGTGACACTGGCAGGGAAAGGAATAACACTAGGGGCAATCAAAGAGTTAAATCTGTTCCCTATGAGTGTTTTCTAACTGTAGGGGGAGGTGCTTTGACTAAAGGAAATTATGATCTGCATTTCTTAGCAGAAACACAAGATCTCTATTTTCCTCTCTGGCAGAGTGGTGGTCTACCTTGTTTACTTAGGCTGACCGCTGTTCTGCCTCTTTACGGATATCATGTCCGCCAGACCAACTGAGTGGCTCCCACTGTGTCCAATTGCAGTGCGTGCCCCAGAGCCAAAGAAGAAGATCACATACAGGGCCGCCCTGCCGCAGTATAAGTACATGGGTGGTCCTTAAGCGGATAACCACTTGCTGACCAGCCGGCGTACATATACGGTGGCAGGTCGGCAGGTTCCTGCGAAAGGAAGCACCAGTACGTCCCATCGTGGGAGTGCTCGTGGGGGCACCCATTCGCCAGAGGGGAAGCTGATCTTTGCTTCCGGCACCCGCGATTGCCGCCGGGCACCCGCCATCGCTTCCCGTGGAGACAGAACTGTGGTCTGCCATTGTAAACACGGCAGACCCCTGTTCTGTCAGCAATGAACACAGGGCTCCTGTGTTCCTCCTAATCATTCCATAAGTCCATCCCCCACACAGTTAGAAAGCCCCCCTAGGGACACATTTAATTATTTCACCCCTGGTTTTAACCCCTTCCCTGCCAGTGTCATTATTACAGTAACAGTGCATATTTTTAGCACTGATTACTGTAGTAATGTCACTGATCCCCCAAAAAGTGTAAAAAAAATCAGTTAGGTGTCCGATCTGTCCGCTGCAATGTCGCAGTCCCGCTAAAAATCGCTGATCACCGCCATTACTAGTCAAAAAATAAAAATCAAATAAAAATGACATAAATCTTTCCCCTAGTTTGTAGACGCGAAAACCTTTGCGCAAACCAATCAAAATACACTTATTAGGATTTTATTTTTACCAAAAATATGTAGCAGAAAACAAATTGGCCTAAAATGATGAAAAATTTGATTTGTAGTTTTCTTTTATTGGGAATGTTATATAGCAGAAAGTGAAAAATATTGTTTTGTTTTTTTTTCATAATTGTCGCTCTTTTTTTTTTTATAGCACAAAACATAAAAATCGCAGTGATCAAATACCACCAAAATAAATCTCTATGTGTGGAAAAAAAGGACATCAATTTTATTTGGGTACAGCGTTGCACAACCACGCAATTGTCAGTTAAAGTAACGCAGTGCCGAATTGCAAAAAATGGCCTGGTCATTAAGGGGGCAAATCCTTCCAGTCCAGAAGTGGTTAAAGAACTTGTAATACCTAATTTTATTTTTCAGTTTTTTTTTTGCCATCATGCCTCTCTATTTTTTAAATTATATGTAGAATTTAATGATGCATTTCTCTAATTTGCTCCCTTCTGCTCTGTTAAATATCCAATTGAAAGTGTTTTTTGTATCAATTCAAGTGCAAAAAAAGGAGCTGTTCATCCAGGCAGAAATCGTGTGAACTGATAACTTTCTATATTCTCTGCCTCTAGAACAGGGGTCTCTAAGTTTTTTAGTATGAAGGCCAAATCATATATTTTACAAATATTTGCAGGCTGAAAACAAATCCCCATCAGGACGCCCCTTCGATCCAAGTTGTTCTTACATTAGGGCCCCAATCAGAGTCCCCCTATACACAAAGGTCCCCCCTAGATCAGGGTTCTTATAAAAGTCCCCCCTTTTATCAGGGTGCCCATCAGAGTCCCCTACCACTGTAAGATGGAAACTAAAGGCAGCCATAATGCCTGGCACTATCTCTTCTTGCTGAGCCACCTACATTTTGGAAAGGTCCCTGTCTAATTGCTTAGACATCCTTGCCTTATGTCTTGTTTCTAGTGAACCTTGAACCCTTTGCTCCTCCCACTACCTTCCTGATTTAGGACATGTCTATGCACTTCCTGTTTGCCAGATTATTGTGCTCTTTCCAGCCAATTTCTTGCTGTTGTCACTTCTGGTGCTGTCTGTATCTTCGCTACCACTTGTTACCAACTTTTGGCTTGTTCCTCAACTCTGCTTCTGCTTATTCCTAACCTGCAACAACTTGTTACTAACCTTTGGCTTGTTTACTGACTACGCTTCTGCTTGATCCCAACCTGCTATATCTGATACTGGACCCCAGCTTGCTCACCTCCTGGTGGGGGGATCCTAAGGACCACAGCCTGGTTTTAACACACAGCAAAACCCATCTCCACCTTCAGGAGCTCTGGTGAATACTAGTTAGTGCTTAGACCTCACACCTCAGGTGAGCCCCCATCATCCACCAAGGTGACCAGCTTGTTCACTTACCCAGCTGGTTGGTGGGAGCCTCTCTACTGCTATAGCTACACGTCTCAGAGTCTGACCCCTGACCGTGACAGAAACATTTGGCGCAAACATGGAGGCCGCTATAGCAAATGCTGTAGCTCCTTTCAGGTGGCAAATTGCGAGCTGCAGCCGTTTGTTGTTACCTACCCAAAAAATTTTGCCGAATTGGAAAGTGTGGTGAAAGGGCAAACAGGAAGTGCAAAAATATGGCTTAAATCAGGATGCCCATATAATGAACAAAGAGTTCAAGGTTCATGAGAAGCAAGACGTAAGGAAAAGTCGTCTAAGCAATCAGGCAGGGTGTTGTCCAGTATCTTGGGTGGCTCAGCAGTTACTGGCAGACAGCAGAAGTCCTGGGTTCAGGTCCATGCCCTCACACTGACCCTATCTGCGAGCCAGATAAAAACTTGTAGAGTGGTGGATGTGGCCCTCAAGTCATATTTTGGAGACCCCAGCTTAAGACTGTAGATCATTTCCCAGTTATTACCATGGACTGCACAGCAGAGAGGGGTGTGCTATGTAGTCTTAACACGCTCCCTTTCTTTGGGTGACAACACTGCTCAGCATGGTTGTCACCCTAGAACAGGAAGAGAGGTTAAAATAAAGGAAAATATGTGAAAAAAGTGAAAAAAACGAATTCAGCTAGAATTATTTAAGGACTGGTAAGATACAATATTATTTTGTTCTTGAATTTAGATACGCTTATGGTTTTTTGTGAACCTGTTGCAAAGACTATTGTGGTGTCTGAGCCTTCCATGGTGTTGGATTGTGCAGCCGGATCTTGCCTCTGTATGGACCCACTAAAAGCTTTGTTTAATATGTGCAAGCTGCCCTGGGGATCTCTGCATTTTCCTGTTCCTCTTTCTCTATTGGGAACCTATCACGATGGCACAGTGTCACCAAATCATTATTGTTATTGTTTTTAACGGTTATTTATAGGTTTGCAGCTTCACACTTCTCTTTAAGTTTGTAAGCGTTTATATCATTGCATTGCTTTGTATGCTACAGTATATTTTCTGTTTGTACAGTTATTTTATTCTGATGTCTACTTACTATTGTAAAGTTAGGTTCTGCCTCTGATGAAAAGTGACGCTTAACACATGTCGGGTTGCATAAACAGATCTTATAATCAAGATTGCTGTAGAGTGTGTGGAGTTATTTTTTCTCCCTACGGTTTAAGCCTTCATTTAAGGTTTTTACTGATATTGTCTCTATTGAAATAAAGATGTAATTATTTTTGTATACTGTACATTTAACCACTTGCCAACTGCCTGTTGCATATTTAATATACACTACAAAAGTTTTACTGTGGCAGGCTGGCTCGATTGCGCAAAACGACGTAGCTCTACGCAATCGCAGGTGCCGTGATTACCGCCAGGCACCCGCGATTGCTCCCCACTGCGAGAGAAGGATGGTCAGCTGATGTAAACACAGCTCACCGTTATCCTCCCTGAAATGATCACATAGTGCCTATGATCCTGCTATATAGGATTACAGGTCTCTTTGATCATTTCACAAGAGTATGCTTGGGATGTTTTGTTGCTATGGCTATTTTAGTGATTTTTATAGCATACATATATGGAATAGTACATTTAGGCTACAATGCATTGTTTTTATAAGCTAGGTTTTCCCTATTCACCAGCTAATGAACTTGTTGGACTGGTTCATGAAGCTCAGGGCAGAAAGAAGAGGGAAGGAAAAGGACTTGAAACACAACCATGTGCTCAAGACAATGGAGCAGTACTGGTTGTTTTGAAAGATTCCAAGAAGCAAGGAGCAATCTGAAGAGATCCTGGAAGAAGACTCCATCACCAGGAAGAACAAAGTTAAACAACTTTTTAGTGTATACTATACCTATTGCATGCATTGTCTGTGCTAATTTCCTGGGAAGGATAGTTAGTTTGGGCATGGAAAGATTGTATGTTGTGTATTGTTTTTCCTACAAGTGAGTACAGCATTTTTGTTTAGTAAAGCAAATTAATATACTCTACAAAGTTTTTTATGCTTCCTTGATTTTAATACAAAGAAACTTAAAAGACAAAGCAAAACAGATGTTGGCTCTGTAATACCCTGTAATCACACCTGGTTTTACTTTTTGCTTGTTGTAGGCTGACAACCTTAAGCTGCTGCCTTGCAATTAGCACTAGCATTGTCAAAATCTGCCATGTGTGCTCCTAACAGGTCTGTGCATGCTTCCTGAAGACCTGATAGGCAGCTGAATAAACAACTAAAAGTAGCATATACAATAGTCAGTGAATATTAATTTTGAAAAGTGAAAATTCTCTACTCCTTTAGTAACTCAATTCTAAAAAGTCAGAGCAGTGGTGTCCTCCTCTCCTCATAAAGCAGAACTAAAGTCTGTTTCGTTAGCCTGACACCTGTGAGGCCCCTCAGGGCACCAGCATCTTCTCACTGGCTTCTTCTGAGTGCCGGTCCTTGGCCACCTTGATTGACTGATGCAGGATGATGTCACTCCTACGCATGTGCAATAGTGCAGTCACCCCACAGTCATTCATGTAGGGAAGGATATCTAGGGCCCCCTTATCTTATAGGGGGCATTCTAATAAAAGCCCCAGCACCACCCACAACCACCAGTAGAGGGTTGTGGGGAAAAAGGGGAAAAGGCTCTTGTCCTCAACAACATGCCCCTCCATGTTGTGGGCATGTGGTCAAATACTGTGTTGGAATGTAAACTGTGATGTGTATGCGGTGCTTGCTGTAGATGAGGGGCAGGCAACCTCTGAGAGGTGGAGGTCTACCTGAACAACATGAAAGAGGTCAAAGATCACTGAGGTTCGGCACCTTTTTTTTCTTTTTTAGGAAATTAACTTGCAAGGCCTAACTAAATAGCAAGGACAATTTAGAAAAATATGATAAAACAAATGTCACTGTAAAAATATAAACTTAGCCTACCTTAAAAGTGGACAGTGTCAGTCAGTAGAGCAGTGGATGGTGTTAGTGAATAGGGCAGTGAACAGTGTCAGTCTTTTTTCATTATTTTTCACAATTTTATTATTTTTTTTTTAACAACCTTTTTAGGAGCCCCATTGGGGGGCTTTGGTGAAACATCAGGGATCTAAACAGACCTCTGATGTCTTAATTTTGAGACAGAGAAAATGACTGAGGACAGAGATTCCCCAGTCCTTTTCTCTGCAGCCTCAGCTGCACTGGACAGTGAATGAATAGGAGGTGCTCTGTGCTGAGCGGCTTCTTGCTCATTCACAAGCTGAAGAATAGTAAAGGCAGTTTACTATGCTTCAGTTATCAGCAGCCAGTGTTAGAGGAGGGAAGCCAGCAGCTCTGCAAGGATGCCTTCTCTCCTCTAATGTAAAAGCAGGGGCCCCTCTCCTAGTAATGACAAATTCCCTCACCCAGCCCCCCTCTGCTGGTCCTAGTAATTATTGAGGATTTTTCTCTGTGTCAGCAGATATTGTGGGGAGGGATAGGGGATAGTGGGTGTCTGTTCCCGGCTGTCAGTGTTGTGAGGTGAGTAGGGTGGAGGGTACAGGGGGTCCCCAATAGGTGGTACAGACCCAAGCAACGTCTTTTCTCACCAGTGACAGTAGTCCCGACTACCAGGCAGCGCTCTCCTCCTCCTCCTGCTTCGCTCAGCCCTGTGACAGTTTGGTGTCCACCCCGCTCAGTTGTCAGCAGTAACACTTCCTTGCCTATCTCGGGCTGCTCTCACCCCATCCTCCTCCCTGCTCCATTTGGGAAATAGCAAACTAAAACTCAAAACTTCTCCCCAGCCAATAAGAGCAGAGGGGTGTGTTGCCAAAGGCAAGGCGGAAGCTGACTAGTGGTGCAGGCATTCCACCACTGGGCTGCGGGACACAAGATGCAGGTACACAGCGGGATCCGAGCTGGACTCCGGCATTTTGCAAGGGGAGTAGGTGTGACGGTACTCACCGCCACTGGGAGTGAAAGACAGATACTTAATGGTTTGGATTGCTTCAAGTGGGTCAGTAATATTTGTCAGTAATATATCTTAAGAAATATGAAGATTTAATCCCACTTTACACTGTGAGACCTATAGCCTGTTGCCATGAAGTCTGACTCCTAAATAATCATAGCAATACGTAGAATACGTGTATTCCATGTACTTCAATGTAGGAGACGAACAGACTGTCATTGGCAGTCTTGTCCTATTGTCTGTTTTGAGGTGGGATGTGGATTGTGTTTAATCTGCCTGTCCCATTGTTAAATGTTAATGAGTCCACGTTGTTCTGTCCAGATGGCTTGATAATTAGTTCAGGTTAATTCTGTTTCTTTTTTACAATATCATCTGCATATGATAATGTAATCAGGCAACCCCTAACCTGTTGTGGTAATCTGATCAGGAGGGGAGGTCCGTGCTGTATATAAATTCTGTGTGACTGTTCAATAAAGTGTGATTCCAGTACAAGCTAAATTGTTGGCTAGCTTTGTATAAGGGCGGCTGGGAAAATCTGGTATATATGTTCATGACTGCAAGGAAGCCGTATACTGACCGAAGATCACAAGTACAGTGTGGGGTCGGCGGTTCCGTTACAGCAGAATAATATGACAGGGAGGCCACATGGGCCTCCTACAGGGAAACTCGTGATGGTACGTCCATGTCTGCAGTTTAATTTGGAGAGGAAGCTCAGTGCAAGAGCAAGCCTCCTCCCCTGCTCCACCCGCCCAGCTCTTTTCTTCCTCTCATCCTCTCATCCTGTTCCGTCTAGCTTTCACTCTGATAGCAATGAAGTTTGAAGGGGAAGTTGAAGGAGAAGTTTAGTCCAGGGTCCGTAATGCAGAAAGGCCATCTACCTGGCTGCAGTCGACCGGTAGATCACGATCAACGGGTTGCCAACCCGACTAGATTCTACAGATTATGTTTCACAGGTAGTTAGGTTTATTTTATTGAGACCGCCTGCTTACAGTTTTTTTTATTTTATTTTAGACTTTCACTTTAACCACTAGCTGACGAGCCACTGCAGATATATAGGGGCTGGTCGGCAGGTTCCCGCAAAACGACGTACCGTATGTCACTTCACGGTAACGATCGTGGGCGTGCAGGCCCATTCGCCAGAGGGGAAGCTGATCTGTGGGATCAGCGACTGCGATTGCCGCCGGGCACCTGTGATCATTCCCGGCGGAGACAGAATGGCGGTCTGCTGTTGTAAACACGGCAGACCGCTGTTCTGTAAGCAATGAACACAGGGATCCTGCGTTCCTCCTATTTAGGAACACAGGTCCCTGTGTTCATTCCATAAGTCCATCCTCCACACAATTAGAAAGCACCCCCTAGGGTCACATTTATTCCTTTGATCACCCCTTGTGTTAACCCCTTCCCTGCTAGTGTCATTAGTACAGTAACAGTGCATAATTTTAGTAATAATGTCATTGGTTCCCCCAAAAGTGTCAAAAATGTCAGCTAGGTGTCCGATCTGTCCCCCGCAATGTCACAGTCCTGCCAAAAGCTGCCATTACTAGTAAAAAAAAAATAAAAGAAATAAAAGTGACATAAATCTTTTCCCTAGTTGTAGACGCAATATCTTTTGCGCAAATAAATCAGTATACACTTATTGGAATTTTTTTTTTACCAAAAATATGTGGTAGAATACAAATTGACTTAAAATGATGAAAAAATTTGATGTTTAAATTTTATTTATTGGAAATATTATATAGCAGAAAGTGAAAAATATAGTTTTGGTTTTTTTTACATTATTGTCGCTATTTTTTTGTTTATAGTGCAAAAAATAAAAACCGCAGGGGTGATCAAATACTACTAAAAGAAAGCTCTATTTATGGGAAAAAAGGACATCAATTTTATTTGGGTACAGCATCACACGACCATACAATTGTCCATTAAAGTAACGCAGTGCTGAATTGCAAAAAATGGCCTGGTCCAGACGTGGTTAGGATGGTCTACAAACCAACATTCAGAGACACATTTTAAATGATACAATGTGTCATATCAATACAATCAGCGCCACCTGTGAATAAATAAACCCACTCACTCCCTCGAAACAAAAACTCTAAACTTGATAAAAATTCTGTGTAAACTCGTACATTAACCACTTTACCACTGCTCACTGTGCTGCTACTGCGGCACAGTGGCTCGTTATCGTCTGGCGACGTAGACCTACGTCACCAGAGATTTCCCCCTCTCGGCGGCGCGCGCGCGCCACTGGAGGCTCGCTCCCGCTGTATTCAGTTACAGCAGGACTCTGGCCAGGGGAGGAGCGGCGGTGATCACCGCTGCTCTTCCCCGATCATCAGGGATCTAGTGTGGAAATCCGCCCGCTTGTGTAAACAAAGCGGTCAGATCTCCTAAGTGACAGGCAGGGTCAAATTGCAGGGTTCAGCATAGCTGAACCTGCAATCTGTCCCTGTGTCACTCAGTCACCTCCCCCACACATGTCAGTAAGCACCAGGCATATATTAACCCCTCCCTCTCCAATAAAAATTAACCCCTTCCCTGCCAGTGTCATTTTTACAGTAACAGTGCATATGTATAGCACTGATTACTGCAGTAATGTCACTGGTACCCCCAAAAGTGTCAAAAATGTCAGTCAAGGGTCCGATCTGTCCGCCGCAATGTTGCAGTCCCGCAAAAAAAAATCGCAGATCGCCGCCATTACTTGTAAAAAAAAAAAAACAAAAATGACAGAAATCTTTCCCTTAGTTAATAAACGCAATAACTTTTGCGCAAACCAATCAAATTACGCTTATTGCGATTTTTTTATCAAAAATATGTAGCAGAAAACAAATTGGCCTAAAATGTTAAAAGATTTTGATTTTTAAATTTTTGGGGGGGGAATTTCGCACAGGTGATCAAATACCACCAAAAGAAAGCTCTATTTGTGGGGAAAAAAAGGACGTCAATTTAATTTGGGTACAGCGTCGCACGACCGCGCAATTTGTCCGTTAAAGTAACGCAGTGCCGAATCGCAAAATATGGCCTGGTCAGGAATGGGGTAAAATCTTCCGGTCTTAAAGCGGTTAAAAATACGCTCATTGAGAATTTTTTTGTCAAAGACATGTAGCTAAATACATTTTGGCCTAAATATATGACACAAATTGAATATATTGGATATTTTTTAACTGTCAAAGTAGAAAAATATTGTTATTTTTTCAAAATTGTCGCATTTTTTTATTAATATCGCAAAAAATAAAAATCGCAGAGATGATCAAATACCACCAAAAGAAAGCTCTATTTGTGGGAAAAAAGGACGTAAATTTCGTTTGGGTACAGCGTTGGATGACCGCGCAATTGCCAGTTAAAGTCGCACAGTGCCGAATCGCAAAAAGTGGCCCAGATGTAAGACAGCAAAATCCTCCGGTGGTAAAGTGGTTAATTAAAACATCAGTTGCCGCTGTACACCTATTAGTGATTCCACCACACTATAAAAACAATATTAATAAATTATATAGTGCATTGCTACTGATCCTCTATATATTGCAGTCCAGTATTTGACAAATTATAAAGTGTCCCCGTAAAAAAAAAAAAAATGGAATATATCGTACAAAATGATTGCATATAAAAATCATAAAAAGTTTCTTGTATATATTATTCCACCGCCGTGTTCATCTAAACTCTTCTTATAAAGATGAAATAGTGCCGCCACCACCAGGTGAATTGTGCGCTCACCTCACTCCTGCTAATTACAGCCTTTTTTACAACTCCCGCCAGTCCTGGAATGGATGTCTTTCTTTCCTCCTTGGATCCAATACTCCCGTCTGCGCCATTACTCCTCACACCAACCACATGAAATATAAATGCAACTCCATAGTGTTCTCTGTAAAAACAATTTTATTTAAAATGCCCCCATTTAAAACACTCACAAGAATTGAATTATTAAAACAGCAAGTCTTAATATCCCGTCAATACGTTCCCCCACACCATTCGGCTTTCGGAATTATTTTAAAAATTATTATAATAATTTATTAACATTTTGAAATGAGACTGCCTTTGCAGTGTTCTATTTTTTAGAAATCCCAAATTGATGTTTTATTTGTATCCTAAAAGCTTCCCGACCTCCCGCCGCACATTTACTGCGGCAGGTTGGCTCTCCTGCGTGAACCGAAGTAGCCCTATGTCGGTCGCACGCGTGGTGCTGGGGGGCGAGCGCGCGCCGCCGTCAGCGCGCTCCTGCCCCCACTATCTATGGGCCGGCCATGATTGCTGCCGGGAAACTGTGATCGCTCCCCGATGAGAGAGAAGGACGGGCAGCTGTTGTAAACACAGCCGACCGTTCTTCTCTCTGAAATGATCACAGAGCCCCAGTGATCCTTCTATATAGAATGACAGATCTCTGTGGTAATTTCACAAGCCCCTCCCCCCACAGTTAGAAAACACTCCCTTAGGCTCACACTTAACCCTTTGATCACCACTGTGTTAACCCCTTCCTTGCCAATGTCATTATTACAGTAACAGCGCATATGATATAAGAATACAAATTGGCCTAAAAGGATAAAAAATTTAGGCCCCTTTCACACATACGGTCCATTCAGTTCATCAGTTCATTCACGTCAAAATGTATCAGTTTCTCATCCATTTTTCATCCGTTTTTCATCTGTTTTTCATCAGTTGTTATCCGTTTTTCATCCATTTTTCGTCAGTTGTTATCTGTTTTTCATCCGTTGGCATCCGTTTTCATTCGTTTTTCATCCGTTGTCATCTGTTTTTCGTCCGATCCGTTTTTTTTGACGGATGAAAATTAGGGCATTCATCCGTTCAAAAAACCGGACATTGACGGAAGCGGATGAAAACGGATGTTAACTGATGATCATCCGTTGTCATCCGTTTTTACATAGAGATTCATTGATGTCCGTTTTTCATCCCTCAACGGATGGATGAAAAACGGACAAACGGACAGCATGTGTGAAAGGGGCCTTAGATTTCTAATTTTTTTTCGGGTGAATGTTATATAGCAGAATGTGAAAAATATTGTTTTTCTTTTTTTTTTTTTTTCAGAATTTTCGCTATTTTTTTGTTTATAGCGCAAACAATAAAAATTGCACAGGTGATCAAATACCACCAAAAGAAAGCTCTATTTGTGGGGAAAAAAAGGACATAAATTTTATTTTGGTACAGTGTCGCATGACCGCGCAATTTTCCATTAAAGTAACACAGTGTTGAATCACAAAAAATGGCCTGGTCATTAAGGGGGGAAATCCTTCTGGTCCAGAAGTGGTTAAATTTGTATTTCTAAAAAAAAAAAAAAATGATTTAATTGAAAAAATATATAAAACATAGAAAAAAACCTAATAAAATAGACAAAAATCATTGTGAATTGCATGTAATAAACTGACATCCTGTAAGCTACCTATCATTAGCAGTAAGTGGATAAATAGCACATAGGAGGAAACAATGGGAGCAATCAGTGTATTCAGTACAGTGGAGAGCAGCAGCCATTCATTTTATGAATTGAGATTTTACAATTATTCCACGGGAGTGAGTCATGAGAATGATATCTGCAAATGGATTTACAAGCTGAGACCCAGGACATGCCTAACAGTGCAATCATACAGACAGATTCCGGCTACTCTGAAGGTCACTCGGTCGGTGATTGTCATTTACAGGCAGAAGCTATTTTTATAGGGTGTAATAAGAAAACGCTTGGCCATTTATATGTCGGATTAGAAGTATGGAGCTTCCATTGCTGACCTTTGGATGAAGATGCAGCCTCCGTTTATTTCATTCTTCACTGCCTAGTAAGTCATGTGCCTACCAGGTGTCACAAACACAGGAAGTGCGGGAAATCTCCCCAATGGGTCACGGACAAAAATAAAAAAAAAACTGAAATCGGAGAAACATTTTAACCACTTCTGGACTGGAAGATTTTCCCCCTTAATGACCAGGCCATATTTTGCGATTCGGCACTGCGTTATTTTAACAGACAATTGCGTGGTTGTGCGACATTGTACCCAAATAAAACCGATGTCCTTTTTTTCCCACAAATAGAGCTTTCTTTTGGTGGTATTTGATCACCTCTGTGGTTTTTATTTTTTGCGCTACAAACAAAAAAAGAGCGACAATTCTGAAAACAGAAAAATATTTTTCACTTTCTGCTATATGACATTCTCAAAAAAAAAAAACCTTAAAATTCTAATTTTTTTAACATTTTAGGCCAATTTGTTTTTTGCTACATATTTTTGGTAAAAAAAAATCGCAATAAGCGTATTTTGATTGGTTTGTGCAAAAGTTATCACGTCTACTAGCTACGGGAAAGATTTATGTCATTTTTATTGTTTTTTTTTTTATTAGTAATGGCGGCGATCTGCTATATTTAGTGGGACTGTGACATTATGGAATACAGATTGGACCCCTAACTGACATTTTTGACAATTTTGGGGGGACCAGTGACATTATTACAGTAATCAGTGGTAAAAATATGCACTGTTACTGTAATAATGACACTGCCAGGGAAGGGGTTAACATTGTGGGTGATCAAGGGGTTAAATGTGAGCCTAGGGGAGTGTTTCTAACTGTGGGGGGGGGGGGTGGCTTGTGAAATTACCATAGAGACATGTGATCCTATATAGAAGGATCACAGATGCTCTGTGATCATTCCAGGGAAATGAACGGTCGGCTGTGTTTACAACAGCTGACTGTTCTTCTCTCTCAGCGGGGAACGATCGCGGGTTGTCAGGCGGCAATCGGAGCTGCCTGCCCCGTACATCGGCTTTCCCGCTGCCGAGTGGGGGTGGGAGCGCACCGCCGGTGGCACGCACTCGCCCCCTAGCTGCAGGCGCGCGACCGACGTAGGTCTACATCAGTTTTCGCAGGAGGGGCTGCCTGCCGCAGTAAAAAGGTGGCGGGCAGTCTGGAAGAGGTTAACTGCTCCCAATTCCCAACTGCTCCTCATCCAGAACCAAATTCACCACTACCCTTCCCTTCCATTTTGTCCAATCAAAGAATGCCCTGTATTCATTGAAAAAAGCATAAGCCCCCCGTTCACACCGGTGCAACTTCAGGTGTGACATGCGATTTACAAATCACACCCGAAGTCGCATCTAATGGTTTTCTACGGCTAAATTGGTGCAATTTGAAACAGCAAGATTTGAAAAATAGTTCCTGCACTATTTATGGTGATTTCATGTGTGACTTGCTTTGCCATTGCACAGATGTCGGCAAGTCGCAGGTGAAATTACACTGTCCTATGGCTTTGAAATCGTATTTAACCACCAATTTGGTTTTATTTTTTGCTAAACAATTTTGAAAAAAAATGTTTTTTCATAGTTTGTTATAAAATTTTACAAACAGGTAATTTTTCTCCTTCAGTGATGTGGGCTGATGAGGCTGCACTGATAGGCTGCACTAATGTGTCCTTATGAGGCTGCACTGATGGGCACTGATAGGCTGCACTAATGTGTGCTTATGAGGCTGCACTGATGGGCACTGATAGGCTGCACTAATGTGTCCTTATGAGGCTGCACTGATGGGCACTGATAGGCTGCACTAATGTGTGCTTATGAGGCTGCACTGATGGGCACTGGTGAGGTAGGTTTGGGCTGTGTTTTTAAATTTAATATATCTTTTCACGTTGTGAAATTAGATTTGTTTAAATACAGATTTTTAGCGCAGGTTTTTCTTCTCTCTTTGCACTGATAGGTGGCAATGATGGGTACTGAG
Source organism: Pelophylax lessonae (assembly GCF_965119305.1). Taxonomy (NCBI): domain Eukaryota; kingdom Metazoa; phylum Chordata; class Amphibia; order Anura; family Ranidae; genus Pelophylax; species Pelophylax lessonae. The sequence goes on along the minus strand of NC_138775.1, from coordinate 270,390,554 downwards.
GAGACGGCACTGGTGTGCACTGAAAGGTGGCACTGATGGGCACTGATAGGGGGCACTGATAGAGGGCACTGATAGGCTGCACTAATGTGTGCTTATGAGGCTGCACTGATGGGCACTGAGGAGGCAGCACTGATAGGTGGCAATGATGGGCACTGATGGGATGGCACTGGTGTGCAGTGATAAGTGGCACTGATGGGCACTGCTAGGTGGCACTGATAGGTGGCACTGATGGGCACTGATAGGCGGCACTGATAGGCAGCCCTGATAGGTGACACTGATGAGACAGCACTGATGACCACTGATTGGCATTATTGGTGGGCACTGATTGACAGCACTGGTGGGCAATGATTGGCAGCACTGGTGGGCACTGTTGGGACTGCACTGATAATCAGGACACCGATAGCCAGTGCCTTGATTATCAGGGTAGATGTCTTCTTAACGCAAGTCAGTTATTGGCTCTCTTTTCCTCTCCTCTCCTCACGCTGTCAGCATGAGGAAAGGAAAGCCGATAACCAGCTTGCGTTGACATCGTGATCAGCTGTCATTGGAAACTGGTCATATACAGTTAGGATGAACCCACAGGCGGAAAGAAAACAATAATCTAACAGATTCTTCCACCTATGCAGTACAGTGGGGGTGGACAAATCTCCTCCTGTGGCTATTGTATTTTGACAGCTTGCAGAACTCTTATCAGGTAATAGCTTCCTGTACTTCATGTGGAATAGACTCCCTCCAGAGGTGGTTCTGGCCAGCTCACTAGATTGCTTTAAAAAAGGCCTGGATTCTTTCCTAGGTGTACATAATATAAATGGGTACTAATATTTATAGGTAAAGTTGATCCAGGGAATATCCGATTGCCTCTCGGGGGATCAGGAAGGAATTCTTTTCCCCTGGTGTAGCAAATTGGATCATGCTTTGCTGGGGGTTTTTTTCGCCTTTTTCGCCTTCCTCTGGATCAACAGCGGGTATAGGATTGTGTATATGGGATTGTAGGGTTGGGTTTTCTTTACTGTTTTTTTTTTCTTTACTGTTTTTTTTTATTTTTTTATTGGTTGAGCCAGATGGACTTGTGTCTTTCCTGACAGACTGCATGGCAGCATACGTATCGGGTTTGGCCCCGCCTCCAAACCTACCCATAGGACATCACTCCCATAAATCTTTGCACCTGTTCAGCACACGTGTTCCTTTTTTTGTCCTCCAAAGGATCATTTCTACCTCGTGGGCAGTTTCCAGACACGTAGCTCCCGATGTAATCTGCAAAGCAGCAGCTTGGTCTTCCATTAATACCTTCTTGTCCCACTACTGTGTTTTTTTTTTTTTTTTTACTTTATTTTTATTTGCATATAAAATTTAAGTTTACAACAGTATTTTTCAAATTAGGGTTCACATTTAACATGTTAATGTTATGTAGAAAGAAAATACAGTGATTCATATACTAAGATCTCGTAAATATTTTCCCTTTTCCTCCCTCCCCCCCTTCCCAAAATTCCTCCCCTTCTTGCCAACAACTTCCGTTCTACAGTACCTCCCCATGGTAGATATGCTTAACTATTTATTTCAATATATTTAGTTGATTTTTTAAATTCTTTCCATTTTCCCCATTTTCTTTTCATGTTTATTGGAATTTCCTCTTGTGTGTTACATATATATTCCATATTAAAGTTGTTATTTATCTTTTTACACCATTCCTTTATTTTCGGGCTCTCCTTTTCTCTCCACTTTTTTGGTATGGTTCCCTTTGCTGTATTCAACAAAGTTGGTACGAAAGTCATATTATATTTTTTTAAAGGTATTATTGTTTTGTGAAAAAGACAGACCCATGGATCGTTTGGTATTTTTATTCCAGTGATTTCTTCAATCAGTTGTCTAACTTCTAGCCAGAAATCTTTTATCTTGGGGCAATCCCAAAATAGATGGTACATTGTACCTATGTTGCCACAATCCCGCCAGCATTTGTCTATCTTGTTTGGTTGGTATTTATTTATTACTTCTGGAGTGATGTACCACCTAAGCAGACATTTATAATTTAATTCTGTTGTACTTACGTCTGTGGCTGTGGATCCGACCATTCTTAGTACAGTCCCAAGTTCCTGTCCTTGCAAGTGTGTCCCAATTTCTTTTTCCCATTTTACTATATATGGAGGTTTTTCCAGACTGTGCCATTCCGTCAGCATTTTGTAGATCTGAGAAACTCCATGCCTTTGCGTGGAAGAGTAACTCAGTTTCTCGATGTTATTAAGATTTTTATCCGACCTAATCGGCTGTGGTAATGAGCTGACAAAATGTCTCAGCTGGAGATATCTCCAATCATCTATTTTTATATTTTTATTTTCTTGTTTTAATTTCTGAAGTGTTTTTATGTGACCTTTGTGTAGGATATCTTTTAATTGAGTGTTCCCTATCCAATTTCCACCCTTTTCTTCTTTCCCTGGTGGGAAGTATTTAGTGCCATTTAATGCTATCATTGGTGAGTTGTATTCCCATTTCAATTGTTTGTTAATCCCATCCCATATTTTATAAACTACCTTTGTCAGTTCGTGTGCTCCCTGTATTTCCCTATATTTTGGTGGTATCCATATTGTTTTGTGTAAGTGATTATTATTTTGTGCACATTCTATCTCTACCCATCTTTTTTCCCCCTTTTCTGTTTTTGTCCAGTCCACCATTCGTGTGATAATTACCGCCTTATAATACCTTTCTATATCTGGAGTTGCTAATCCTCCTTGTGTTTTACTTCTTGTAAGGATCTTGTACTGTATTCTGGGTTTTTTCCACTGCCATATATATTTTGTCAATAAAGTTCTTATTACCCTGAAGAAAGTTGCGGGGATGTTTATTGGCAACAAGGAGAAGGTGTATAAGATTTTTGGCAAGATAAACATCTTTACAACGTTATTTCTTCCGATCCATGAGATTTGACCATTTGATTTCTTTCTTATATCTGTTTTTATTTCGTTCAATAACGGTATATAATTAGCTTGGTATAATTTTCCAGTTTGTGGTGTTAAATATATCCCTAAGTATTTTAATTTTTCTTTTGTCCACGTATATGGGAAGTATGTTTTTATTGTTTGTTCTTCCTGGATATTTAACCTTATATTCAAAATCTCTGATTTTATTGGGTTTATTTTAAAGTTTGACAACTTTCCATACTCTTTTAACTCCTTTTGAATGTTTGGAAGAGTAATCCTTGGATTTGTAACGATAAATAATAAATCGTCCGCATAGGCTGCGATTTTATGTTCGTCTTGGTTTACCGTTACTCCTTTTATGTCTTTATTTTGTCTAATTTTTGCCAATAATGGTTCCAGGGTTAGTACGAACAATAGGGGTGATAAGGGACACCCCTGTCTCGTCCCATTACTCATTCCAAATTTCTCTGATAGGCTTCCGTTTATTTTAATTTTTGCCGTAGGGTTATTATATAATGCCTCTATCCATTGCCTCATTCTTGACCCGATCCCTAAATTTTTTATGGTTTCTTTCATGAAGTCCCAATCCACCCTATCAAAAGCCTTTTCGGCATCAATTGATAACAGGATGGAGGGGACTTCATATTTTTTTGTTTTTTGTAACAGAAGTAGGGTACGAATCACATTATCCTTCCCTTCTCTGCCTGGAACGAATCCAGTTTGGTCCGGATGGATCCACATTTTTAGTAACTCTTTTAGTCTTGTTGCCAAGATTTTCGCAAATAATTTTGTGTCTGCGTTTAACAACGCAATTGGCCTATAACTAGAACAGAGGGTTTGATCTTTCCCTTCTTTCGGTATTACCGTAATGTTTGCCATTAGAGATTCTTCTCTTAGGTCTTCCTTCCCTATTTTATTCAAATATTTTTGCATTTTTGGAATTAATATTTCTTTGAATCTTTTATAGTACTTTATTGTGTATCCATCCGGACCTGGACTCCTTCCATTTTGGGTAGTTTTTAATGCTTCTCTTATTTCATTTTCCGTAATTGGAGCTTCAAGAAGTTCCAATTTATCTTCTGGAATTTTAGGCAGATCTGCTTCCTTAATATATTTTTGGATATTTATTATTTTTTCCTGTCTTATTTTCGGGGTTTCTTCCTTTCGGACATTGTATAAAGTGCTATAAAAGGCATGAAAGGCTTTAGCTATTCCTGTGGTTGAGTTGATTATTTCGTTTTTACTGTTTTTGATTTTTTCTATGTAATTTTTTGATTTTTTCCTCATCAGTAATCTCGCTAGGGATCTTCCTGGTTTATTTCCAAATTTGTATCTGTATCTAGCAATCTTATTGAAATGGTTTCTAGATTCCTCTTCCAATAGATCTTTTAATTCATCTCTTTTTATTATAAGTTTTTTCTCTATTTCTTTTTTAAATTCTTTTTTATGTTTTTGTTCTAGATCGTATATTTCTTTTATAAGTGTATTAATTTGATTAGTCCTCTCTTTCTTTTTTCTTGACGCACTGGATATTAATATTCCTCGGATATAAGCTTTGTGTGCTTCCCAGAGTGTAGCAGATGCTATTTCTGGTGTGTCGTTCTTTTGAAAATAAAACTCTAGTTCTTTTTCTATTTTATTTCCTATTTCTTCCTCTAAAATTAGTTCTTCATTTAACCTCCATGTTCCCATACTTTTGTGGTGGATCGGTGTCTTAATTGTTAAAATTAGGGGTGCGTGGTCTGACAATGTGATTGTGCCTATTTCTATACTTTCTATAAATTCTAGTAGACGATGGTCAATAAAAAAATAGTCCAGTCTTGAGTACATCGAGTGTATTGAGGAGTAATAAGTGTAATCTCTTTTTTTTGGATGTTGAATCCTCCATGCATCTACTAGTTGGTTCTGATGTAGTTTTTTCCTTATTTTCCTTAGTTTTTGTTCTCCCAGCATCCTTACACCCGATGTACTGTCGACACTTGGGTCAATACAGAAATTTATATCCCCTGCCATTATCACATAGCCTTTTTTAAAGCTCTCTAGGTCATATAGGATTCTCCCCAGATATTCACTTGGTTTTTTATTTGGATTGTAGATATTGGCTAATGTCAACTCCATCCCCCTTATTTGACCCTTAAGAAAAATATATCGGCCATTCGGATCTGTTTTCATTTCTTCTAGGGAGAATTCTATATTTCTTTTGCTACCCCTCTTGCACGCTCTGTTGGTGAGTCCCCATAGTACCATTTAGGAAAGTGTTTGGAAAAAAGTTTTATGTTCGAGTGGAGAGAAATATGCGTTTCCTGCAGAAAAGCTATATTTGCTGCTTCTCTCCTCAACTCTTCCAATATTTTATATCTTTTTATATGGGAATTTAATCCTCTTACATTATATGTTATTATTTTTAGTTGTTCATCTTTCATTTTTATCTTTTCTACTCGAGCCAGCTCCTCCTTGAACACGGAGTCGCTGGATCGATTTAAATTCCGCTAACAGCATTCCCACTACTGTGTTGAGCCGGCGGGTCTTTCATCTGTAAATTTTGGTTTGCAAGTCTTGTCTGTTGACAAAGTGAATTAAACTTTTTTCTGTTCAGCACTGGTCCACCCTGTGTGTACGGCGAGTTATTTCCCGATACTTATGCTGCCATGGAGTCTGTCAGGAAAACGGAAAATTTATATCAAATACTTACCGTAATTTTCCTTTCCTGATGGACTCCATGGCAGCAGGAGTTCCCTCCCGGATTCTGTGGAGGATAGTTACACAACACGTGTGCTGAACAGGTGCAAAGATTTATGGGAGTGATGTCCTATGGGTAGGTTTGGAGGCGGGGCCAAACCCGATACGTATGCTGCCATGGAGTCCATCAGGAAAGGAAAATTACGGTAAGTATTTGATATAAATTTTCCGTTTTTTTCAACCTGACTAACTATGTAACTGACTAATACAAAATCAATTTTTCTCAGGTATCTCTGATGGCTACAGAACAACATCCCTCTATGTTATAGAGTAGAGGAAAGCATTGGAGTTCTGTAGTCCTGTCTTGTTTCTGTTATCCTGGGTGGGTGGGAGAGCGTTGCCACCCTAGGACAGGAAACATGCTATTGGTCAGGAACACTAGGTGAAAATTAAAGAAAGAAAACTTGGAAAAAAAGAAAACTATTGCAGCCACCACATCTAAGGACTGGTAAGCTGCAATATATTTTTGATTTACAGGTTTGATACGCTTCAAATTCCACACAAAAACTGCTATCATGTTGCAGACAAAAATAAGCTGATAATGTTTTAACATTATTTACATCGAACACTTTGCTGCGGATTCAATTTTCATTTGGCTTGTAATGGATCCTTCGATCTGCCTTGGACCCTGGAGCATTAATTACTTATTTACAAGCTACATAATTAATCAGGTTGTTAACGACATTTGCAAATAATTCATTGCATCATGAGAACCATTCACTTGCAGTTGATCTACACTAGAGGAAGGAAACCCCTTATTAAGCAGGATCCAATTTTCTTTTAACCTCCCTGGCGGTATGATTATGTCAGGAATTATGTACCAAAAGCGGTACAATTTTTTTCATGGAAATTTGGCGTTATGTATTATAGGCCTACAATTCTTAGTAATTACTGACTTAAACCTGACCAAAACAAGACTCTAGTAGACATCCCAGATGTGATAAATTTGAAACACAAACGCATGAATTATAATCTAATCAATAATATAATTTTATTATATAATATAATATATATATATATATATATATATATATATATATATATATATATATATAATAAAATTATATTATTGATTAGATTATAATTCATGCGTTATATTATATATATATATATATATATATATATATATATGAAAGTATAACTAAAGGCAAAACTTTTTTTTTTTAGTTTTGGATAGAGTGGAGATGTATTAGAACACCTGTCAATTTTTGTTACTCTCTGTGTCCCCATCAGGGAGATTCCTCCTCTCTATTTGTCCTGTTTACCATTATCATTGAAAGTGAAAGTAAGGCCCCTTTCACACCAGCGCTCCGATCAAATCCGCCTGTCAGTTTTTAAGGTGGACCTGATCGGATGATCCATGCATCCCTATGGGGCAGCGGAGGTCAGCGGTGACATGTCCGCTGACACCCGCTGCCATCCGCATCCGATCCTGTCCGTGAAATCCGGATGGATGGAAACCCTATTTTCCATCCGTCCAGGGGATCGGATCGGATGGGATCGGATGAAAGCGGATAGGCAGTCCGCTCTCATCCGATTCCCCCATAGAGATGCATGGGGCTGTGACACCTCCCTCTCCGCACACAGAGTGGAGAGGGAGATGTCACCTTCCTGCTCAGCGGGGATCTGTGTTTACGATCCCCTGCTGAGCAGCACGAATCCGCCTACGGAGACGGACCGCGTGAAAGAAGCCTAAAAAAGAAAATCCAATATTTTGGGTTGTCCCCAGAAAAGTAATACAGGGGAAATCTTCCAACGGGGACACTAGTTCTGGTGACCTGGGGGCAGGGCCGGACTGGGTATGAAAACCAGCCCTGGAAAAAAATGACATACCAGCCCCATAGCATTGCGTCATTATACCAGTGCAACGTCCCTCCCCCTAATTCAATGCTGATCCCCCCTCCCCCTAATACAATGCTGACCCTCCCTCCCCCTAATACAATGCTGTTCCCCCGGGCCCTCTCCCTTATAAAATGCTGACCCCCCCCTAATACAATGCTGTTTCCCCCCTATCCCTAATACAATACAGACCCCTTCTCAGTACAGACCCCTCAGTAAGCCCCCCTCCCAGTACAGACCCCTCAGTAAACCCCCATCCCAGTACAGACCCCCCAGTAAGCCCCCATCCCAGTACAGACCCCCAGTAAGCCCCCCTCCCAGTACAGACCCCTCAGTAAGCCCCTGTCCCAGTACAGACCCCTCAGTAAGCCCCCCTCTTAGTACAGACCCCTCAGTAAGCCCCCCTCTCAGTACAGACCCCCCAGTAAGCCCCCTCCCAGTACAGACCCCTTAGTAAGCCCCCCTCCCAGTACAGACAGACCCCTCAGTAAGCCCCCTCACCTGCGATCACATCACATGCTGGCACGTGGCGTCTCGTCTGTGTCACGGGAGGAGGGATCATCCTTGTCGGCACCGTGACAGACATTCTTCAGCAGCTGCCAGCCACAGCCAGTCAGCTCGCCTCAGTTCATGCACCGCACCAGCACCGCCGGCGATCCGCCGCGCAGGGGCAGCCGCCCCGCGACGTCATGCCGCTCACAGCGGCTGACGTAGAGGAGACGGAGCGCAGCGGGGGGCGGAGCAGTGCAGGCCTGCAGAGGCCAACCATCATCAGCGGCGACCGGCAACCAGCCCCAATCAATGCAGCGGCCGCCAATGCTTAAAGCGGCGCTACGGGCGGCCTTGTCTTGCCCTGCCTGGGGGGTCCCCAAGTAATTCCTTTAATCTGCAGGGATTTCCTCTCAATTCCTGTTTGGCTCTGGGACAGGAAGCGAAGGGAAATCTCTGGAATGGGACACAGATGTCAGAAAAATAAATCTAAGAAGGATTATGGCCCTCCCTTACTCTATCCAAAATGAAAAAAAAGTTTTGCTCATAATTCTACTGTAAGTAACTCTTTCTTCATTTCTTATCTACATTAGCAGATGCATACTTGCCAACTGTCCCTTTTTTCCTGGGACAGTCCCTGCAAATAGGAGCCTGTCCCAGGTAATTTATATTGTCCCTGGAAGCGCCTGTTAATCGGGCTGCCCATAAATGTTACGTAGAAGTAGTGCAGCTGAATGGGAGAATTATTCCAACTCTGCTACTGTGGCCTTAAGTTGGAAATTCCCTTTTTAATTTCCTGTAATTCTCTCTATATTGAGTAGACTCTATAATCTGATAAGTAGGCGTGGGATTAATTATGCAGAGTGGGCGGAGCTTCAGGGAAGTGGGTGTGGTAATTGATAGCTGTGCTGCAAAGTGTCCCTGAAATTTTTTTTAAATGTTGGCAACTATGCAGATGTATATATTTGTGTAGCAGAATTTCAAGCATAGGTGCTGGCTATGGGTCCCCCGGGTTACCGGGTGCAACAAAAGTACCTTTGAACATGTTTCTCCAAGTGTGAGCACTGAGGCAATGACCAGTCCAGTATCTTTGGTTTCTTTTGGTTTATTTAGGAACTTGGATGGGAGAAGGGATGAGTGGGATACTCCTGTAACTCAACTATGCACAACTTGGCGTGGACTCTAAACAAATGCCGCTTGACGCTAATTAGAGCTGGCTGGATGCCTGTTAACGCTGAGCTATTCTTCCAACTGAACTTCAAATGGAGGAATCCTCTCTTAGCTGCCTTAGGTACTCCTTCCTGAGGTAGCTACCTGTACACTTTTGCTGCACTGCTGAACACTTCAGGGCCTCCTTTACCCTCTAATCTTCAGGGTCTGACATTTGGCACCCCCTTTATCTGCCACAACTACCGGTTAGCTGGCTCCCGGATTGACCTTCTGGAGTGGTCTCCTCTCTCTAGGCAGACCCCTGGGCAGATTTCAAGTACTCACGACACTGTTTTTCCTGGAAAATTCTGCCCAGCAGCTCCACTCGGTCCACAGCACTCTGGATCCCTCTCTGGAGCTTAGCTCAACCTCCGGTCCTTCAGGCCAACTGCCCAGGACACCGTCACTTCTCACAGCAGGAGGAGAGACAGCCATCCTCCTCCTGGGACTCTGCTTCCGGCCAAAGACCACCCTGTCACATGCTCCCCACAGATTTATACCCAATCCCAGGGTGCATTGCGGTAAACCCTGCCCACTGAGACAGTCATAAACCCTGGTGTGCTATTGGCTAGGTTTCCTCCACTGCCCAACAAGATCCCTCATTGGATACAGTGGGGAGACTCCCCAGACTCAACAAACACACCTGGAAACATGTGACAGCTTGCTAACAATTCAGGCCCCCTGATAAGCAGACAGGGCCACTTATGTATTTGCCTAGCACCTATCCAGGAGGGTGCTACATCTGTGTTCATTGAGAAAGACATCCATTCCTTTTTTTGAAACGGCTAGGAAGCTATTCAATATTTTCTCAGCTCTTACAGTAAAGAACTCTTTCCGTAGGCGGAGGTCAAAGCGTATCTGAACCCAAAAACAAAAATGTAATATTGCAGCTTACCAGTCCCTAAAACTGAATTAACATTTTCAATCAACATTAGCTATCTTTACTCCTTCTGCCGCTAGGATTAGTAGATAGATAGATAGGAAGGTATATAGAGGTTGATTTACTAATACTGGAGAGCGCAAAATATGGTGCAACTCTGCATAGAAACCAATAAGCTTCCAGTTTTTTTTTTGGCAAAGCTTAATTGAACAAACTGAAGTTAAAAGCTGATTGGTTACAATGCACGGCTACAGCAGATTTTGCACTCTCCAGTTTTAGTTAATCAACCCCACTGTGTTCACTTGTTTCATCCTTTTTTTATATTTCTTCAATTGCTTCCTGGTTTCTGGCCTAGGCCAAAATGATGTCATACATCCCAGGAGTCTTCATGGACTCTTTTCTTCTTTCATGTGGCGAAGGGGAGGGGGGAAGGGGGGCTCTCTTAGTTAAGCACAGCCTCCTGCCTGCATGACTGAACTAAGGGCAGATGGATTCCAGGAAGTGTATGCTACATAATTCATCTGCCCTTACTCAAGATGGCCACAGATAGGGTGATTTCTCAAAAAAAAAGCATGGAGACATGGATGGATGTGTGGGCGGGTTAGCTTTGAATAATAAAAATTTATTAAATAACATTTTTGCTTTAAGATGTGATGGCTGCTTTAATTTTCTACTCCCAGGATTTTCCCTTTTCTTTTCTGCAATAACATATTTTCTGTCCTAGGGTGCATCTCACTACACTGTATCTATGGAGGAGCAGCATTGTCACCCTAGCAATCTCGCCTGATCTGGACTATAAACATATTTCCTTATCTTCATTTCCAATACATAGAGGGCTGTTGCTTTGTAGTTCACAGAAGACAGCTAAGAAAGCCAATAACACTGAGAGTTCAGTTTAGTACACAAGAAGTTGCACAGAAACAGGGTTTCAGCCAAGATCAAGTTTTTTTTGTACTTGCAGAAAATGTACTAGGGACCTGTAAGCTGTAATACACTATATTGTCAAAAGTATTGGGACGCCTGCCTTTACACACAAATGAACGTTAATGGCACCCCAGTCTTAGTCTGTAGGGATCAATATTGAGTTGGCCCACCCTTTGCAGCTATAACAGCTTCAACTCTTCTGGGAAGGCTGTCCACAAGGTTTAGGAGTGTGTCTATGGGAATGTTGGACCATTCTTCCAAAAGCGAATTTTTGAGGTTAGGCACTAATGTTGGACGAGAAGGCCTGGCTCACAGTCTCCACTCTAATTCATCCCAAAGGTGTTCTATCGGGTTGAGGTCAGGACTCTGTGCAGGCCAGTCAAGTTCCTCCACCCAAAACTCACTCATCCATGTCTTTATTAGGGGGTTCTAAACCCTGAAGGTCACTTGGGCTATGACCGCAACAATGTACAGTATATAGAAAAAAAATTATTTTCCCAGCCTTCCACGAAAAAATGTTACCAAAAAAACAAGTCTACTTTTCAGATACTGAGAATGACCTGTTTAATGATACTCTAGCAGTCACTGCTTCTGACTCCTCTCCCAAAACTACAAATCGGCCAGTCAGTGGTAATCACCCAGCAATTACACAGGGTTAAAACAGGAATACCTGTGGGTCTAACAAGAAGAACAAAGAATGCACAATAAATGAGGAAGGGAGGAAGGAGACATATGGCAATGGACATTACCAGTTATGGGGGACAGATCCAGAAATAACATTTAATGTTATAAATTTTTCACAATGAACTTTAAGTAAGTGATTCAGATATTTCTTTACTATTTAAAGGTTGAAATATTTGCCCGAACCGACATGTTGACTTGTTTAGTACCATTTAGACTTTAATAAATTTGTGCATGCATTAACTCTTAAGAAACATTACTTCAATGCCTCAGGAAATGCGGAACAAGGGGAACCTGGGTGATGTGAGACCGGCAGGTGAGTCTCCTACTTCTCCACTTAAATTTGATGATCTGTGTGCATTATGTGATATTGGGCCAGGATCTTCCCTCTGAGTCTGATCCTGGCCCAGTGAAGTTTTTGGGTGGTCTTACAGTTATACCCTTTGGATTGCGATCTGACTTTCATACTGTCAACTCCCGAAGGAAGGATATGGATCTTTTCCAGAGGCTAATGGAGAAGGATTTGACTCATCTAGCCTGTAGGTGTTCAAACATTCCTATATCCAACAATCTTACAGTTTTGGAGAAAGAGGCTCTCGTGGATCTGAGTAAAGACAGCAATATTGTTATTAGGAATGCTGATAAGGGGGGCTTCTGTGGTGGTTCTTCATTCTGAGGGGAAAAGAAGTGAAGCCATACATCAGCTCTCTGATGATAATACCTATTTAAAGCCTAGAGGTGATCCCACGCCCACATTTAAAAATTATCTGTATTTATTATTAAATAGAGCTATAGCAGCAGGCAATTTTACAGCAGAGGAGAGGGAGAAGTGTATTCCGGAAGCGCCGATTAAGCCCATTTTCCACCATTTACCCAAAGTTCATAGGGGATTACATCCGTTACTGGGGAGACCCATTATGACGGGGATCGCATCCCTTAATGAATGTCTGGGTCAGTGAGTGGACCACCAACTTCAGCCTCTTGTCACTGGTCTGCCCGGCTTCCTTAGGGATACGAAGCAGTTGCTGATCGATATTCAAAAATGTAAATCGAGTCCCGAGTATTTGTGTATCACTTGTGATGTCACGAGTCTGTACTCACCTATCCCTCATTGGGGCTCCAATATATGGGATGGTGGGAGAGGTACCCCATTTTTGGGGCTAGTTGTCCCCATCATTCAGTGATTACATTTTTTCGACGCTACGTAGATGACCTCCTTTTTATCTGTACTGAGGAAGTGGGTGATTTAGGTTATTTGGCTCTTATATCTTAATGATAATACCCTCAACCTTCATTTTACAGATCCCATGGATTCAAAGTCTATAGAATGCCTGGGTGTTATTTTGGTGGGTGAAAATGATAAAGTAGTCTCTAAGCTTTATAGGAAGCCATCGGCCAGCAATACCCTGTTGAGCACAGATTCTGGTCATCCCAAACATGCCATTATAGGGTATACCGGTGGGGAAATTCCTGAGGCTTAGACACATATGTAGTGAAGACACAGATTTCCAAACAAAAGCACTAAACATGACACATCGGTTCAAGAATAAGGGCTAATGTGAACCTATTTTGGATTATGCAATTTATATTGCTAACAACACTATTAGGGGTGATTTACTCAGTGACAATGATAGTAACAAGGTATAAAAAAAGATTTTCTGAGTCTAAAAATGTACCTGTGTTGAAATTGGTAAAATTGAGAAAACCATCAAAAATATCTATCAATTTTATATAATGACCCTCTCTATTCTCAAATTCTATCTAAAGGGATCAAGAAGGTTTCATGTAGGGTTCCTATTCTGGGTAGAGCCTTGTCCCCCAGTTCATACACCAGCAAACAGCATTCTCACCATTGGCTGCAATTTAAGGGGTCCTTTTGATGCGGTGCAGGTGGGTGTCCATGCTGCCCACATATTAAGGGTGAGGAGGGGTGATTCATTCCTCCGCTACTAATAAGAAGGATCCTGTCATTCAGTATTTAGTATTCATAATTACGTGCGAATCATGTTTCATACAATATGTGGGTCGCACAACTCGCAGATTGAGAGATGGTCTTCATGATCACCTCTATGATATACATAAGAACCATTCCACTAACGTAGCGAAACACTGGAACAAATGCCATAATAAGGATGTTACAAGTTTTATGTATCGAAAAGGTGGTTCTCCGCAAAACAGGTGGCAATAGATTCAGGATGCTCTGTAATAAAATGTTTTTGGGGATTTTAAATCCTAATACTAGAAAGCCCTCTGGCCTCAATTTTGAATGGGACGTCACTAATTTCAAGTGACATGTGCCCATGCTCGATATACGATATATGTTGCATAAGTAATATATCCCCTTTTCAGTTTTGTACCTTGTCTAAATCTAGTTGCAGTGGTTATCTTCACACTTTTTAGGTCTCCTTTCAGAGGACGATTTTGTTTATGCTTTTTAATGACATTTTGTGTAATCAGGCTTAGTCGGTTTATTCGCACACTTTTGGATTCCCACTTTTTGCATATTTGTTTCTGTGCTGTATATGTACTATTATTTTTGTTGATTGTACTTTTATATTACTTTTTTTGTGTTTTTTTGACAGATTATGCTCATTCGTTATGCGGACCTGGTTTTCTAGTTGAGTATGCACACACACACACACACACAAAGGCTTTTAACTTGGGGAAACTGTAGAGTAATAACAACAATGTTGGTTAAAGTACATGTATCTTTTTATCGGCTTTTGTCTATATTAATACACACTGTTTCCCCACATATGTTAAACTTCTATATGTGTGTTGGTTGGAAACATAATATCTTTGTAGAGCTTTTTTAAGGTGTCTACATCTTCCAATGTTTTTATAATAACTTGATCTGTACCTTAGTAGTCCAGTTCATATGTCCTAGCTTTCATGGCTAAATGGGTGACTGGCTTTCATGTTGACTACCTGATCACCTAATGATGCCTGAGTTCAATGTACACAGGTATTTATAATTTAAATGGTTGATGGTCCTTAAATGCTTTAAATTTGTTTGTGTATACATATATATATATATATATATATATATACTTGTATGTATGTCTAACAATCCAGCTATGATTAAGCACCAGGCTAGGTGTGAAACGCGTTAGATGTGTTCTGTTGTTTCACCACCATTTGCTGTATGATTTATAATTTTTTACTACAAAGAATAAAGGGGATTGCATCGGAGTGCAGCCATCCGGCCATATTTCTTCTGTGTACTCCTGTTGCAAAGAGGGCCGGCACCCAATCTATGCTCAGAGGCAGCTGAGCAGCAAGGGAGGTGATTTTTTTTCTGGAGCAGTGCTTCACTCGCAAGGTTTTTAACCTAAATAGGTTGGAAAGGCAGAAGGATTTTTCATTCTAATGCATTCTATGCATTAAGATAAAAAAAACCTTCTGTGTTCAGCAGCCTCCCTCAGCCCCACCATTCCCCAATACTCACCTGAGCCCATCACTATCCAGCGATGTACACGAGTGCCATGGCCATCCAAGATTCTCCCTCTTGATCGGGTGAGACACAGCAGCGGTGCCATTGGCTCTTGCTGCTGTCAGTCAAAGTCAGTTAGCCAATGAGGAGAGAGAGGGGGCAGGGCCGGGTCTGAATAGGCACAGGAAGCTGTGGCTTGGCTCGGGTGCCCCTATGGCAAGCTGCTTGCTGTGGGGGGGCACTCAACAGGAGGGACGACCAGGAGCGCCAAAGAGTGACCCGAGAAGAGCAGGCTCGGGGCTGCTCTGTGCAAAACCAACTACACAGGGGAGGTAAGTATAACATGTTTGGTATTTTTAACCAAAGAAAAGGAGACTTTACAACCCCTTTAGGTGCTGCAGCACATATTTTTTAATGAGATGCCATAGTTCTACTTTAAGGTAGTCAGCTTTCTACTGAATATATTATATAAATCATTTATATCTCTATATAAGGCAATTTCCCCCCTTTAATTACCTCTTGTAAATAAAGTCAGTTCAGGTCCTTTTTCTTTATAGATGAAGTCCTTCAGGTCCATTATTCATTTAGTTGCCAAGCAGCGGGGTGACCTGCGTTACGCTGTAATAAAATCACTCACAGCTTATTAACATTTACTGGGGCTACTTTACTTTGTTTAATGCTGTGTAGGTGTCTCTTTCTCACATCACTTGTTTTCATAGGCAATTTGAAGAATGATTGTAATTTTTACAGCTTGAAGTACCTCTAATTGCTAACTAGATGACTAGTTTGCTAATTCACTGCGTGGCATAAACAAATTCCTTGTTTTTTTTTTCATAAAATACAGATTTTTGTTTTATCCTTTTTTTGCATTTTAGTGCTGCTGATCAACTTCAGTCTCGTTTAGCTACTTCCTGCCCACATACACTCACTCCAGTGTTGGCTGCACATCATTACTTCAGACCGGCTTCCTTATAATGGCAGCACTGGACCATTCCTGAGGTAGGCAAAGCTGCTTGTATTCTCCACCAGGGATACCTGTGACAGGGGGACAATGCAGTAACTGAGAGACAGTTGTCACCTGATAACGGGAAGTACCTGAACAAAGACCAATTTGGATCACCCTTATTTCAAGGGCCAGTTGTACCATTCTTGTGGCCAGAACTGCCAAGCTTTGTGTAAGTATCCCTGTAGTAAGGGCTTTTTTTTCTCATAAAATAGGTGCAGGAACTCCCCCCTTCTGAGTCCCCCCTTGTCTCTGTGCCCTACCCACCTCCAAGCACCGTTTCTCGGTTCCACCCCTACCCACCTCCCAATACTGCCTCAAAGAATCATTTTGTGGTGCTAAATAATTTGTATGGAATTTGTTCTTGTCTAATAACAAGAAAAGCAGTAAAATAGATCCCCTGCGACCAGCAACAATAGAACCCTCACACAACAATAGGCTCCCCCAGCAACAATGGACCCCACACCAACAACAATAGGTCCCCCTAAGCAACAATAGATCCCCCACAAAACAGTAGACACCCCCCACATACACACACACACACACATACACACAGCAACAATGGACCACCCACAACAAAATACCATCCCCCAGCAACATTTAGAACCCCAGCGGCAACAACAGATTTCCCAGCAGACAGCATCAATAGACACTCCAGGAGCCAGCAATAATAGACCTTTCCCTCTATAGTAGATCCCTACTAACTACATAAAACTCCCCAGCAACAAAAGACTCCCACACAAAAACAGATCCCTACCAGTGACAATAGATCCCCCAGCAGCAAGCCCCCAGTACACCCCTTGCTATTACATACATTCAGTGCAGGATGTGCCAGAACTGCGTTCCCCCGCGTTCCTGCTGAAAAAAAGCCCTACCTGTAGTAATCTAATGGGCAACATTTTATAGTTCTTTTTTTTTGTGTTTTTTTTTTTTTTTTTTTTTTGGAAAGCAGCCTCAGCGAGTAGAAAGCCTGTACCCTGCCAGCATGCTGCAGAGAAGGGCCCTTGCTAATTAGTGGTCTCTCTGCAGACGTTCAACACACCTTCTTCTGAGCAAGAACTAGAGCTTTACAATCCTGCTGATTGGAGAGTTTGAGCTCTAACTGGGGGGGGACATGCTGCAGGAAATCACCCTCTGTGCAGAAGCAGTGGTCTCTCTGCAGAGAGTCTGCATATGTTCTGCTGAGTCTGAGCTAGATCTCTCCAATCCACGAAGTTCAGGCTTTCTGCCGATCAGAGAGCTCTAGCTCTGGCTTGGCCACTGCTCACTGTGTTGAAGCAATGGTCCCTCGGAAGGGGTTCAACACAACTCAATCTTTTTCAATCTGCAAAGTTCACTCTTCCTGCTGAATGGAGAGTTCTGGCTCTAATTTGGGGGGAGTTGGGGGGAGGAGCATGTTGGACCACTGCTTTGAGTCTTATAGAGAACAGAGATCTAACTCCACAGCTGCTGCCCAACCACTGTGGCTTGGCTCGGGTGCCCCTATGGCAAGCTGCTTGCTGTGGGGGCACTCAACAGGAGGGAGGACCAGGAGCGCCGAAGAGGGACCCGAGAAGAGCAGGCTCAGGGCTGCTCTGTGCAAAACCAACTGCACAGGGGAGGTAAGTATAATATGTTTGGTATTTTTAACCAAAAAAAAGGAGACTTTACAACCCCTTTAGGTGCTGCAGCACATATTTTTTAATTAGATGCCACAGTTCTACTTTTAAGTAGTCAGCTTTCTACTGAATGTATTATATAAATCATTTATATCTTTATATAAGGCAATTTCCCCCCTTTAATTACCTCTTGAAAATAAAGTCAGTTCAGGTCCTCTTTCTTCATAGATGAAGTCCTTCAGGTCCAATATTCATTTAGTTGCCAAGCAGCGGGGTGACCTGCGTTACGCTGTAATAAAATCACTCACAGCTTATTAACATTTACTGGGGCTACTTTACTTTGTTTTTTCTTTTGGTGGTATTTGATCACCTCTGCAATTTCTATTTTTTTGGGCTATAAACAAAAAAGAGCGACAATTCTTAAAAAAAAAAAAAAAAACAATATTTTTCACATTCTGCTATATAACATTCCAAATTAAAAAAAATGTAAAAATCTAATTTCTTCATCATTTTAGGCCAATTTGTATTCTGCTACATATTTTTGGTAAAAAAAATCCCAATAAGTATATTTTGATTTATGTAATTTTTATTTATTAATTTGGTTTTTTTTACTAGTAATGGCGGCGATCAGCGATTTTTAGCGGGACTGTGACATTGTGGCGGACAAATCGGACCCCTAACTGACATTTTTGACACTTTTGGGGGGATCAGTGACATTACTACAGTAATCAGTGATAAAAATATGTACTGTTACTGTAATAATGACACTGGCAAAGAAGGGGTTAACCCAGGGCGATTAAAGGGTTAAGTATGAGCCTAGGAGGTGTTTTCTAACTGTGGGGGTGGGCTTGTGAAATCAATACAGAGACCTGTGTTCCTAAATAGGAGGATCACAGGCGCTCTGTGTTCATTTCAGAGAGTACAATGGTCTGCTGTGTTTACTACAGCAGACTGCCATTCTCTCTTCACGGGGAGCGTTCGGGGGGCCCCGTGGATCGGCTTCCCGGTGGCGAGTGGGTGCACACACGCGTGCCCCCAGGATCGTTCCGGCGGACCACTGTACAGGTACAAGGATTTGTGGGAACCTGCCGACCTGACGCGTATATCTGCAGCTGCTGGTCGGCAAGTGGTAACAACACTCTGTAAATGTCTAGAAACTGAGGAGACCAGTTGCTGGAGTTTTTGAAGAGGAATGTTGTCCCATTCTTGCCTGATATAGGAATCTAACTGCTCAGTAGTCCTGGGTCTTCTTTATCGTATTTTTCTTTTCAAGATGAAGAGCAAATATTTTCAATTCGTCAAAGGTCTGGACTGCAGGCGGGCCGGTTAAGCCCCCAGACTTTTCTACTATGAAGCCATGCTGTTGTCACAGATGCAGTATGGGGTATGGGGTTTAGCATTGTCCTGCTGAAATTTTCAAGACCTTCCCTGAAAAAGGTGTCCTCTGGATGGAAGCATATGTTGCTCTAAAACCTGGATATATCTTTCAGCATTGATGGTGCCTTTCCAGCTGTGCTAGCTGCCCATTCCATATGCACTAATGCACTCCTATACCATCAGAGACGCATG